>NC_143030.1:41447398-42047398 GCF_057628025.1 Oncorhynchus mykiss | reverse complement strand
TTATATGTTGAAGGGGTTAAACCAAGGCCTCATGCCTTTTAAAGGGTTAATAAATTGTGTTATGATAAAATGTAAGGTCTCCTCTTCTAGGAGACCTCTGTGTGTGTATTAACACCTGTTTTGAGTGTTGTGCCCGTCAGACACTATCAATAGGCAGAAACCGCCTAAGCTCATACTCCTCCTATCTGGGCCCCACCTGGCTATCTGAGGTTATGAGAATAAGACTGGTTTTCTGAGAACACAAGGCTGCTGCAGGACTGATGAAAACAGCCACCTGTCAGAAGATGCTTGGACTCGTTCACCTTGTTATGACCCTGTACTTGTGATGAAAGGTCAAGTTTCGGTCAAACCCACTTCTGAGCTTTTAATTGCTGACAAGATGGTTGCTGCTGTCAGGGGAAGGTTAGATTTATTAAAATGTTGTTGCCAGGGAAACTCACACAAGGAGGACTGGGAGGCTATATGAGTTACAGGATGTCTTAGACATTTTGCAGAACCTGGGAAGAGCTATCATCACTCTGTACCAACTTCTGTCTACAATTGTATTACTAGTGGAGAATTATAATATTTAAAAGAGTGTGTTTCCTTTCCATTACTAATGTATGTTTGTTAATTATATAGACCTGATCGTCTGTAGAAGAAATTGACCAACAATATACGCACATCTTAATAAAAAAAAATGGTCTTCGCTTTCATTTGACACCACATTTGATGTGCTCCTATGAACTTCACGTTAGTGCTCATGGGGCTCTTTACATGGAAATGCCTTTCTACAAAGGGAGCATGAAAACACAGAAAACAAACAAGGAGGAAGCACAGATCTCATTGTGATGTTTTTTTTCAGTTTCCCTACAAACTGCACCTGAAACTGAAGACAAAAAAAAACTAAGTTTGCACTACAACTGCAAATAATTTCGGTTTACAGTATGAAATCAAAGTGAAAACATTATTGATAGAGATCTGGGTTCACATATTGACTAGTCAGGATTAGGGCTGTGGCGGACACGGAATTCTCGGTTTACGTATATTGGTCAGTCAAACGACGTGGCCACTGTAATAACTGCCATTCGAAGAGCTTCTTTATATTACTATTTTGCGGCTGCACATTTTCTACTCTCCTCTGCTCCTGACTGCATGGGCTGCTTCTGCAGGGAGGGGGGGCGTTGCCTATGCAACAACGTTTCCTCACGTTGTAGAGTCCATAATAGGGCAGAAACGGAATGAACCTCATAAATTCCCCGGCCGTCCGGATTATTTGTATTTTGTTTTTAACGGTTATGAAGGTTCTCTTTGTACGACAGTCCATAACCGTCGGTTACACGGTAATTGTGCCAGCGCTTGTCAGGATCCCAGACACCTTCTAGTGTTCTTTGAGACCTCCTCTGACATCTTCTGATGACCAAGGCTGTATAGCGGCTGGTTCCTGGGGCTATATTTAGCTGTTGACTCAGGCTTCACCGACACAGCCAAGACCCACACACATCACATTCACACTTGGCAACAACAAGAGTGGCAAAAGTTAACAGCCAAGCTTCTACAAGTATTACATAAAAAGTAGTAATCAGTTGCATCAGTTGGGAGAGGCTCAATGTGATAGATTGGGAGGAAAGGAAAGACAAAAGGAGCTAAAAATAACATTCGGATGATGCATAATCTCTGCCAGACACGGGATCACAACATTTTATGGAAACCTATTTGTCAACTGCAGAATTTCAAACCAAGTGGATGCAGTTAGTTGAACTATTCTGCATAATGCACAAAACTAACGTAGTGCAAGTGCTCCAAAAAGTAACCATGTTGTATCATGATACAGATGGCTACTGGTAAAGTTTCAGGAGCATTTGTATATTTGTCGACAACCTTGGACTGGTGGAGAAGTTGATAGTAGAACTCTGTCGTACGCTATGCCAAGGGACCTCTGAGTGGTAGAGTGAGGACATATGAGCTTCCTTGTCCCCCCCCCTGTCCGTCTTTCTTATTGTTAGCTAGTTGTTGTGAAAGAAACACATTTTCAATCAGAACGTAATAAAAACTATATATCTGGTAATGGGGTGATTCTCATTCTATCGTGACCCCGAGTAATGGAGCAAAATGCTTTCTCATGGTGGAAGTTTGAGAATCACCATTCTGCCAATACTTGAGCAGAGATATGAGAGGGAACAAATCCCCATCAGAGTCAAATTAAATTCTGCCTTATTAAACGCTCCATAATGAGAATCAAGCTCATCATATTATGAAAAAAGGTACCTGTCAGTCAGCGCCCACTAGGCAAAAACTGGTTGAATCAATGTTGTTTCCACGTCATTTCGACAAAAACATGTAATGTAATCACGTTGAATCAACTTTTTTCACCCAACGTTTAACCTAAATCCAATGACAGGGTGACATTTTTGGTTGGAGTTCATGTTGAATTCACGCTAGTTGAAAACTCAACCAAATGTATACTGAACAAATGCATAAAAGCAACATGCAAAAATGTCAAACATTTTACTGACTTTACAGTTCATATAAGGAAATAAGTCAATTGAAATAAATTCATTAGGTCCTATTCTATAGATTTCACATGACTGGGCAGAGACGTTTAACACAGAGAAATAATCCCCAGTTTCATTAGCTGTCTGCGTGACTTGTCTCAGACGATCCCACAGGTGAAGAAGCCAGATGTGGAGGTCCTGGTCTGGCGTGGTTACACATGCCCTGCGGTTACCGGCAGTTGGACGTACTGCCAATTTCTCTAAAACAATGTTGGAGGCAGCTTATGGTAGAGACATTAACATTAAATTATCTGGCAACATCTTTGGTGGACATTCCTGCAGTCAGCATGCCAATTGCAAGATTGCTCAAAACTTGAGACATCTGTAGCATTGTGTTGTGTGACAAAACTACACATTTTAGAGTGGGCTTTTATTGTCCCCAGCACAAGGTGCACCTGTGTAATGATCATGCTGTTTAGTCAGCTTCTTGATATGCCATACCTGTCAGGTTGATGGATTATCCAGGCAAAGGAGAAACTGCTGACTAACAGGGGCGAAAACAAAATGTGTGCACAACATTTGAGATAAATTAGCTTTTTGTTGCTATGGAACATTTATGCAATCTTTTATTTCAGCTCATGAAACCAACACTTTACATGTTGTATTTGTATTTTTTGTTCAGTATAAATCAAAACTACAAGTTGAACTGATGTCTGTGCCCAGTGGGAAGAGAATGGAGGGAGGCAGGAGAAGCATTTAATCTCCACACAGGACGCAGCCAGAATACATATGAGGAAGGAGGAGGTCTAAAGGCCTGCTCCTCAGACCTGTTTCCATTGTGACCACCAGACAAGTCTATCTACGAGAGATTCAAATCATAAGATCAATGATCTTTGAAATAGATGCCTGAAATGAAGTCTGATGATACACCGCACATCTAAGCCTGCAACGTATTTAAAAAGAGCGTTATCAAATGACACAAGGAATGAAGAAGAGGCCATTTCCAGCACCCCTCTCTGTTGGAAATCAAATTAAAAGGGAAGCTCTTGGCTAGACTAGACTCAGGCCCCACGATAGTGTGTGTGCTCCCTCTCACCACCGTCCCACTCCCCTTGAAGTGGCCTTTACCAGAACCACCAGATACAGCTAAGAGCTCTCATTAAAGCCATCATTAGCCATCCTCATGGGGGCGGGCCCTGGCTACATCACAGGACACAAACCAAACCTTAAGTCCATATTAATAGCCCTGATTGGAGCGAGCAGAGGTCAGCACAGCCTGGCTTCCCTCCAGCAGCACGACTCGGGCCACTGAGAGATGTTGGGGCGTGATTCTCAGAGTGTTTGGAGAACTGCACTTCATTAAAGGATGAAGGCTGCTCTGGGGGAATCTGTGTGTGTGTGTGAGCCCCAGAAGCAAATTGTCTGGCCATTGCCAGAGATTTATAAGTGGGTCTGAATGCAAATCATCCCTGCGTAGACATTAATCTAGAAGGGGGATTTCATTAAGGGTTTTCGCCAGAGAAAGGGAGTTCAGGCGCTCGTAAATTTGGCCTGGCACACTGATTGTTCAGCAGAATTGCCGGGTGAATGACTATACACCAGCAGCCACAGGAAGCAGCTTGCTATATCATGCTTTAATTTCCTACAGAGGGGTCCCAAAACACATGCTAACACTGTTAGGACAATCTGCAGCCTGCAGTAGTTCCCTCAGAGAGGGCTGCGACTCAGATAGTTTGGTAACTAATTACAGTAAAGATGGGGATATAAAGTGCTATATGAAAACTGACTGTTTAGAGTTCTATCTGGAAAAGCTTTTGGCCAAAATGAACAGCCTAAAGAAGGACATTTCAAAATGTCAATGCACTGTGCAAATTCTCCTGACCCGTTTTTCACCTGGATAAACACTTAAGTGGGTTGTTTACTTGGCTGGCCCGTTCAGATGATCTAAAGATTGCTTAGTCTGCAGACACCCTGCTTAGTGGATCCCTTAATACGTCCTCATTGTACACACAGTGTGTGTCCCAGAATAAGATTACATAAGACCATCATCAACACATTAGTTCAAAGCCAAGTTAGTAAGGGGCAATTTATAAAATGTTTAAAAAACATTGAACATTGTTTCCATAACATATTAATGTTCCAATTGAAGTTGAACATACATTGAAATGATTAACCAACATTTACAAATCTTTTCAAAACGCCAATATCTGAACACATAACCTTCAGATTTATTGGGTAATTAAGCAATATTAATTATATATATAAAACATGATTATTAACCGTGCAATAGACCCTATCAATCTACCCCGTAGAGGACATATTTAATTTCAGTGGAAACTAGAAAACATTTTTTGAATGTCCCAATAGTACAGATATCAAATTCATTACAACCAAGTCAAAGTGGTAGAACATGCCTGTTCTTACTGTACACTACCAACAACAGAAAGGCCCGATTCTCTCTCAGCCCTTCGATCAGCTCTGACTGATGTTCACATGAGCTCCATTGCCCCACTGAAATGAGAGGCGCTTTAGAGCTGGGCATGATTTGTCACACTGTCCATCAATATTTCATCAGGCAAGAATGCTTTTCATGTTTGTTTACTCTTGGCTACGTTTCATGCTGCATTCAAGTGGCAGCCTGACATGGCCACCCCAAGGTCCTGCTGGAGCAATACTGTTGGTGACGCATGTACGGTGCATTTGGAAAGTATTCAGACCCCTTCACTTTTTCCACATTTTGTTAAGTTAGAACCTTATTCTACCGAAAACAGGTTTAGACATTTTTCCAAATGCCTTATTTAAAGTATTTAAATCTTTGCTATGAGCCTCAAAATTGAGCTCAAGTGCACCCGGTTTCCATTCCATCATCCATGAGAGGTTTCCACAACTTGATTGGAGTCCACCTGTGGTATATTAAATTGATTGGACATGATTTGGAAAGGCAAAGGCACCCGATGGTCACTCTGACAGAGCTCCAGAGCTGTCAGAGTTCCTCTGTGGAGATGGGAGAACTTTCCAGAAGGACAACCATGTCTGCAGCACTTCACCAATCAGGCCTTTATGGTAGAGTGACCAGACAGAAGCCACTCCTCAGTTAAAGGCATATGACAGCCCACTTGGAGTTTGCCAAAAGGCACCTAAAGGACACTCAGACAATGAGAAACAAGATTCTCTGGTCTGATGAAACCAAGATGGAACTCTTTTGGCCTGAATACCAATCGTCACTTCGGGAGGAAACCTGGGCCCATCCCTACGGTGAAGCATGGTGGTGGCAGCATGCTGTGGGGATGCTTTTCAGCGGCAGGAACTGGGAAACTAGTTAGGATCGAGGATCGATGAAAAGATGAACGGAGCAGAGCACAGAAAGATCCTTGATGAAAACCGGCTCCTGAGCGCTCAGGATTTCAGACCGGGGGTGAAGGTTCACCTTCCAACAAGACAATGACCCTAAGCACACAGTCAAGACAACTCAGGAGTGGCTTCGGGATAAGTGTCTGAATGTCCTTGAGTGGCCCAGCCAGAGCCTGGACTTGAACATCTCTGGAGAGACCCGAAAATAACTGTAGCAGCGACGCTCCCCATCCAACCTGACAGAGCTTGAGATGATCTGCAGAGAAAAATGGGAGAAACTCCCCAAATACAGGTTTGCCTAACTTTCAGCATCCTACTCAAGAAGTCTCGCGGCTGGAAATCGCTACCAAAGGTGCATCAAAGTACTGAGTAAAGTGTCTGAATACCTTTGTAAATGTCATACTGCATATACATTTTTTTACAAAAAAAGAAACCCGCACACTGCTCTTGCTAGTATTACTGCTCTAAAATAAGCTTTACATATTGGACTCAAGGCCTTCGTCAGAGCTTTGGTGATTTATTTTTAATTAGCACCCTTATGTAGACATAGCTCCACCTACATCCGTTCAATGCATCGAATGGGGTTGGAGTCGAGGGAAAATAAGTGTTACCAAATATAACAATGTGCATTTCATAAATATTCTAATAAAGTGTGTACATAAAACATATTAAACACGTCTGTAAAACCAGAATGAGGATATCAACCCATCAAGCAAGTGTTCATAAATCATTGGGTACAACGCAAGAAAAACATCAAAGTCATCTGAAATGGTGGCATTAATTATTGTTCACATTTACAACATAACATACATAGGCATTTCATCATTAAGAACTTCAAGAAATAATGTCTGAAAATCCAAAAACAGAATCTTTTGCTCAGAGTAATATTTATATCGCCTCACCTGTCTGATGTGTTAACTTTCTTTATGCCACAAAATCTTTTTAAAAAATGTAGAAATGTCAATTTTTTTCCTCATCTTATTCAACAGTTACCATGCACCTTCAAAAAAAGATAGCTCTGATGTACCTTTTTCATGTATTATTTTTTTGTTGCAAATTTTTTTATCTACAAACCTGTTTTTGCTTCGTCATTATGGGGTATTGTGTGTAGATTGTTGAAGGAAAACACAAAACACAATTTAATCAATTTTAGAATAAGGCTGTAACGTAACAAAATGTGGAAAAAGTCAAGGGATCTGAATACTTTCCGAATGCACGGACAGTCGTGGCTTTGAGAATGACACAAATATTAATTTCCACAAAGTTTGCTGCTTCAGTGTCTTTAGATATTTTTGTCAGATTTTACTATGGAATACTGAAGCATAATTACAATCATTTTATGGGCTTTTATTGACAATTACATGAAGTTGATGCAAAGAGTCAATATTTGCAGTGTTCACCCTTCTTTTTCAATCCGCCCTGGCATGCTGTTAATTAACTTCTGGGCCACATCCTGACTAATGGCAGCCCATTCTTGCATAATCAATGCTTGGAGTTTGTCAGAATTTGTGGGTTTTTGTTTGTCCACCTGCCTCTTGAGGATTGACCACACGTTCTCAATGGGATTAAGGTCTGGGGAGTTTCCTGGCCATGGACCCAAAATATCAATATCAAGTTCCCCGAGCCACTTAGTTATTACTTTTGCCTTATGGCAAGGTGCTCCATCATGCTGGAAAAGGCATTGTTCGTCTCCAAACTGTTCCTGGATGGTTGGGAGAAGTTGCTCTCGGAGGATGTGTTGGTACCATTCTTTATTCATGGCTGTGTTCTTAGGCAAAATTGTGAGTGAGCCCACTCCCTTGGCTGAGAAGCAACCCCACACATGAATGGTCTCAAGATGCTTTACTGTTGGCATGACACAGGACTGATGGTAGTGCTCACCTTGTCTTCTCCGGACAAGCTTTTTTCCAGATGCCCCAAACAATCGGAATGGGGATTCATCAGAGAAAATAATTTTACCCCAGTCCTCACCAGTCCAATCCCTGTACCTATTGCAGAATAGCAGTCTGTCCCTGATGTTTTTCCTGGAGAGAAGTGGCTTCCTTGCTGCCCTTCTTGACACCAGGCCATCCACCAAAAGTCTTCGCCTCACTGTGCGTGCTGCCATTCCTGAGCAAGCTCTGTACTAGTGGTTCCCCCGATCCCGCAGCTGAATCAACTTTAGGAGACAGTCCTATGTTGCTGGACTTTCTTGGGCTCCCTGAAGCCTTCTTCACAACAATTGAACCGTTCTCCTTGAAGTTCTTGGTGATCCGATAAATGGTTGATTTAGGTGCAGTCTTACTGGCAGCAATATCCTTACCTGTGAAGCCCTTGCAGGTAACCATGGTTGACAGAAGAACAACAATGATTCCAAGCACCACCCCCCTTTTGAAGCTTCCAGTCTGATTTGAACTCAACCAATATGACAGAGTGATCTCCAGCCTTGTCCTCAACAAAACACACCAGTGTTAACATGAGAATCACTGACATGGTGTCAGCTGGTCCTTTTGTGGCAGGGATTCAGTTCATTTGCATGGCAAAGAGGGACTTTGCAATTAATTGCAATTCATCTGATCACTCTTCATAACATTCTGGAGTATATGCAAATTGCCATCATACAAACTGATGCAGCAGACTTTGTGAAAATTAATATGGATGTCATTCTCAACTTTTGGCCAAGACTGTACACTCCATTTAATACCACCCCAGCCTCAAACGCATAGACCAGGGATCATCAACTGTATTAAGCCACAGGATTTTTTTTTTTTTTTAAATCACCCAGTTGGGGAACCCATAGGTCGAATACACACTCTTCCCTATATAGTGCATTCTTGGTCAAAAGTAGTGACATAAATAAACAGAAGCATAGCACTAAGTATTGAAGCAGACCCAAGTGGGCTTTTCGCCAGAGAGAGGCCCATGGCTATGTTCCACTTAGTCAAAAGCCCACTGAGGGATCGAACTGTTTTATGCATAACATTACTTAATTATCCAAGTGCTTTGTTGCAGATGCCTCAGTTGGTTTCTTTAAAAACATATTTAAACCAAGGACCTGGTTTGAATAAATTGTTTATATTTCCTGGATTTTTTTACTTATAATTATTTTTTTTTTGTTGGTTAGATCACTTCTTTGACATCTTGCGGTTCGAGAAACTATCTCTGCAAAGATTGGGTCAGCATCCAAAATATTGTTTACAGCATGTTGGCCATTCAGGGCTGGGAAATGAGCTAGAATGCTGAATGAGAGTTTGCAGATATATCTGGCGAGATAAGAAATGAAAGTGCTTGCAAACCCCATTCATTCCCAGGCCCCAGAGGACCTGTTGGGATCAGAGAGGAGCCACTCTTATTAAACCTTCTGCAGTTTTCTAATGCATCACGCAATAAGACTGGACCAGGCCAGAGTAAATACCATGCTACATATACATATTCTGCTCAATGACAGAACATCACTTTTTTTTGTTGCTCAGGTTATGTTTTACTTAGTACAACTGGAGATTTGTGAAGTTTGTGGCCAGCTAGCGTTAAGTCACTTGTAAGTACAAGTGACTGTTTGTGCCAGTCTGTATTTTGACATTCAGCTGACAGGATTAAACTATGCCATGCTATACTGTTTAACAATGAGGATGACGCGTAACCTTATTTCCTATTTACTTATTGCACCTCCTGGCCTGAAGTACAATTACATAACAATTGAATAATGGACTGTACATTTGTCCGTCTGTCATTCAGAGACTCTTAAATGGTCTTGGAAAGATGCAACTGTGGATGTCTGTTCTTTACAAGAGCTGATTATAGAAGCTGCATATAGTCAGCATAAATACTTAGACAACAGAGAGCTGACAAGGCAGACTGTTTAGGAAACATTAAGAAGAGCATGAGCCACTCTCCCCGCCTGTCTCCTCTCCCGGCTGACTCTGAAACCAACTGCTCCCTCATCTTCCCTTATTTCCAAGAACTGAGTGTGTGTGGTATGAATGTGTGTGTGTGTGTGTGTGGTAGGGTAAAACAAAGAACTGGATAGCAGGCTGTAGTGAGATTTAACAGGCTTTAAAGGCTCTTTATGGTCAATCCGTTATCTACAGTGGCCATACAGCATTTACTGTGATACGGCCTATGCAGAAGTCAGGGCATTCATACTTCTTACGCTTTGTGTAGCAGAGCAGAGCTGTTGCGAAGGAAGTTGTCAATGAAATGAGTGTGTTTATACAGGACCTCACCCCCCCACCATCAACCAATCACGTCAAATCGAAGTTATACAGAGCCCTCCGCATTGTTATAAAATTTGGGAGGCACACGGTGATGCGGTACGGAGCTCGATTTGGTCTCTGCATGTCTCTGGAGGCGTCCTCCATATGAAGCCTCTGACCACATTTGGGATCAAGCATAAATTGGCTTTTTACTCAACCTGATCCAGCTCTACTCCAGCTGGAACCAGCTTGGGAATTCAAGCCTATATTAGGCGGTGAAATCAAATCAACCCCTACCTAATCACCCTAACCTGGGGTTTAGGATATATAGTATCTCAAATACATGTGCAGTGGCCCTCTCCCCCTCTCTCAGAACCTGACATGCAGCGCTTCCCAGGGGCTCGCCTCACTGTGCAGAACCATCCAGGGAGACGTGTGTTTACTTGGCAACACAAGGCCTATTGTCAGGTGTCCCTATGACTCTCCCCACTGGTCTGTGATTTGAAAAGGAGACGTGGGGGAAAGAGAGAGCTAATCATGCACAGAACCCAAGATAAGTGGCAGTTTAACAAGTGACGTCTCATCCCGCAGCTGAAAGACTGTTCTTTTTTCTGCCCATGGTATAAATAGACCCGAGGGGATAAAAATAACACCAAGACTAAAATAAAATCATTAAGGCTGTTTGAGACAAAATAGTAGGCTAGAAATAGGCGAACTTTCAAGTTCTACGTCCTTGAGAATACCGAAACTCAAGATAAGAGAGGTTTCTGTTTGACATTCAAGACTATGCTGCCTCAATGACACGAAAGGCTGATGATTATCTAGTGTCTGATGATATGACGGAAGGCCTATCCTTTCCACACTGCTTTAACAGCATGCAGTAAGATATTCAATAGGCATTATAAAAATAAGGACAAAGAGCAGCACGTGAGAAGACCTGAATTACAGAATATGGTCCCAAACCAGAAACCGTGGATTGATGGCAGTATTCTTGCTTCAAGAGGGCCACCATTGTTCCTGTTCCCAAGAAAGCTAAGGTAACTGAGCTAAACGACAACCTCCCCGTAGCACTCAATTCCGTCATCATGAAGTGCTTTGAGAGACTAGTCAAGAACCATATCACCTCCACCCTACCTGACACCCTAGACCCACTCCAATTTGCTTACCGCCCCAATAGGTCCACAGACGACGCAATCGCAACCACACTGCCCTAACCCATCTGGACAAGAGGAATACCTATGTGAGAATGCTGTTCATCGACTACAGCTCAGCATTTAACACCATAGTACCCTCCAAACTCGTCATCAAGTTAACCTCACACTCAACGTCAACAAAACAAAAGGAGTTGATCGTGGACTTCAGGAAACAGCAGAGGGAGTACCCCCCTATCCACATCGACGGGACAGTAGTGGAGAGGGTAGTAAGTTTTAAGTTCCTCGGCGTACACATCACACAAACTGAATTGGTCCACCCACACAGACAGCGTTGTGAAGGAGGCGCTGCTGCGTTGTGAAGGAGGCTGAAGACATTCGGCTTGTCACCAAAAGCACTCACAAACTTCTACAGATGCACAACCGAGAGCATCCTGTCGGGCTGTATCACCGCCTGGTATGGCAACTGTTCCGCCCACAATCGTAAGGCTCTCCAGAGGGTAGGTCTGCACAACACCGGGGGCAAACTACCTGCCCTCCAGGACACCTGGTGTCCCGATGTCACAGGAAGGCCATAAAGATCATCAAGGACAACAACCACCCGAGCCACTGCCTGTTCACCCCGCTATCATCCAGAAGGCGAGGTCAGTACAGGTGCATCAAAGCAAGGACCGAGAGACTGAAAAACAGCTTCTATCTCAAGGCCATCCGACTGTTAAACAGCCACCACTAACATTGATTGGCTGCTGCCAACATACTGACTCATCTCCTGCCACTTTAATAATGGAAATTGATGGAAATTGATGTAATACATGTATCACTAGCCACTTTAAACAATGCCACTTAATATGTTTACATACCCTACATTACTCATCTCATATGTATATACTGTACTCGATACCATCTACTGCATCTTGCCTATGCCGTTCTGTACCATCACTCATTCATATAGCTTTATGTACATATTCTTTATCCCTTTACACTTGTGTGTATAAGGTAGTTGTTGTGGAATTGTTAGGTTAGATTACTCGTTGGTTATTACTGCATTGTCGGAACTAGAAGCACAAGCATTTCGCTACACTCGCATTAACATCTGCTAACCATGTGTATGTGACAAATAAAATTTTATTAGATTTTTCTGCCAATCTCTAGATAATGATTTAGATAATGATCAGTTTAAGTGTCATGTACACACAACATTTTAATTACATTTTCTTCAGCTGAAATGACCTTTACAGATCTCAGGCAGTCCTGCTATTTATAAGGAGACAGCACAATTTCAAATTGCCCTCCACATTTATATGCCATTTAGGATTCAGTAACCAGCAAGACAACCAGGAACGGCGGAAAACGTGTGGCAAGGCGGCATTTGCCACAGAACTTTTCAATCAGGTGTGGCAGCACTACACCACTTTTGATTTAGTTTAATAAAATATAATCGACACAAGAGTATTCTTTCAGTCTGAGCATTTGTAGGGTTACTAGCCTGAACCAAAATCTGGCCTTACGTTGAACATAGGAAATCTCCTTTGGATTCTGTTTCAAGTCTAGCGTACTATATGCCCTGTCCCTCTAGCCAGGGTAAACAAAGTGGTAATGCTGTGCATTTATAGCCCAAAATGTTAATGGGATAACATTTGTTTTATATTCAAACCTGGGCTGACTAGGCAACCTAAACTTTTTCAATACAAAATGATTAACTTGAATTATTCATTAAAACACAATAGCTGACAGACTGAGTACATTTTTTATTTGGCCTACAGTGGCAGGACTAAACGATGGAAACCTGCATAAAGCAAGCTCAGCCATGTGAGTTTTATTGTCCAGTCATGTTGCTTTCTCTGGGTCTGTGTACAAGAAACCCACAGAGTCTTTTAAAATATAATTAATATTAGCAGGTACAAGGTTGCTGCATTTTGACAGGATTTTCATCTTCCCCAAGGGGGAGTTTTTTAAAGCCATGTGACCTGACTAGAACTCTGGTCTCATCCTAGCCCATATTAAAGCTCTTTACAACAGATAAATCAAGTCATACGGTATAAAACCCAGAGTTTTACCTGTTTAGGTTACCAGGTCAGGAAAACCTACGTGCCCAGATAAAAAAATAATTCACCACACCACTCTGGAACCTGTATAAAACCCACTTTACATTCATAATCTCTGTCATATTTCATCAGGATCATAGAGGAAGAGCACAGACTGCTTAGTAACCAGCATCACATAGCCTAGGCCTCCAGTACTATCTCTCAGTGCTAACACCAATAATGTAAACCCTGGAAGGCTGATGCAATGTATTGTCCAATTAAAGGCTTTAAAAGCTACCAGATGCCATATTGGTACCTCCCAGAAGCAGCAGTCCTCCACAGGAATTAATGGAATTCTACAGGACAAAATGATGTGCATTTCTTTGTTGAAGTGGGGACAGTATCACTAATACTTTCTAAAAATATATACTTTAAGGAAAAGGTTTTATTTAAATTTTAAAATATGTTCAGTTCACATAATATAATTTACAAGTATTATTAAGGTGTCTGTAATAGAATTTACTTGTCAAAAACAGTGGCGCAGCGGTCTAAGGCACAGTCTAAGGCACATCGCAGTGCTTGAGGCATCACTACAGCCCCGGGTTTGATCCCAGGCTGTGTCACAGCCGACCGTGTCCGGGAGACCCATGAGCACAATTTGCCCAGCGTCGTCCAGGTTAGGGGAGGGTTTGGCCAGCTGGGATGTCCTTGTCCCACCACGCGCTAGCGACTCCTTATGGCTTGCCGGGCTCCTGCAAACTGACTTCGCTCGCCAGCTGTACGGTGTTTCCTCCGACAGTGAGCAGTGTGTCAAGAAGCAGTGTGGCTTGGCAGGGTCGTGTTTTGAAGGACGCATGGCTCTCGACCTTCGCCTCTCCCGAGTCCGTATGGGAGTTGCAGCAATCGACTGTAACTACCAATTGGATATCACAAAATTGGGGAGGAAGAGAGGTAAATGTAAAAAAATAAATAAACGATAGACATTAATAAATAATTAATACATATTATATTCAAATGAGGAGTAGCAGCAAAATGGCTGTGCGATGATTCAAGACGTCAGTCATCCAGGGTTTATATACATCATTGGCTATCACCCAACCAATGATGTACACAGTGTACAAAATATTATGAACACCTGCTCTTTCCATGACATGGACTGACAAGGTAAAAGCTATGTTCCCTTATTGATGTAATTTATTAAATCCACTTCAAATCAGTGTAGATGAAGGGGAGGAGACAAGTTAAAGGAGTTGTAAGCCTTGAGACATGGACAAAACGCAATATTAGGAAGGTGTTCTTAATGTTTTGTACACTCAGTTTATATAAACTAGAGCCGGCACGATAAACCAAACCTTGTTGACACCGACCACTTATTGTGGACATTTTGCTGATATCGTTCATTATAATAAATAACCTATAAGGCCCTACTAGAGAAATGTGAAGTTTGAAATGAAATAAGTTTGCTAATATGGGTGATTGTTGATAGGTCAATTGATAGATGTGTCCCATGTTATTTCAGAAAGCCATGACACCCACCATCTCAGATTGTTCTGAAATCGTTTTGGTAGTTAGAAACAGATAAGCATTCCTGCAACATTATTTTTTATAATTTAATCTCAGAGAAATTAAGTTAATTGATTGGACCAGAATAGGACATTTTAATTCATAGGAGTCATACAATATTCAATAAATATAGTATCCAACATCCAATTTGGACAAAACATTTTTCTAACAATGAGTCAGACATGAAGCATCCAACAAAATGGTAAAAGGCACCCACAGAGCCCCAACACCCCACACCAATCCCAACCCAACAAGTACACAGTATCAGTTCTCTATGTCTGACAAGTAGTATGGAACTGCGACTCAGAGTATTATTTCTTCATCCTATATAATGTGTTCTCAGTGAATTTGGTGATGGTTACTACATGATTCCACAAGTGTAATTTCATAGTTTTGATGTCTTAGCTATTATTCTACAATGTAGAAAATAGTACAAATAAAGAAAACCCTTGAATGAGTAGGTGTGTCCAAACTTTTGACTGGTAGTGTACATATTACCTCAATTACATTGACTAACCTGTACTCACACACTGACTCGGTACCCCCTGTATTTAGCCTCACTGTTGTTACTCTTATTTTTCTACTTTAGTTAATTTAGTAAATATTTTCTAAACGGCATTGTTGGTTAAGGGCTTTTAAGTAAGCATTTCACTGTAAGTTCTACACCTGTTACATACTGCGCATGTGACATTTTTTTTTTTTATAGACTTTTAAGTTGAGGAGGGTAATCCTGACAGCGTGTGTATCACTCGGTCTGTGATATATGCTCCATTACCCTAACCTGTCCCACCCTCGGTGGCTAAACCTCCTATCACTCCCAGACAAGAGCCACCCAGACTGCCCTCCTATATAAAAATGAAACGTATGGAAGTAATTGCATAATTGATCTATCCCAGAGCTTGTACCGCATCCCATAAATATCCTGGATTTATGTCCCTGCCCAACACACGAAATCCACTTAAAAGACTAGCACACCGAGGCTAAGCTAGCCTGGCATGGGAGAGTCCTCAGCCAACTGAGGTTACCAAACAGGGAGCAAACAGACTCCATGACACTAGTGAACCTGACAGCCTGGAGTCTCAGTCTGGTCTCTGGGATGAGTGACCAGGACAGAGAGAGGCTGAGATAATGATGAAACCATGGGAAAGCCATGGCAGTTTTTTGTATTGATGACAAAACAAATAATATGACCCTCAGACAGTCATACTGCAAATCTATTTTTGAGTCTAATGCCAGGCCAACCGGATGCAAGATAAAACTTGATTTACACAATTAGATTACATAATAGCCCACTACTTTGTAAACATGGTTACCACAAACCAGATGTCATGAAAACAAAGCCCATCAAATCAGGAACAAAGGAATAAATAAAACATTTGCCAAGAATGATTTCAAGGGCATTTCCTTCATATGAAATGTTTGAAACCCCATTAAAAACAGATTGCTCCACACAATAACTTCCAGGTGCTTGAATGAAATGCAGTGCCTCAAACGTTTCCAAATAAGGTCATATTCCAAGCTCTGTATGGCAACACTTCTATGAGATCAAACTGTGCATAAAGCTTCCATTTAATGTGCCCAACAGCTCAGGCCCACAGGGAGAACGCGGTAGGTAGCCTATTGATGGACAGTTCTATTATGGACAGTTTCACATGACCATCCCCTTGTACTGTAAAGAAAAAAGTGCACACCCTCCCCTCTCATAAAATGAACTAAAAAATAACAATTACCACCACATATAACAATAACTGTAGTAATCCTGTGGTTATAAACATGGATATCAACTTGACCACTTCAGCATGGTTTTGTGGCACAGTCTGTACGTGACCAATTTTTTTTGACTTGATCAGAGCCGGCTGCAGACAATGAACAGCTAGGGGGAAATCAGATTTTAAACCTTTTGACGGTATATTTATAATTATATAAAATATATGCAACAATTTTCCACCAACAGGTTTCTGTGCCAAAGCACCATGCAACCAATAAGCAACGCATAACTGCATACCAATTACTGACATCGAGCACTTTTCATCATAGCTTGCGTTTTCAACACCACAATACAATTGACATATTCCATCTCGACAAACAGAAAATACATCCCTCCCTACTCAGTATCAAATGCCTGGCTTGACAATCTACGAATGTCATTCAACTTTTTGGTGGTTTTGTAACGGATGTCTCTTTCCATTCATCAAATGGCCGGGGCACAGTTTGGATGCTGGAATAATATTTGAGTGGAATGGATGAATGTGCGCAGGTAGCCTACAAGAGAGACTTTTGAGGTAGCCTAATCAGATTATTTGTGACTGGTTATGTTCATGCCACACATAAAAAGGTAATACATATTAAAAGTTAATTGACAAATATTTAGGCTATATTGAAGCATTAGGTTCTAGGTCATAAATAGTGACTCGGATCGGAATAGGAGGCAAAACGCGTGTTAAGCTTTCCTAAATAACTGGGCCTGCCGGGAGCATAGGCCTATGTGGCTAGACTATATAGGATGACTTGGGAAAAGGATGATTGGCAACAAACAGAGCATCAGAAGTAAAAATACAGCCAGACTGTCCTGTGCCTTTCAAGACCTTATACATCGGTCAAGAGTAGACCTACAACTGATCCAAATGGAATGAAACATTCAAATAACAGGGTTTTTACACCATTATTCAAATGACATTGTCACTGCTTCAAAATACAAGTTGCACTGCTTGTAATAATACTAAAACAACCTTTTTACAACATGTAGCAACCTCACCAAGATATTTTAGCCTTTTGGTATTGTAGCAAACGGTGGGTCAGGGAATACAACTCGGGTTGCTGGTGTGAAAGACAAACAAATCTACACATAGTGGCTATAGGGTTAATCCGCTTGCTGGGAATTGAAATGTGACTCATATAGCGAGGTTTGCTTCACTGCCCCCATACTTGTTAGGCATGTCCCTGTGCTTCAACTACTCAGCCCACCTAGTACGTCCGAGCCGTGAGTGCCTTTGAACGGGGTATGGTAATAGGTGCCAGGCTCACCGGTTTGTGTCAAGAACTGCAACGATGCTGGGTTGTTCACTCTCTAGAGTTTCCCGTGTTTATCAAGAATGGTCCACCACCTAAAGGACAACCAGCCAACTTACACAACTGTGGGAAGCATTGGAGTCAATAGAATATGAGGACAACTACAAATACCTAGGTGTCTGGTTAGACTGTAAACTCTCCTTCCAGACTCACATTAAGCAACTCCAATCCAAAATTAAATCTAGAATCGGCTTCCTATTTCGCAACAAAGCATCCTTCACTCATGCTGCCAAACATACCCTCGTAAAACTGACCATCCTACCGATCCTCGAATGTAATTTATAAAATAGCCTCCAACATAATACTCAACAAATTGTATGCAGTCTATCAGTGTCATCCGTTTTGTCACCAAAGCCCCATATACTACCCACCACTGCGACATCTCGTTGGCTGGCCCTCGCTTCATACCCGTCACCAAACACACTGGCTCCAGGTCATCTACAAGTCTCCGCTAGGTAAAGCCCCACCTTATCTCAGCTCACTGGTCACCATAGCAGCACCCACCTGTAGCACACGTTTGATTGCTATATTGTAATTACTTTGCCACCATGGCCTATTTACTGCTTACCTCCCTTATCTTACCTCATTTGCATAAATACTTTTTTCTGCTGTATGTTTGTTTATTCCATGTGTAACTCTGTGTTGTTGTATGCGTCAATCTGCTGTGCTTAATCTTGGCCAGGTCGCAGTTGTAAATGAGAACTTGTTCTCAACTAGCCTACCTGGTTAAATAAAGGTTAAATAAAAACGTTTTAAATGGGTTTCATTAGGTTGTTGCCCCCTCCCCTCCAGCCAGGTATTATTCTGCACTGTTTTAGTTAAGTGGGTGTCTCAATAGCTATCAATTTAACAACTTTTGCAGTAAAATATTTTTACACAACCATCCATTTCACATATGGGAGAACTTGAGAGATATGGAGAAACATGGTTGTATTTTGTTATACCTTGGGTAGAGGTATCAACATGTTGGGGGCATTGCCACTTACCTATGTAGGGCCTATTATCGTTCCGTTATATTGTGGCGTTTCAAACCTACTGGCTTGGCTGAAATAGAATGCGTGTCCAATTTGATCTCTTAGAAAATAACTTTCGATGCAATCTTTTACTTTAGTCTATGTTATTAGCTATAAGTCTATAGAGACTTTTTTAATATATAACATTATACAAACGTGTACGTTAGTTGGTGTGCGTTTATCTGGGGTTTAAAGAGCAGATTCCTGCCAAGGATTTAGTAAAATATGGGACATTAATTGCGACATCAAATGTTTTTCAATAGTGCAGTGAGTGCAATAAATTCTTACTTTTCTTGGGTGATGTTTTCCTTTATAGCACCTAACGTTGCGTGGCTGTTGCCCTGTTGCAGCAGCCTACATGTAGCCAGGTGCCGCTGGTACTGGTCTTTCAAGCAGGCGTTTTCCGAACACAATTCGGACACTTGCAGCTCGAGCTCCTCTATCCTAGTCTTGTGCATCTCCAGTAACTCCTGTTGGGTCTCGATAATGTTATTAAGCTCCTTCAGATACTCCGCAGCCCTGGTTGGGTTCTCGGTCGGGCTTTCCATCTCGCTCCGACTCTGGTTGACCCCCCCAAACTCTGTTTTATCGAAGCCCGTTTTCAACCTGCGTTATGGCTACGCGCAGTTAAATTCCAACCCGATGTGCCTTTTTGCGCCTCGCCATTGTTTCCATGTACTGTTTGAAAGAGCGAGAATGAAATGTGCCCAGTGCAAAGCGCGTTCCAACGGCAACAACTAATCTCCGAAAACCACTTCAGTTAGGGAAGAAAACACATTTAACCCTTAAAAGGACGTCGAACCAATTGTCTCATATCCCTTTAGTTTGCCAATTTATCCGAAACATATACGATACTATCTGAAATTAATCCCTTGTAGGCTACCGTTCCAAACCCCCGTAAAATGTCTCGTTATCATCCTCCGGTCCACGTTGTACCCGTGACTTTTCGTAAACAGATGGTGGTTGTCAAGTAGGCGGGGTTTTCAAGTTTTAAGAATCTGTTTGGTGCAAAATTGCGGTTTAATAAAGCCCTATTCGCACCGTACTAATATTACTAGAGAACGTTGGTTATGTAGGTATGACCCCATAATGTCCGTTATCCCAGAGGACGATTCGGACGGGATTCGTTTTTTCCAAACTGCCCCCTGTATTTCTTGCTTAAAAAAAAAAAAAAATGTTTTTTATAAATTGACAGTTATAACAGAAGCCTGGAGTTTTTTTTTCTTGGCGTGAAAATATTTCAACAAGTCCGGGCAATAGCAGGGTACACTGATAACTCGAGCTTGCTTCCCAAATTTCTAAACCATAACAAACTATCTTTGGTATAGTGTCGCCATAATATTTGAATTGAGGAAGTGTGATCATAATCATTAGGATATTTGAGCGATCCGCAGTAGAAGACGTCCTAAATGACCCCCCCCCCCCCCCCAAAAAAAACATTTTTTTTTACGATGCATTATGGATCTTCAATTCATTCGCACAAAACGTAAACAAAAGCATTCACTGTGAAAGTTGATATATGTAGGCCCTTCATTTAAAAGGCTACGAGCAGCACTTTTTTAAATATATCGAATCAGTTATTGTTTCTTGCTCAAACCGCGAATAACACCTGTCAAACTCAGACATTTATCTCAAAACACAAGGGATGTCGATTCTCACGAGACGAGTATTATCAGAGGATTGTGGAGTTTGCAAAGAGTAGGTTATTATGTCTGATATTGTAACTCTCGTGCCATGTCAAAATAATGGCAGATTCGTATTGGACTAAATTTACAGATATTGTGTTTTGTTCCCGCGCACATAATAACATTACCCGACCTCCCCAGCAAAACTAATCCCGGATTAATCTGGGACGGGATTAGTTTTACTGGGGGAGGATCTGTCATTTTAGTCCAGACTGAATCTGCCATGTCAGTAATTTTGACATGGCAGGAGAGTAACAATTCCAGACAGAATAGCCTACTGTTTTTTGGCAAACTCCAAAGTCCTCTAATACTGGTTCCGTGCGAATCGACATCCCTGTGTTTTGAGATAAATGTCTGCGTTTGACAGGTGTTGCTTCCGGTTTGCGTATGAAACAATAACTGATTCGATAAATTGAACGAAGTGCTGCGCATAGCCTATATATGAAGGGTTTATGTAGTCTATTAACTTCCACAGTGAATGCTTATGTTTATACCTACGTTTGGTGCGAATGAATTGAACTTCATAACAGGCTAGTGATAGCTTTGCAATGGGTGCAGTTAGCCACTGATTCCTTCCAAACCACTCATTGTTGAATTTGCGATTTCAAACTTCTTGTGTAATGTTTATGTCCAATGCCCGATGAGCACCGATACGTTTTTATCTATAATTTCTCTTAATTATTTCTCTTCATATGATAAGAATTAAAAGGGATTTTCCAGCAGGATGAAAACCAGCCCTGTCGCAGACCAGGATGTCTTGCTCCCAGACAGACTAAATCACTTTTTTGCTTGCTTTGAAGACAATACAGTGCCACTGGCATGGCCCTGCTACCAAAACCTGTGGGCTCTCCTTCACTGCAGCAGAAGTGAGTAAAACATTTAAATGTGTTAACCCTAGCAAGGCTGCAGGCCCAGACGGCATCCCCAGCCGCGTCCTCAGAGCATGCGCAGACCAGCTGGCTGGTATGTTTACAGACATATTCAATCAATCCTTATCCCAGTCTGCTGTTCCCACATGCTTCAAGAGGGCCACCATTGTTCCTGTTCCCAAAAAAGCTAAGGTAACTGAGCTAAACGACTAGCACTCACTTCCGTCATCATGAAGTGCTTTGAGAGACTAGTCAAGGACCATATCACCTCCACCCTACCTGACACTCTAGACCCACTCCAATTTGCTTACTGCCCCAATAGGTCCACAGACGACGCAATTGAAACCACACTGCCCTAACCCATCTGGACAAGAGGAATACCTATGTGAAAATGCTGTTCATTGACTACAGCCCAGCATTTAACACCATAGTACCCTCCAAACTCGTCATCAAGCTCGAGAGCCTGGGTCTCTACCCCGCCCTGTGCAACTGGGTACTGGACTTCCTGACGGGCCGCCCCAGGTGGTGAGGGTAGGTAACAACATCTCCACCCCGCTGATCCTCAACACTGGGCCCCCCCACAAGGGTGCATTCTGAGTCCTCTCCTGTACTCCCTGTTCACCCATGACTGCGTGGCCATGCACGCCTCCAACTCAATCATCAAGTTTGCAGACGACACTACAGTGGTAGGCTTGATTACCAACAACGACGAGACAACGTACAGGGAGGAGGTGAGGGCCCTCGGAGTGTGGTGTCAGGAAAATAACCTCACACTCAACGTCAACAAAACAAAGGAGATGATTGTGGACTTCAGGAAACAGCAGAGGGAGCACCCCCCTATCCACATCGACGGGACAGTAGTGGAAGGGGTAATACATTTTAAGTTCCTCGGCGTACACATCACAGACAAACTGAAATGGTCCACCCACACAAACTGTGTGGTGAAAAAGGCACCACAGCACAACAGCTCCTCCTCAGGAGGTTGAAGAAATTTGGCTTGTCACCAAAAGCACTCACAAACTTCTACAGATGCACAATCGAGAGCGTCCTGTCGGGCTGTCTCACCGCCTGGTACGGCAACTGCTCCGCCCACAACCGTAAGGCTCTCCAGAGGGTAGTGAAGTCTGCACAACGCATCACCGGGGGCAAAATACCTGCCCTCCAGGACACTTACACCACCTGATGTCACAGGAAGGCCATAAAGATCATCAAGGACAACAACCACCCGAGCCACTGCCTGTTCACCCCGCTATCATCCAAAAGGCGAGGTCAGTACAGGTGCATCAAAGCAGGGACCGAGAGACTGAAAAACAGCTTCCATAAAGGCCATCAGACTGTTAAACAGCCACCACTAACATTGAGTGGCTGCTGCCAACATACTGACTCATCTCCTGCCACTTTAATAATGGAAATTGATGTAAAAAAATGTATCACTAGCCACTTTAAACAATGTCACTTAATATAATGTTTACATACCCTACATTACTCATCACATATGTATATAATGTACTCTATATCATCTACTGCATCTTGCCATCTTTATGTAATACATGTATCACTAGCCACTTTAAACTATGCCACTTAATATGTTTACATACCCGACATTACTCATCTCATATGTATATACTGTACTCGATACCATCTATTGCATCTTGCCTATGCCGTTCTGTACCATCACTCATTCATATATCTTTATGTACATATTCTTTATCCCTTTACACTTGTGTGTATAAGGTAGTTGTTGTGGAATTGTTGGGTTAGATTACTCGTTGGTTATTACTGCATTGTCGGAACTAGAAGCACAATCATTTCGCTACACTCGCATTAACATCTGCTAACCATGTGTATGTGACAAATAACATTTTATTTTATTTGATTCCTGATTCGATATATTTTTATATTCATTATACAAAATTCTTCAACAACTTACATCAAACATGTCTAACAAAACACAGGTATAAACAAGAACATATTAAATACAGACAATATATATATATATATATATATATATATATATATATAAACAGAAAGAAATGTATAAAAAAAATATTATACAAAAAATATGACAATTCTAGTATTTATTTTTTTGCTAGTCACTATGGATAATTCCTTAACAAGATGATTAGTAATTTTGGTCAGATTTTCACCATTTTTTATAACACATATGGAACTATGTTGTAACCCAAAAGTGTTAAATAAATCAAATATATTTTATATTTGGGCGCTGTACTGCACCAGCGACTCCTGTGGCGGGCCGGGGGCAGTGCACGCTAACCAAGGTTTCCAGGTGCACGGTGTTTCCTCCGACACATTGGTGCGGCTGGCTTCTGGGTTGGATGTGCGCTGTGTTAAGAAGCTGTGCGGCTTGGTTGGGTTGTGTATCGGAGGACGCATGACTTTCAACCTTCGTCTATCCCGAGCCCGTAAGGGAGATGAGACAAGATAGTAGCTACTAAACAACTGGATACCACGAAATTGGGGAGAAAAGGGGTAAAATTAAAATTAAAAAATAAACATTTTATATTTGAGATTCTTCAAGTAGCCACCATTTGCCTAGCTGACAGCTTTGTACACTCTTAGAATTCTCTCAGGTAGCTTCATCTGGAATGCTTTTCCAACAGTCTTGAAGGAATTTCCACATAAGCTGAGCACTGGTTGGTTACTTTTCCTTCACTCTGCTGTCCAACTCATCCCAAAACATCTCAATTTGGTTGAGGTTGGGGGATTGTGGAGGCCAGGTCATCTGATGCAGCACTCCATCACTCTCCTTCTGTATAAAATAGCCCTTACACAGCCTGGATTTGTGTTGTGTCATTGTCGTGTTGAAAAACAAATGAGTCCCACTAAGTGCAAACCAGACGGGATGGCGTTTCACTGTAGAATGATATGGTAGCCATGCTGGTTAAGTGTGCCTTGATTTCTAAATCAATTGCAGACGGTGTCACCAGAAAAGCACCCCCACACTATAACACCTCCTCATTCATGCTTTACGGTGGGAAATACACATGCGGAGATCATCCATTCACCAACACCGCGTCTCACAAAGACACAGCGGTTGGAACCAAAAATCTCTTCTCTTTGCTTATTTGAGCTGTTCTTGCCATAATATGGAATTGGTCTTTTACCAAATAGGGCTATCTTCTGTATACCTCCCTACCTTGTCACAACACAACTGATTGGCTCAAACGCATTATGAAGGAAATAAATTCCACAACTTTTAACAAGCCACACCTGTTAATTGAAATACTTTCCAGGTATTCCACCTCATGAAGCTGGTTGAGAGAATGCCAAGAGTGTGCAAAGCTGTCATCAAGGCAAAGGGTGGCTATTTTAAGAATCTCAAATATCAAATGTATTTTAATTTGTATAACACTTTTTTGATTACTACATGATTCCATATGTGTTATTTCATAGTTCTGATGTCTTCACTATTTTTCTACAGTGTAGAAAATAGTCAAAAATAAAGAAAAACCCTTGAATGAGTAGGTGTTCTAAAACTTTTGCCCGGTAGTGTACATCTCTAACAAATTGTAACAAAAAGGGGGAAATAAGGAATAAATATATTCTAGATTTTTGTGACATAGTTTTGTTGTTCCTTTGCATCCGGATTGAAATAACGCCAGGCATCATCAACAGAGAGATCCTTGCATAATGTTGTGATGATATTGCTATTTTGAGGGCTTTGACTCATTCTAGGAGGAAAATTATCAACACAGTCATCAGGTGTTTCGTTAAAATCCCCTAAGAGAACTGGAAAATAAAAAGTATTTGTTGTGTAAATCCTGTAATTTCCTGGTAAATTGAGCAAAAAGGGTCTTATTTGGAGCATGTGAGTTATGTCCATACACATTACAGATGATGAAAATAGCATTGTCAAGTTTAACACTATGACCCATCTCCCATCCTGTGAAGATGTGGATTCTAGAATGTCACCTTTAAAATTGTGGATAAGTGTCAAAACACCAGCAGAATGGTTTGATCCATGACAGAAATAGGCCATGTCTCCCCATTGTGACTTCCAAAATTTCAAGTCACTGTCACGAATCCCGCCGAAGATGGTGCCTCTTCCTGTGCTGGCGGCGCCCTCGGTCGTCGTCGCCGGCCTACTAGCTGCCATCGATTCCCTTTACTTTTGTTTCTGTTAGTTGGGTCTAATTGGTTACACCTGTTTTGAGTTTAGTTTTGTTGGTAGGCTATTTAAGGGCACTAGGCCCGCTGGTTATTGTGCGGGCTTGTTCTCTGTTTTATGGTGTTGGTTGATTATTGTGATCTCTATTTTTCCGGACAGTTTTGGTCTTGTTTATTTGGAAGGGTTGTTTCATGCACCCTTGTGTTTTGCATGTCCGTTTTTCCGCTGTCATTGGAATAAAAGATCCACATACGGAACTACCTGCTCTCTGCGCTTGACTCCTCCACCCACCATTCATAGAAGTCACTTTCACATGAGAGTTTCCTGAAGAAGTACAACATCTTCTTTACTGCGTTTACAATATAAAATAAGGCTTTTTGTAAGGAAAACCCCTAGCATTCAGGCTAACGATATAAAGTGAGTTGAAAACAAACTCCTGCATTAAAAAAGAAAGAGATGCAAACTAAACAACAGATGTAGTAATGTGAACAATAAAACAAACGGTAAAGCTTGAGAGGGTTACTCCGACGGAAAACCACGCTCAGTTGAGGTAGCGGTGGTTAACAGTATAACAAATCCCTTTTTTCCCTTTTTTGTTTGGCAAGTGTTCATAAATTGTAGTTTGAATGGTAAATGTACTCGTTTCAGTACACACAGTTCACAGTTCAAGTGTGGTTCATGTCATCAGAGTTAACCAGTAATCTTTCTTCCTTTGATGAACATGTATTGGCCCTTGAACCCAGCGTTCTTTCCCTCTTGTTGTGCCTTCTGTATAAGCGGCCACAGTTTCTCCCTGGCAGTCTGATCCTGTGGTATCAGATCTTCTTTGATGCGAAGCTTCTTCCCATCCAGAAACTTGTTCCCCGTGGTCATTTTCCAGATATGTCCCTGTAGTGGTGAATAGTGAAGCGCAGGATGACATTGCAAGGGGGTCCATCAGATCTTCGTTTCCCAAGTCGATGTACCACGTCGATCTTGTCTTTGATGCACGGAACAACCTTTCCCAGGATATTGATGACTACTTCTCCAATGTCCTCTCCCTCTACCTCTCTTACACCTTGGATTTTCAGATTCCACCTGCGAGAGTACTGTTGAAGTTCAGCTACATTCTCACACAGCTCGTTATTTTGGGATTGCAGTATCTTCAGCTTGTTCTCTAGGAACATTATATTTTTCGTGGTCTCGCTCACAACTGTGTGAAGCTGACGGACAGTCTCTGACAAATTATAAATTTTCTTTGTTTCTTCAGTAGCCCTCTCTATGATGGACCCTTTGAAGAATGTGGTGTTTTGTTTCGTAGTCAGGGTCTGGATTACATTGAAAAGTTCAGACATGAAAATGTCCTCTTTCACTTTTTTTCTCTGGTGGATTTTTAATTGGGGTCTGAGGTAAAGATGTTGCAAGGATCTCGTCCTGGTCCATCTTGTTCTTTCTCTTGCTTGAGCTCGCAGCATCTTGGGTATCCATGCTTCTCTGGTTCTCGTCGTAGCTAGCTAGCATGCTTGCCGTCTTCTGTGGATATTGGATATTCAGTCCAATTAAAGCTACTGGAGATATAAAGTGATTTGACGTCACTTCTTTGATGAGCACATCTAATGTAACTCTGTGGCAGCACCCAAGGCTTGAACTTTCGGGCTCTACCCTTAGATTTGGCAGTGACGTCGTGTCCCCATGAGTGACAGAACACTGAGCCAATCACGGCGCAACTAGAGAACATTACCAACCCCTACACTCCGTATTTTCCGCTGGCTGTCCCACCACCACAGAAAGCACTGAGCTAGGCTGAACAACCTGTATTTTGCAACTGCCTTACTCAAGATAGGAAAAGAGACCATGTTTGTATGGAGGCTTTATTCACTAAATTTTTATTTGATTTTTTTTACATTGTTGCAAAAATGATGGGTCACCACTGATTATGATCACACTTCCTCAATTCAAATATTATGGCGACAATATACCAACGATGGTTTGGTATGGTTTAGAAACTTGGGAACCAAGCTCGAGTTATCAGTGTAGCCTGTTATCACCTGGACTTATATCTTCGCGCCTAGAAAAAAAACAGTCTAGGCTTCCATCATAACTGTCAATTTATTGAAAAGAAATATAAGAAATACAGCTTGGAAAAAAATTATCTTGAATTGTCCATTGGAATAACAGACATTCTGGGGCTATAATTACATAACCAACGTTCAGTAAACACTGGTCCTGTGCTAATAGGGCATTAGAGACATATGACGGAGCGGTGGTGGACAGGGGGGACCCCCAATGTTAGAAGCAGGTAAATGCAGGCAAGTCTCAAATAGCTGCCTGTCCCTTTTAAATAGCTGGGCAACGGCACACATTTCAGCAAGTACACGCCTGTTTCAAATAGACGCCAGGTCTAAATGAATTGTTTACAAGGTTACCATGAATTACCGTATCGTTTACGAGGTTTAATGTTTGATTTGATACATTGAATAATTCAGTAATGCCTCAAAAAAAATGATGGCAGGTCTAAAACATTTTCTCTCTGTTGTCAAGTGGGCCACAAAAAAATAATAATTCTGCTCTCAATTTGCTCATCCCTCGTCTAGAGGATAAATTGCATGCGTTAACTTTGTGTAGGAGAGAGGCAGCCATGATGATATTTTAAAAATAATAATAATAATTTTGTAGAGTGAAGTGATTCATTTGACCTTCTATGACTACCCTTTTTGAAATTAAAACCATTTTAACTGTGTATGTTACTGGTTATTACAGCAGAATAACTGTATTATAAGTTGAAAATATTACGTTAAGTTTCAAACCATACAGTGTTGGGCCAGTAACTGAAAGTGTGCTGGTTTGAATACCTAAGACGTCAAGATTAAAAATCCGTCGTTGTGTCCTTGAGCAAGGCCCTTAACCCTAATTTAGTGTACTACTATGGCTGACCCTGTAAAACAACACATTTCACTGCACCTATCTGGTGTATGTGATAATAAAAAAAATTATCTTAAGTGAGAAAATTACTAGTAAAGAAATCATACAATAGCAGAGAAAGAGTACAAAATGGTTGTTTAATTGAATATATCCACATTAACAGGCCCTAATACATGACTTCTGCATGTCAATTTAACCTTGTAAATTTGCTAATTTGTAAGTTAATATTTGTCGGTATCCTTTTTAAATTAGCATTTAAAATATTTTTTGGATTACGGACATGCCCCAGACCCGCGTAACAAAACGTCCCCAACCCCCCCCTAATGTCAGTTGTTCTTAAGCCTCTGTGATGGAACCTTGTTGTTCAATAGTAAATCCATCTAAAAAAGCCTTTTACTGGCCATAATTGCCAGTGTAGCACATGTGTGAAATGTACTCCACAGCCTGAAGTGTCTCCACTTGCGCCGCTGACTGGTAAGATGCTTCAGTAGGGCGGTCACGTGGGCTAATAAGGCAATGGTCCTGTGTTCGAGCCTCGGTGTGAGCCGAATCAGAAGGAAATGGTGCTCGCTAAGCAAGGAGCATGAGGCCCTTTACGTCAGTGTCAATCTATTTACAACGGATCAATTCTGATGGTGAATATCCCCAAAATGCATTCCACAAAAACAGCAACTGTGTCACTGGCCTCTGTGCTGATGTGGGGGTGTGGTGGGAATTGCATGTGACAGTGCTTGTGTCAGGAAGGACTTATCTGTAATGATTCAGCACATTGGTATGCGTGGCTGCAGGTAGCATCTTTCCACAGAGCCAGTCCCTACGGGCTTGGAGCAGCCCCCTATGCTAAATGACACTAGGAAAGAGAGGGCTGTCCATGGGTGTCGTGACTGGCCTCAAAAGAGGTTATGAGACAGCTTATCATTCTCCGACTTAAATAGATGTGCGTGTGTGTGTGACTGTGTGTTTGCACAGGTGTGTTGATCTATTCAGATTCATTGACCAACAGGGTATCACATATATTTACACTGAAATGAGGATTGGCAGTGTTGGCAGTAAACATTAGAAACCCGTTTGGAATCATACTGTGTGTATACCATTACTACTACATCATGAGAGGAAAACTTGTTTTTGAGGTAACATTTCTCAAAACAGCAACAACAAATCCATCAGATGAAAGCAACCCCCAGACAGACAGCTCTGCTCTTTCACCATGACACCGCCCTGCCGCCTGCCTTAAGAAGCCATCTCCATGAGATCTCATAATATCACTTTCATCCTTGAGAGGTTTGGAAGTACATTATGCATTAAATGAGACTGAGGAATGGCACCAGAGTAGTGCATTATTCACTCTACTGGCTGTGATCATCTTCTCCCTGTTAGTGGCTTTGTTATCAAAGCCAATGGGGAGGTGATAAAGAGAGAGATGCACACAGATCCTGCTAGTCTACAGAAACACACAACCATGTTCCGACACATTTCCCTTCCCAATCGCTCTTTTCAGTCTTTTTTTCCCCACACTTTTTCCCTTTGATCAATATTTCAACGAACAAGCGAGGTGCTGTAATCTTGGATGCTGTTACACTGCATTTGGACGAACATTATGTTCATAAACCTGAGGGGATTGCTTCACTTCCACTGTAAGTCCGGAAGGAGCCAGGAAGGATTGTACACTAACTACAGTACTTGAAGTTAGTTATTCACTTATAAAAGTAGACAGTAGGGCTATGCAGCAGAAAGCCAAGAGTGAGTGGCAGGCCAGTGCAGATGTAGTGTATAAGGGTTTTTGCTGCAGTTCCCTAATCCCCATGGCAGTGAGCCAGGGAGCGGGCCTGGCCTGCTGATGCCTGAGTTAACCCATGCTCGGACACATGGTATCCAGATGGGCATGCACCAGTAGCTGGTATCAGGTGATGGTATCGGAGCTATGTGCCCTTGCAGATGCTACCAGAAGTGTGTTACCAGATAGATGCCTTAACCCAGTGGTTTCCATTTCAGGTCCAGCATTTGTCCCCAGTGTCAAATTACATACCACCCAGTCTGACATGCAGCCTTCAACCTTCACCAACGTCAAGTATCCCCTTCAGTTGTGTACATAGCTACCTGCTGCTTCCCAGTCTATCCTGCTGCCAGTAATCAACCTCTCACCTCTCCGGCACCAGGAGTAATAAATAACTAAGTAGCCTTGGCTTGAGCGAGCTGGAACAGCTAATCTCCTGTTTCTGTAGCGTGAGGCAACTTCATGAACCAGTAAAACCCTTTGGACAGGACGCTAGTTTTGATAGTCTAACCAGGAGTGAAAAAATGTGCATCACCTTCCAGGGTACAACACATTAGTTGTGGATGAGGGAAGTCACCACCCACAAGATATAAAGCACTCTGAAAGACATTATCATTGTTATGGTCCTCTCTGCACTCTTCTTCCTTCCTCTGGATGACCAGTCAGTTCTGTGCTTGGTGCCAGTGAACGTGTGCCCCCCCCCCCCTGTAGATTTTCAGTGTGAAACCACTCATATATTCCGCTGAGGCAAAGCCATTTCGAGGGTCTCTCTGAGTTCAGCTTCACAAAGCATTGGCCCGCTCTGTGATGGAAAAGGAGGCCCTATCATTAAGCAAGCAGTGTGGAAAGAGTTTTGACAGAGAATGCCAAGAACGCCACCAGCCTAGAACCCTGTGCTCAGCTCTACAAAGCCCAATTCTTCATGAAGATATATGAATCCATGCAGCACTTGTGTGATGGATGTGACTGGGCAGTGGGCACACCATTGAAGAAAATATTGCATGCACAGAACTCTGGTGGGCTATAGGGCTACATTTCAGAAAAGTCCTATGTAATGAAAGGCATTATGTATGTCAGGTATTTCATCACAAATCAATATAAATCAAAGCTGTCGGAATTTAAGAGGAACAGGAGATTGAGATTGCACATAACTTTCAACCTATTCATCTTGGAGCCCATTCATCGTTCAAGGCTTCACAAAACAACAAAATCTCAGGTGTAATATACCGTACCGTAGCTATTGTATTCCACAAACTAACTGAGCTCTGTGGATGATGTCACATCTTAACAGCTTCCATTTGGCTCATAATCTTTCTCATCATCTATAACCACTGTGGCTTCCAGACGGTGGTCGATAGGAAATCTTTGCTCTGGTCCGGATCGTTCAGGGAAAGGGGATAGCCAGCTTTGATATTCCTCTCAGGTCTCCTTCACAACCCAGTGTCTCATTGATTTCCTCCCCTGTCAGTACATTAACCCATCTGGAACACATGTGGTGACCAAGACAGCTTTTAGGTAGACAGGTTGGCAGGTAGGTTTTTTCACAACTCTCACACACTAATTGGGGAAAATAAATTGACTGTCTACTTTAGTTTAGCGTGCATGATTGACCTCAGTCCTGCTTGTGTGATGTCAGTTTCGACAGTGCATGTGCTATTCTGCAAACAATGACAAGTCTGTCATTTAAAAAAACAGTCTTGATTACAATCACCTCACTTTAATTTACCCTTGTACAAAATAAAGTTTGCTGGCTGTAGTGGAGCGGGTCGAGAGCTTCAAATTCCTTGGCGTCCACATCACTAAGGACTTAAACATGGTCCACACACATGACAGTGCCTCTTCCTCCTCAGGAAGATTTGTCATGGGTCCACGGATGCTCAAAAAGTTCTACAGCTGCACCATCGAGAACATCTCGACTGGCTGCATCACTGCTTGGTATGGCAAATGCACCATCCTTGACCGCAAAGCGCTACAGAGGGTGGTGCGGATGGCCCAGTACATCTCTGGGGCTTAGCTCCCTGCTATCTAGGACCTCTATGTCAGCCGGTGACAAAGGAAGGCCCGAAATATTGCCAAAGACTTCAGCGATCCAAGCCATAGACTGTTCACTCTGCTACCGTCAGGCAAACGGTACCGGAGCATCGGCTCACAGCTTCTATCCCCAATCCGTAAGACTGCTAAATGGTTAATTAAATGGTTACAGACTGTCTGCACGGACTCTATGCTGTTGTTTTGTCTGTTTTTTATTTGGATCCCCGTTAGCTTTTGCCGAAGCAGCAGCTAACGTCATCTTCTTGGGTTCCACAAAAAGTAACAAAACACTGATGGACAAGGACAGTAACACACATTTTTATATACAACGATATACAAACAATACAACTAAAAACAATTGTGCGTGTGTTCACACACACACACACTACGCTGACACTCTCACACAAAACCCACACACTTTCACACTCATCATATGCTGCTGCTACTCTGTTATTTATTCTTACTCTAATTATCTATCCTTATGCCTAGTTGCTTTACCCTGCCTTCATGTACATATCTACCTCTGCACATTGATCTGGTACTGCTTAGCCCTGTATGTAGCTTAATTCTTGTGGATTTTATTCCTTGTGTTAGTATTTTATTTTCTCCTCTATTTACCGTATAAGCAGGTCTTGCTCTAACATGCGCCCATGAACCACACGGTGTTTTGCCATGGCCTGAGCTAAGCAACTGGCTCTCTTTTCAAACAGCCACACAACATTCAAGCAAGGGCAGAGGCTCTTTCTTTAGAGCATCCGTTTACAAGCGAGTTAAATATTTTGCCAAATACCAAGGACCGGTAATGCACATCCCAATCATTGGAGCAGGTATATGCATGTATGTTTACATATCGATTCTTCCTCCAGTCCCACTCCCATTTTAATTGGTATACCTGCACCTTAATTAATCTGCGTACTGTACAGACTGTGACATTCAAGCGCTCAACGTAAATGTAACGCTATCAACTAAAATAACACATTAGCATCTCACAGATTTAAGAACTCATTCATGGGCGCCACAGCTGGCCAATTTGGCTCACCTCATCCTGCTTCCCATGATGCACTTCTCCACACCCACTTAAGGCTGCCGAGCAGTTATTGGCATCCGCTGTGCCAGAGCAGGCATACAGATGAGCTGTGTGCAACCGACTGAGTCCCACTAGGCCAGACCCACTGACGCAAGCAGGAGGACGAGGTGTTTGATCAGCGATTTCAGACCTTTAACACATCTCCAGAGACCCTGGGATGATGACACTCCCTTCATCCCCTCTGTCTGTGGCAGGGCAGAGGGGGGGAGCGTGGTGTGTGACACCATCACTGGGCTTAGGGACAGATGGGAAATCAGTTCGCTGCTCCTACAGCTCAAACACGGGAGGGAAATGAAGGGGGACAAACTTGTGTATCACATGGAAGAAGGGATGTGCTATTAATTTTTCCCCGGCACTCTACCACAGAGGCTTAGAAAATGGTGTGCTGCAATTGTTGGATGCCTTAAATATACAGTAGCCTCTGTTCCAATCAATGTGATTGTTCTAGCCAAGGACACGCCCCTTTCACTCCAATGTGAATGTGTGTTCCGTTCTCCCTGCAGGGTGTAATAAGTTCCAATCAAGAAACAAGAAGCCATAACCACAAGTTATTCATAGAGGCAACGACATTTGAAAAGTTAAATGTTTATTATTCAGCAATGATCTCACAAACACTCAAGCCGGACGGTAATTCTAGTTTTTCCATTTTGCTGCATAGCACTGCTGAGAGATGAGTAAGGCAAGACGCTTAAAACACAAGGAAAGCAGGGGAATAGACTGTCTGCACATTAAAACTGAAAGCATTCAACATAAATCACCTTGAAAGTTTCACAGCTTTCTTTCTCCAAATACCAAAATAGTGATTATTCTTCCAAAAATTGCAGTGCAGTCTCAATAGGCCTCAATAATAACTTATCAGAGCTCGTTTCAAGGCCTTCGGCGCATACATACAGTACATGAACATATGCCTCGTAATACATAGGTAATTTACAACGGTTTCTAAGATCCTGAAGGGATTGTACACTGAACAAATATATAAACGCAACATGTAAAGTGGTTGGTCCCATGTTTCATGAGCTGAAATAAAAGATCCCAGAAATGTTCCATATGTACAAAAAGCTTTTCTCTCAAAATGTGCACAAATTTGTTTTACATCCCTGTTAGTGAGCATTTCTCCTTTGCCAAGATAATCCATCCACCTGACAGGTGTGGCATATCAAGACGCTGATTAAACAGCATGATCGTTACACAGGTGCACCGTGTGCTGGGGACAATAAAAGGCCACTTCAAAATGTGCAGTTGTCACGCAACACAATGCCACAGATATCTCAAGTTGAGGGAGCATGCAATTGGCATGCGGACTGCAGGAATGTCCACCAGAGCTGTTGCCAGAGAATTGAATGTTCATTTCTCTACCATAAACTGCTTCCAACATCATTTTAAAGAAGACCGGCCTCACAACCACAGACCACGTGTATGGCTTCTTGTGGGCAAGCGGTTTGCTGATGTGAACGTTGTGGACAGAGTGCCTATGGTGGCGGTGGGGTTACGGTATGGGCAGGCATAACCTGCCTTTTATCAATAGCAATTTGAGCGCACAGAAATACCGGGACGAGATCCTGAGGCCCATTTGTGAGGCCCATTTTTTGTAAGGCATCTTTGACCGACAGATGCATGTCTGTATTCCCAGTCATGTGAAATCCATAGATAAGGGCCTAATGAATTTATTTCAATTGACTGCTCTCCTGACGTGAACTGTAACTCAGTAGAATCTTTGAAATTGTTGCATGTTGCGTTTATATTTTTGTTCGGTATATAATGAAAAACTGAAAGATGGTTCACATTTCCAAACTATTTCACATTGGTGATTGACAGAAGAGCTGCCTGTCTTTAGGCTCAATAAGCACTGTACTGACCAAAGCATTTAAAAATGGTTAAATACAACCAAGTTTCAAAACAAGAATGTCATCAAAGTGAACACACTGACTGACCATATCCTGCTTTTGAACATAGGTGCTGTGTCCTTAATATGCACACTAACAAAATGGACGGATTCAGTGGTTATACTTCACAAAATCAATATGCTACATTTCCCCCAAATAACATTTAAACATAACCTGAAATCAGTATCTTCATGTTATCATTTGCTGCTGACAACTAGGCTACCCAGGAGAGTATTTTGTCAAATTCCTGAGTTTCAAAGCAACAATTCTTGATCAACAACACATATCTTCAAGCTTAGAAGTACATTTTTGAAAAGCAAAACTATTAAATGTGAAAAGCAAAATGGGAGTATAAATTAGTTAATTTTAAGAGGCTGCAACAGTTAAGTACTGGTATGAAATCAAACATAACACGGTATAACTACAAATACTGAAAACAGAGTACAAAAACAAAAAAGCTAACTAGTTTAATGTACCATGCTTCACACACAAAAACACACACCATGATTCACACATCATGGTCTGACTGGTCATGAGTCCGGAGATGGCTGATCAGGCCAATCCGTGACCGACAAATCTTGTTGCAGGGATGGTTTGTGCTGTGCTTCACATACACACAGGGAGATTCTCAATTGGTGTTGCTTGACTCCTAGCATCCTTTCCTCCATCCTCTCCTCTTTTTTTGAAAATGGTCAAAGGTAAAGGTACTCCAGGAAACATGCAAACAAATGGGCTTGTATGAAATGAGACTTCTCCACTTCCGCATCAAAAGGCAAATTACATGTGCAGAGGAGGAATACCAAAATATGTTGTGTCATGTGGTAAAAATAAATGTTGCTGGTTGTGCCAGACATGTTATAGATAACAGATAAGTAGCGTATCAAGGAGACAAGCAAACTTCTCAGTTCACAAATTTACACTCTCCTACATATGGCGACCACTTATCGGTTTCCCGAGTCATGTTGGAGAGGAGTCGTCGAGGAGAGGACGACTTTTACCCAATTGAGAACACGCGCACACACACACAAAGATAGCCCTGTTGACTTCATATTGCTTAAAGTCTGTTTTCAGTTCTAATTGAAGGGCACATTTTGGGGCAAATCATAACTTCCATGTAAGTCAAACATTCACTTAGTCTCCCATTGACATCAATGCATGACTAAATGAAAATGCAACTTTGTAAGAGTTTGCCCCTTTTTAAAACAAACTTCACATACTTTTGAATACTGTACATATGACCGAATTAAGCAGTAAGATTCTCTGCCATTCTCCTCTGAGTGACAAAGGCACCACTGCCCAATCCCATGTAGAGTTCAGGCCTGGGGTGTTGTCAGAAGCTCGGGTAGGTACTGTAGGGATCCCTACCGGGAGTTGTAGTCTGGGGAGAAGAGTCGTAGTTTGTGGCTGCTCCTTGTGTCCGGGGAGGTCATGTTGTTGGTGAAGGAGTTTGAGACGGGTGAGGCAAAACCTGGATCAGAGGTGGGAGTGAGGCACAGCAGGCTAAACAAATGGAACAGTACTGAAACTCAAGCACCCTCAATGGTGCAGAGTATATGAGCAATAAACAGCTCTAATCAATGTCTCCAAACAGCTATTCAACAAATGTCTACTAAGCAAATGAGAAAAACATTTTTCCAAACACAGCTGAAATAAGATATAAATGTACTGCAGTTACCTCCTTCAATTCAATTGTGTTGCAGAGGTATAAAGACTATTAGAAAGGGGCAAACTGAAATCAACACTATTGTTGATTTCAGTTTGTGAAAAGTGGAAATAATGTAAACATTGACAGGTCTCTCTCTACCTGAAGGGGACGGTGTCCTCTGAATGAAGGCTGGGTGAGGTGCTAAGTCCCTCTGAGAGAACAGTGCATGGCACACTGGGTAGGAAGAGAACATTAATGTTACCTGTTAGAATGGTCAAAATGTCTCCATGGTCCCTGAAGCTTTGCAGTATCATCCAAACATTCACTATCCAACCCACATGTTCTTTAAATGATATTGAGTCACCTACACGGACCTGCTAACAAGGTGAAGTTTTCCAGCAAAAACACAAATCTTAGTTGGGGATGTGGCTACTCACCGATGATGATGATGGCGGTGCCAGCCAGTAGCGCGAAGATGGTGAAGAACATCATCTGGTAAGAGTCTATGAAGGCCTGCAGGAAATGGGTTCCCTCCATGGCAACCACGGAAGCAGCAGCTGGAGAAGACAAAAGCGACGGGTGAGACTAGGACATGACACTGCTCAGTGCTTCTTTCTAACAGTGATGAGCGCGTTACCTTGTACAAATGTTGAAAAATTAACATTAAAAAATCACAGTTGAATGTTTTGATACTGCAACGACAATAGGGTGGTGCTAGTTGACACTTCCGTGAAATCCTAACGTGCTCCATTTCTCAAGCCCTTGAGCAACTAATGGCTTTATGGATGTAGGGTCAGATAAAACGACTGACCTGAATATTTTCAAGGAAAGTGTCCCACAGTGTCACACTGCTATAATTATCTCAAATAATATTAAAAGGGTGTTGAAAGTATCCCCCTTTTACAGTATATCTTGTATCCTGCACCATCACAGAGTCATCACATCTACCATATCGTCAACCCTGTCCCACTCAGAGATGGCTGGCTGACCTTGCATTGTGGTGCTGGGATCAGTCACGTGGATGAGGGTGACTGGGATGACGAGGAGCTGGCCAGTGGATGAGCTGGTTATGGACACGGAGGCTGAGGCTGCAGCCTGGGGGTCCACCACACTGACCGTGTACTTAGAGTAACTGGGGAAGCCGTGGAACACTTCTCTCTCCTGGACCGAGATGGACGGAGAGCTGGACGACACCTAACGGACAGGAGTGATGGTGGGTGAAACACTGGGGTTTATGGAGAAGTGACATCCAGTGCCAAATGCTATACCTCACTCATTGTCCTCATCATTCATTTCCCTTTTTAACGGCTTCTGGAAGGTATGAGACCCACGTCAAAAGGCACTTTCAAATAAAGTTGATTGATTGACAGACAGACATACCTCCAGGCTGCCGAGTGCTGCGGTAGAGCCATAGACAGTGAGCTCTGCGTCGGGCTGCAGGTTGCTGAGCAGCAGCTCTGTCTGGTCAGAATACAGGCCTGTCTCCACGGGCAGCCTGGCACTGACCTGCTCCCCAGAGAAGGCACTGCCCTCCACCCCAGCCCTCACCAACAGGCTGGTCATGGACAGGCTCAGCACCCGTGTCTGCTGGTCACTCAGAGACTGCAGGGTCAGAGAGCAGGAGTAGAAGCCTGGGAGGGAAAGCGGGAGGTAGAGAGATAACATTAGGTGTCGGTGTTTCTAAAAAGAAAGGTGACATCAAAATTGGTCTTATTTCAAGTTGTTCACGTTTATGGATACTTCTTAGACTATGCTTGTCTTCCACAACCACATGGTCCCAGATGCTTAAAACATGATTTCCCCATTAAAAGCCTCTTCATTAGAACATGATTTAAAAAGGCACAAACGCAATAGCCATGAGAATTCCATTTAAAACATGATTAGAACCCACTAAATTCTCATCCCTTATGTAGCAATAGTGGAGGGAGAATATTTCCCCACCTGTGCTGGTGTTTAGTCGGTTTACCTTCCCCTCCAACCCTACTCCAGAGTCATCTCACATTCATACAGGTCCATTAGTCACACACCACCACCCCCCCCCCACCCCCCCCACTCCACCATAAGTCTGCACTGGGCTGGGGCAGGAGAGGAGCCCCAAACTCCCCAAAACAATTAGACCCATTCTGCTGAATATATCACCCCAACACCGTTTATGGCCTTCAGTAAATTATTCCCTTGTAAACAGAACTTCCTTGCCCTCTTTGCCAGAGCAGCCCCTGGTGCACTGCACCGCACACACACCAGCTGACCCACTGTGGGTTTAATAAATCCTTCCTGCTGCAAGCATTTCTAATGGGTGATTCATGATGTGAAGGTCAAATCCATTATGCACAAGTAAACTGAAGGTTGGAGAAAAGACCATTCAGTAAACATACTGCCCAACATTCACCACCTCATCTTCCCTGAGCCCGAGAACAGGTCTTACCGGTGCTGGGGTCGAAGCTGATGTGTGTGAGGTAGACGTCATGGGCGGAGAACTCGACGGCGTCGCTGGTGAAGCTCAGATGGCAGCTGATGGAGGTCTCTGGGTGCAGCAGGGCGATGGAAGCGGTCTGGGCAGAGGAGCAGGAGCCTATGAGGTTGGTTCCCGTCTCTCTGGTGGTGAGCAGTATCCTGGTGTCCCTGTCCCCCCTCACCGCTGCAGGGTGAGCCATCACCGCTGTCCTGGTGGCCCCCTCCACCACCACCTGGCACAAACCAACACAGTGAGCCACAACACTGGTATTACTTGGGGTGAATCTCAAGTCTGTAAAGTAGTCTCAGCTCATTGTCTACTTTCCTTCCTCTGCACTGATATAAAAGTTACGAGGACTGGTAAAAAGAATTCCAGCTAGCCTCCACATTGCATTCACCTGTCCTGTGATTTAAATCCTATGTATGTGCAAATTGAAGTGAACAGCTGGGCCTATTCACTTCCGTATTCAGTACAGCAACACGGTACCAGTTAACATCTCCATTCAGAGCCTTCTCCTTTAAGATGTGTTGTTCCTGTCGGAGTGTTAGCTACTGATCCAGATAGCATCTATCTAATCCACTCCACACTCATCCTCCTCAGTCACTCACTCCCAGCTAATTGGGAAAGATTCATATGTAAACACAGGAACACATAGAAGCCTGTAGCAGCCGGAAAGAGGGAGCTGCCTGGAAGAGACAGACATAAGAGGCGGTGAGAGATGTTCTTTGAGAGAGAGAGAGTGAGTGAGAGTGAGAGTGAGAGTGAGAGAGAGAGAGAGAGAGAGATCCATCTCAAAGAGGAAGGCTGGGCTAATGAATCTTCTCCATGCTGCCTGCGTGTCTCTTTGTGGAGACATCAGACCCACAGCAGGGGGTGGGAGGGGAGGGCCGTCACACACATTACACTGAGACAGCCATGATCATCTAGTACTGATCATGATGATGGTCTTATAAGCATCTTTATAGTGTCAGATATTTACTGTGTAGAACTCTCCCTTAAGGCTTCAGGTCTGTTCTAGGGTTCACATTGGTAGTTACAGTCTTGTCCCATTGCAGTTAACTCCCGTACGGACTCGGGAGAGGCGAAGGTCGAGAGCCGTGAGTCCTCCAAAACACGATCCTGCCAAGCCGCACTGCATCTTGACACACTGCTCACTTAACCCGGAAGTCAGACGCACCAATATGTCGGCGGAAACCCGGACGACGCTGGGCCAATTGTGCGCCTCCTCATGGATCTCCCGGTCGAGGCTGGCCGCGACACAGCTCGGGATCGAAACCGGATCTCTAGTGACACCTCTAGCACTGCCTTAGACTGCTGCACCCCCTCAGACGTCAATTCAACATCTATTCCACTTTGGTTCAACGTCATTTCAGTGAAATTACAGGGAAACAACGTTGATTCAACAAGTGTGTGCCCAGTGGGTAGTGTTGTACACCTCTCTAGAAACCGGAGTGGTATATACTGTTTGGATAATCATGATTAAACCATTTGTTGTTGCACAACATACTTTCATCCCATCTCTCACACACAAATGTTCTTTGGTAGCAAGGTTGTCGTTACAGTACCTCTCTGTAAGTCTTCAGCAGCCCAGGGATCTCATAGTAGACAGTGGTGGTGCCTGCATCTCTTGCCACGGCCACGCCCATTTTAGAGTCTATCTGCAGCACGCCAGTGGATGAGGAGCTCCAGGTACCCGGGACACCTGTAGAGAAAAGAGTAGAGCTGAAAAACTCCCCTTGGTTCAACACTCATCTTGAATATTCACACATCATTTACTGTAAGACTGTCTTTTCCTTCACACTCCTTCCCGCAGGGCTGACAATGGTAATGCTTAAATCATCTGCAGAAAAATTACTCCATTCCGAAGTAGATGAAAACAAACAAGGATATTGCAAAATATATCAATATCACACAGTGGAGGCTGGTGGGAGGAGCCTTAGGAGGATGGGCTCATTGTAATGGCTAGAAAGGAAATGTGGTTTCCATGTGTTTGATACCGTTCCATCAATTCCATTCCAATGAGCCCATCCTCGTATAGCTCCTCCCACCAGCCTCCATTGATATCACATATTAAAGATGCAACATCCCAGAGAACCATGTGAAACTGCATCAATCCAACGAAAGATCCATTTTGCTCCAAAAAATTCTGAACATCTGAACATCTTTGCAGATAAGCCTCGTCTCAATTTCATGCACCTCGGTAGTACAACCAGTGACATCGTACCTGTTATTTTACAACACCACATGAACCCCTCTTTGACCTCTCACCTTGGGGGCTGAGGAGTTGGGCGCTGAGGCAGACCACATCTCCCACCACCAGCCTTGTGGCGTCCTCGGGGTGGATGGCGTGCTGAACGGGCAGCGCCAGGTAGTCAGCCATGCCTGCCTGCTCCTCGTCCCACACGGCCAGCAGGGTGAGGCCCACGTTGACCGTCCGCACCGTCAGGGTGTTGTTACCCGGGCCCCGGCCCATCTGCACCAGGTCATCCCTACAGACAGACAGGAAAGGAAATGGTCAACATGTAGTAGGTTGGTATGAGTAACCAATGGCTGTCCTTGCATAATCAGTAATCAACTACCTCTGCCTGGGCACAAGACTAAGTGACTCGCCTGTGGCCCAATCACATTCAGAACCCCTTAGTACCCCACCATGAGCCCCTTCCTTACTCTTATTTGGACAGGTCTCTCCTAAAGTAGTCTGGCAGCACCTTGATAAAGTAATGGAATCAATTTATTGTGCAGGCCAATGAGGGAATCCCTAGCCAGGCTGAGCAGTGCAGTCTCCCTTCTTCACACACTCCCATTAATTTAGCTCACTCAGGTGGAAACTACTCACTCTGAATGGGGAGGAACGAAAAGCAGTCTAAATTAATGTTGGGTACCTTGGGAGAGACCTGCTGGCTTAATACCCTGCCATGGTGCACTCATTAACTGTAGTTGTACTGCTGTAGCATCCGGATAAACAGACTTGGGCTGTGCAACTTTCACACATACGCACACTTTATGTGGCACTCTAACAGCAAAACACAGCAGAAAACCAGTGCTTTCACTTCTACATATTTCAATGTCAAGTCTATCTTGTACGTGCCAATATAAAGTGCCTTCGGAAAGTACTCAGATCCTTACGCACCCCCCCCCCCTCAATCTACACACAGTACCCCATAATGTCAAAGCAAAAACAGGTTCTGAAATGTTCGCTAATTTGTTAACAATAAACTGAATATTCAGACTCTTTACTCAGAACTTTGTTGAAGCATCTTTGGCAGCGATTATAGCGTAGAGTTGCCTTGGGTATGATGCTACAAGCTTGGCACACCTGTATTTGGGGAGTTTCTCCCATTCTTCTCTGCAGATACTCTCAAGCTCTGTCAGGTTGGATAGGGGAGTGTTGTTGCACAGATATTTTCAGGTCTCTCCAGAGATGTTTGATCGGGTTCAAGTCCGGGCTCTGGCTGGCCACTCCAGGACATTCAGAGACTTGTCCCGAAGCCACTCCTGCGTTGTCTTGGCTGTGTGCTTAGGGTCTTTGTCCCGTTAACCTTCGCTTCAGTAGGAGGTCATGAGCGCTTTGGAGCAGGATATCATCAAGGATCACTGTACTTTGCTCCGTTCATCTTTCCATTGATCCTGACTAGTCTTCCAGTCCCTGCCGCTGAAAAACATCCCCAAAGCATGATGCTGCCACCACCATCCTTCATCCTAGGGATGGTGCCAGGTTTCCTCCAGACATGACAGTTGGCATTCAGGCCAGAGTTCAATCTTGGTTTCATCAGACCAGAGAATCTTGATTCTCATGGTCTGAGTCTTTATGTGCCTTTTGGCAAACTCAAAGCGGGCTGTCATGTGCCTTTTACTGAGGACTGGCTTTCGTCTGGCCACTCTACCAGAAAGGCCTGATTGGTGGAGCACTGCAGAGATTGGTTGTGCTTCTGGAAGGTTCTCCCATCTCCACAAAGGAACTATAGAGCTCTGACCATTGGGTTCTTGGTCCAAGGCCCTACTCCACCGATTGCTCTGTTTGGCTGGGGGGGGGCAGCTCTAAGAAGAGTCTTGGTGGTTCCAAACTTTTTCCACTTAAGAGTGATGGAGGCCACCGTGTTCATGGGGACCTTCAATGATGCATACATGTTTTGGTACCCTTCCCCAAATCTGTGCCTCGACACAATCCTGTCTCTGAGCTCTACGGACAATTCCTTTGACGTCATGGCTTGGTTTTTTCTCTGACATGCACTGTCAACTGTGGGACCTTACATAGACAGGTGTGTGACTTTCTAAATAATGTCCAATCAATTGAATTTACCACAGGTGGACTCCAATCAAGTTTTAGAAACATCAAGAATGATCAATGGAAACAGGATGCACATGAGCTCAATTTTGAGCCTCATCGCAAAGGGTCTGAATATAAATACATTTGCAAAATGTCTAAAAACCTGTTTTTAGGGGTTATTCTGTGTAGTTTGCTGAGGATTTTATTTTCTTAATTTAATCCATTTTAGAATAAGGCTGTAACGTAACAAAATGTGAAAACAGTCAAGGGGTCTGAATACTTTCCTAAGTCGCTGTATATTTAAAGAAATACACCACATATAATGCATTCAGGGGCGGCAGGTAGCCTAGTGGTTAGAGCGTTGGGCCAGTAACCGAAAGGTTGCTAGATCAAATCCCTGAGTTGACAAGGTAAAAATCTGTCGTCCTGCCCTTGAACAAGGCAGTTGACCCACTGTTCCTAGGCCGTCATTGCAAATAAGAATTTGTTCTTAACTGACGTGCCTAGTTAAATAAAAATTAAATAAAAAAATAAACATTTAAATGTAATTCAGAAAATGAATACCAGGGATGCTGTCGCTATGTTATATACAATGTTTACTTTGCTGCGAAGGCTACAAGACCTGATTGAATAAATGCATTCTGAGAGATTTAAGTGCCATATTCAATTTTCTGTTCCACTGGTAAAGGCAGAACCATTTGGAGTGCTGTCATCTCATGTCTAACTCTCTTTAAGCAATTTTTTCCTAAGAAATTGGAGTGTCGGACATTAGTGCAAGCTCTTCCAGGCTTCCTCAAACTAAAAGAGCACTCAGAGAGAAGACATGGCACAATATTTCCAGCTGCCTTGGTCCACACAGCTAACAGCCACAGACATCTCTTAAACCCTACCACCCCATCTCAATCGTCTACCTGGCTGCTTTTACCTTCCCTATGAATATTTTCTTCCCCAATGTGTACACCTTCATACCAGTGGAGGCTGCTGGGGGGAGTAAAATGGCTTAAAATAATGGCTAGGGTTGAGTAATGTTTGATACCATTCTATTAACTCCATTACACTAAATTCCAGCCATTATCAAGAGCCGTCCTCTCAGCAGCCAACACTGCTTCATACAGTATCTCACGTACAAGTTGCCCTTCATTTGACTTTCAAGTCTGCACCGAAATAGTATAATTGTGGGGTTCTTTGCAACTTGAAAATGAAAACCTTTAAGGACATTCACAGAAAGCAACCATCACTAGATGGTAACTTTACAAGTAAAGTTGTGCGGCTTGGTGGTAGTGACATTAAAAAATACATTTAAAAATAAGTACTTTGATTATATTATTAAAATATTGAAATCATTTTTAATTTACATTGATAGTCAGTAGATTTGGTCAGTAATTGTGGTCAGCAGTAGTGGTCAGTAGTTATGTGGTTGAGTAGTTGTGTGGATATGGGCAGTAATTAGATGTGTGGTCTGAAGTTGTGGAATGTAATTTTGTGGTTGTGGTCACTAGATGTGGAAAGCAGTTGTGTGGTTATATCCTCACTTTTGAGAAAATGGCCTTTGAAGTTTGTAGTACTTACTGGAGAGCTCTTCTTTGTCTATACCCATTCAGCATCGTTCACACCCACCCATCTCTTTAAGGGATGAGCCGAGCGTTCTGTCCTAACAGCAGTCAAGCACCCAAGCTAACTGGCTAACGTTGGCTAGCTACTTCCAGACACAAATGAGAGAAGAGCTCACTAACCATTGTACTTGCCCGAGCAGAGCTGGCTAGGCTGTTTTTATTTGATCCAGAGCATTGGTGACAGCAACTGTGCTGCTGGCAAAAATGTACGCTTTTTCCCCAACGTTTACTGACACCGGCCATATTCAACGGGTGTTGAGCGTTCGTAAATTCATCAGTTATTCTGCACTCTGGCACACAAACGAAAGTGCTCTGAAATCAATCTATCAACAGTTGTCGCAGAGACATTCTATTGAAATGGTTACTTGCATAGTGGATTTTTTTTAAAGACATGTAGCTAGCTAGGTAAACAATTAACCATAATCTAAATTCATGACATTACTTACCCTGCATGAATCTGCGGTTCAATGTTCGCTATAACTAGCGAAGCAAATGGCTCTAAGATACGAACAATATTACTACACAGATCATACACAACGTTAGCTAGCGAGCCAGCCAGATAACGTTAGCTAGATAGCTAACAGTAAACTTTAACTTCTAATTTTGACAGTCGTTTTCATTTGAAACATGTAATATCTGAAAATGGAGCTAGCTTCTCCCTGTCACGGATGCCATGGTTGGCCTCACTTGGTTTGAAGATGTAATCCGGAGACAGGTATTTTCTCAATCTCCTTAGCCATCACACTAAATCCACTGATTTCAAAACACGGTCCACCAGAAAAAGTGCAACACTTATGCAGGTATACAACACAATATATATATATATTTTTAAAAGCAGAGTTAGACAGAATTACCTACACATACTGACCAGCTCAAATAGACAGAAGCGTGCTGTGAGGCAGACCAATCCGAACTAATCTCTCGGCATGCCCAGCCCACTCATTATCTCAACCAATCATGACTAGCGGGGAAGGTTGCTGACTTTCTGTTGCGAAACCAACTAGGCTCGTAATTTAAGAATTGTATTCATATTTATAGATGGCATACAAGTTTGTTATTAAGGCACGTTATTAAGGCATTTCTGACCAAAAACTAATTCTGTGAAGTAGTGACGCGCAACATACATACACCTAGTTTTCAAGAAACGAGTCACAATTGTGGTCACTCTTTAATCTCCTTGTAATTTTGGCCCTCTGTGTCAGTGAGTATCCTAGCAAAGGTTCCGTTTTGGAATCTCAAGGACAGAGCTGTGGCTAGAATATAGCAGGCGATGGGTTACTCAAAACGGCCCTAGTTACAGATTAGTAAGAGTTCATACATTTTAATATCTTTCTCTAACTTGTCAAAATGGCAGTTTAGGGGCGCTAGTGAGAAAGCCATGGAGTATGTCACGTTTTCCGAGCTCCTGCTGAAATTGCATTTATTTAATACTTTCTTTGCGCTTTGACTCAAAAATAACTAGGAAACACAGCCTTTAAATTACGTGCTTTACCTTGTTCAAATTATATTTTAGATTTAATGCGTAAATGGAATTTAACCTGCAAAAGTTTAAGTTCAGTGGAGTCACTGACAAGAGAAAGTTACTTTGTCAGTGAGTTCTTCAACAAGTGGGAGCTGAGCTGCTCCACCTCTCGGCACGGCAAAAAAAATTAACCCTGAGGATTTGAAGGCCAAGATTCTTGCTCTGTAGCTGAGGACCGAGCACTCACGTTGGGGATCTCAAGCAAGAAAGCCTGGTGGAAAACCTTGCATCGTTGTGGCTAAACTACACTATTATCAGGATTGTATTGATGTTCTTCGGCGTGCCAGAGAATTTGGCCCACTTCGATGCAATGGAGCACCCATCTCCAGCTTCCCAGACTATACCCCCAGCGCTGCTCGTGACCATGCCGCTTTCAATGATGTCAGGAATCTCCTCCTCGGACGGTCCGACTTTTGGTATAGTGTGGCTTTTCCTGCCCGGCTCCATATAACGGCACCGAGAAAGAGTTCCAAGAGCCCATAAGGCGATGGCCTTTGTAAAGGCGAACATTCTACCGAGGTCGGACGAAGCAAATGGCTGAATGTTTGAATGGCTGAATGCTGAATCACCTATTTAGCGATTAGGGTAATGGACGAATTTGTCTACCACTGTAGACTCGGTCTCTCTTCTGTAGATACTGTATAGTGTTGCCAGTGGTATCAGTTGATATTGTTAGGTAACATTCGTGCCTTAGTTCTGTTGAGTCAATTCTCCTTCTATTAACATTTTATTACCATGAAGCTGCTCATTTATATTCCTTGATGGTACATCCGTATCCAGGGTAGATAAAGCACAGGACCATCATACATTCAAATTTTCATGATAAAACTAAAAGAGCAGCCATTTCAATTAGTAAAAACATACCGTTCGCAATGTAAAGTGTAGAGGCAGATTCAGCAGGCCGTTTCATTACTGTAGTAGGAATACTGTATACTACACTGGTTATATCGGCTAACATTTATTCACCAAATTGGGATAACAGTTCATTCTTCACAAAATGTATTTTCTCGATTACCAAAAATGGACACACACAACCTAATACTAGGTGGTGATCGAATTGTCTACTGTCACCCAATCTGGATCGTAGCTCTCCTGAGGTATCATCAAAGAGAATATCAACAATTCAGCTATTTCTTAAGACATATGGCATATCCGATGCAATCCCACAGCTAGGGAGTATTCTTTCTCGCCAGTTCATAAGGCCTTCTCATGTATAGACACATTTTTCCTAGACAATAGATTTTTGCCATTTTTCACAGATTGTGATTACCAAACTAGTCATTTCGGGTCATTCTCCTCTTACTATGATACTACTTATACCAAAAACACAGAGTAATTATCGTCCTTGGCGGCTAAACTCACCACTGCTATCAGAAGAAACCTTTGTCGCTTTTATATCTCAAATTTCCATCTCCAGCTCAATCAAACCCCTGGAATGTCTCCTACAACAGTATGGTAATCAATGAAGGCTCATCTAAGGGGCCAAATTATTTTGTACGGTGCATAGATTAAGGAAGTGTAATATTCAACGGCTAGGGGAACTTATAAATACAATCTTGGATTTGGCATATTCACACTCTTCAGCCGTAAATGTACTAAAACAACGTTTGTCTGAAGTGTCAGAGTTCGATCTTCTTTCAACTCGACAAGCTTAAAATTGAATTAGTACATTTTGACATAAAATTATGAACATGGAGAGAAATCGGGGAAAATGCTAGCACACCAGCTGTGTCAGAGAACCACAAATAAAACCATACCTGAGATAACTGACAAGCTGGGTTACAAATGTATTGATCATTTAGAGGGCAATTCAAGCTTTCATTACTTTTACTCACAATAATACATTTCCGATTCCGCTGGTAATGCTACCTTCCTCGACACCTTCTTTGAGAACGTATATATTCCTACAGATGAACCTGAGACTGTGTTGGCAATTAAATATATGCAGTGTGTGAAATCCCCTGGACCGACGAATTTCCGAGCGAATTCTTTAATAAAATCTCAAGATTCAATCTGAGTTGCCAAACGTCAGCCTCGAAACCTTAATGACTTGGAGAAGATCTGCAGAGAGGAGTGGGACAAAATCCCTCCTGAGATGTGTGCAAACCTGGTGGCCAACTACAAGAAACGTCTGACCTCTGATTGCCAACAAGGGTTTTGTTGTTGTTATTCTGTCTCTCACTGTTCAAATAAACCTACCATTAAAATTATAGACGGATCATTTCTTTGTCAGTGGGCAAACGTACAAAATCAACAGGGGATCAAATACTTTCCCCCCCTCACTGTACTTTTGATTTTGACCCCCCCCCCCCTTGTTCAGGGACACATTATTCAATTTCTATTAGTCACATGTCTGCGGAACTTGTTCAGTTTATGTCTGCTGTTGAATCTTGTTATGTTCATACAAATATTTACACATGTTAAGTTTTCTGAAAATAAAACGCAGTTGCCAGTGAGAGGACGTTTTTTTTGTTGCTGAGTTTAAGATGATTGCCTGCCGTTTTGAGTCCTCATCTCTACAGATCAAACTGGTTTCATAAAAAATGGTCACTCTTTTTTCAACATCAGAAGTCTTTATAATATACTACAATCCCTATTCATCTGACACTCCAGAGATATTGTTATCACTTGACGCTGAGAAAACATTTGATCGGGTGGGTTGGGATTGTTTATTTTATACTCTCAAACAATTTGGATTCGGTGCAAATGTTATGTCCTGGATCAAAGTCCTTTACTCCTCCCCTATGCCTGCAGTGCGCACAAATAATAACCTTTCATCCTATTTTTAACGTGGGACAAGATAGCGTTGTCCTCTATCCCCTCAGCTGTTTGTCATCGTAGCCTTTAGCCATAGCAATATGTAATAACACCACTATCAAAAGGTATTCAAAGAGGGTGCTTAGAGCATAACGTCTGACTCTATGCGTGTGACATGCTATTATATTTGCCTGAACCGTTAACTGGTCTTCCAGAGATCCAGGTTCTACTAAAGACATTTGGTAAAATAGTATAAAGTTAATCTACAAAAAAAGTGTATTGATGCCTATTAACCCTTCTGTCATGCAAACTTATTTTAGTCACGTGCCCTTCAGAGTACATACACAGAAATATTTGGGAATTTGGGGTCACACACAATTTCAAAGATCTCTATAAAGCCAATTTCCCTCCTTTGATCCCCAAAACAGGATCTTGAACACTGGGATTTACTTTATTTTTCTTTAGGCGGAATAATTAACACAGTTAAAATGAACGTATTACATAAGTTGTACTTATTTCAATGTATTCTTATCTGACAATCTTTTTTTATCTCCTTAGATAAACTGATATCTGCAACAAGAAAAACCCTCGGATACATTGCAGAGATCTTGGTCTAGCACTTCCAAACTTTCAATATTATTAAATGGGCAGCTAATATAACAATAATTCTGTATTGGATGACAGAAATCCCTGCTGTTACAGGCCCGAAAGGGTTGACCTTGGAGATCTCATCCTGTGGCCCTAACTCCTTAGCAGCCTTATTACTCTGCTCAAAACTTGCATTAGCAGAGCCTGTTTCCAAATACACTAAAAACCTTATTGCGAAACATTCGCTGAAAATCTGGAAACAGTTCAGGCGATCGTTTGATCAGTAAATGTTCAACTTTTAGCCCCATTATTAAAGAACAATACATTCTCTCCATCATTATTAGACCGGGCGTTTCATATCTGGTCTGGAAAAGGGATCTCCTCACTGAACCACTTGTACATTGATTTGGATTTTGCATCTTTTGAACAGCTAGTGCAAAAGGTCAATATTCCTAGATCTCATTTCTTTAGATAACTGCAATTGCTTAGTTTTGCATTTTCATACCCTAGTCACTTCATCACGCCCACCTATCTCCCTTCTAGATTATATTTTTAAAGTGAACCCTTATATCAAAGTGGGCATAAGTTTGATCTGTACGTTATTAAACTTGCACAGTCTTGATTCCCTGAACTCTTAAGGACCAAATGGGAAGAGGATTTAGGTGAAGAGTGCAGTATGCTTCAGAGAATCCATTCTTCATCTATATGTCTAAGACATGCTGTAATTCAATTTAAAATGGTTAATTGGGTGCATTGGTCAAAGGCAAAATTATCCAAGATTAGACCAGATCTAGATCCCACTTGTGACCGATGTAAGCAGGCTCCTTTATTGGACATGACCAAAACTGACATATTTCTGGATATCATTTTTTTTGCCGTTTTATAAGATACTGGAGAGACCTATAGAACCTTCTGCCTTCATTGCATTATTTGGAGTAACAGCACAGGAGGGTCTTGGGCATCATTCTGACATGTACTACTCTTCTAGCTAGACGTCTTATACTATTTAAGTGGAAGGATCGGTTTCCTCTTTTTAACCATTGGATAAATTAAGTTATGCAATATCTCAAGCTAAAGAAAATACCCTACTCCGTTAGGGGGATCTGCAATTACATGTTATAATATCTGGAAACCATTCCTTTGCAGAAAACATGGACCCAGCTAATTTCACAACTCCATAAACCAACCCAAATTAGAATGTATAATTATTTTCACTTTTTTTTTATTTTTTTTACTTTGTTCTATAATATCTTTGTATATATATTTTTTTAATGATTTGATTATATTACTCAATCTATATCATGCCTGTTTCAGTCTGGTTTTGGGGTGGGTTTGATTTGGTAGGGGATCCGTGTGTGTTCTGCCTGCTATCTGTATAAATCAGAAAAGTGATGTGGTAATGCAGTTACTAAAACAGCTATACCGTAAGTTCCATAGTGAATATTTTGATTCCGTGAACATATATAGTGGGGCAAAAAAGTATTTAGTCAGCCACCAATTGTGCAAGTTCTCCCACTTACAAAGATGAGAGGCCTGTAATTTTCATCATAGGTACACTTCAACTATGACAGACAAAATGAGAAACAAAAATCCAGAAAATCACATTATGATTTTTTATGCATTTATTTGCAAATTATGGTGGAAAATAAGTATTTGGTCACCTACAAACAAGCAAGATTTCTGGCTCTCACAGACCTGTAACTTCTTCTTCAAGAGGCTCCTCTGTCCTCCACTCGTTACCTGTATTAATGGCACCTGTTTGAACTTGTTATCACTATAAAAGACACCTGTCCACAACCTCAAACAGTCACACTCCAAACTCCACTATGGCCAAGACCAAAGAGCTGTCAAAGGACACCAGAAACAAAATTGTAGACCTGCACCAGGCTGGGAAGACTGAATCTGTAATAGGTAAGCAGCTTGGTTTGAAGAAATCAACTGTGGGAGCAATTATTAGGAAATGGAAGACATACAAGACCACTGATAATCTCCCTCGATCTGGGGCTCCACGCAAGATTTCACACCGTGGGGTCAAAATGATAACAAGAACGGTGAGCAAAAATTCTAGAACCACACCTAGTGACCTGCAGAGAGCTGGGACCAAAGTAACAAAGCCTACCATCAGTAACACACTACGCCGCCAGGGACTCAAATCCTGCAGTGCCAGACGTGTCTCCCTGCTTAAGCCAGTACATGTCCAGGCCCATCTGAAGTTTGCTAGAGAGCATTTGGATGATCCAGAAGAAGATTGGGAGAATTTCATCTGACCATATGACACCAAAATATAACTTTTTGGTAAAAACTCAACTCGTCGTGTTTGGAGGACAAAGAATGCTGAGTTGCATCCAAAGAACACCATATTTTGAGTGAAAACCTCCATCCATTAGCAAGGGCATTGAAGATGAAACGTGGCTGGGTCTTTCAGCATGACAATGATCCCAAACACACCGCCGGGCAACGAAGGAGTGGCTTCGTAAGAAGCATTTCAAGGTCCTGGAGTGGCCTAGTCTCCAGATCTCAACCCCATAGAAAATCTTTGGAGGGAGTTGAAAGTCCGTGTTGCCCAGCAACAGCCCCAAAACGTCACTGCTCTATAGGAGATCTGCATGGAGGAATGGGCCAAAATACCAGCAACAGTGTGTGAAAACCTTGAAGACCTTTGACCTCTGTCATTGCCAACAAAGGGTATATAACAAAGTATTGAGATAAACTTTTGTAATTGACCAAATACTTATTTTCCACCATAATTTTCAAATAAATTCATTAAAAATCCTACAATGTGATTTTCTGGATTTTTTTTCTCTCATTTTGTCTATAATAGTTGAAGTGTACCTATAATGAAAATTACAGGCCTCTCATGTTTTTAAGTGGGAGAACTTGCACAATTGGTGGCTGACTAAATGCTTTTTTGCCCCACTGTATGAATAACAGTGAAGTAAAAAATATTCCTTACGCTCTAACTTTGTCTAACTTGTTGGGGTGGGGGTCAAAACGGTCAAAATGTTGTTGATGCGGTTACAGTACTTAATTGCTGTCACTTTATCAAAATATATTTTTGTTCAAACGCCAGCAGAAAAGTAGACGAATATGTAAATGCTTTAACTTTATGTCTCAGTTGTTGTGTGGTCAATATGTGTGTTGTGGTCAGTAATTGTGGTCACGTCTCTCTCCTCTTAATTTTGGCCCTCGGTGCCAGTGAGTATCCTAGCAACAGTTCCGTTTTGGAATCTCAATAATGACACAGAGCTGTTGTTAGAAAAGAGCAGGCGCAGGTTACTAAAACTGCTCTATCTAGAGATTTTTACACACGATTCCAAATCCGCTTCCCAAATTGAAAAGCAGAGAAGTAGGGGAATATTTAATATTTTTGTCTAACTTGCTGGGTTAGTGGTGAAAACGGTAGTTGTTTGGAAAATAATGAATCTGCTTGCTTCTGACATGATTTACAACAGCTAGAAAGAGACTAGAGCCATTTACTAAAATCGCTCGTTACAGATTGGTCCGCACAATACGATTGCGGATTTGACCAGAGAAGTAGGGGAAATGTCATACTTTAGAAAAAATGTCTAACTCGTTGCGTTAGTGGTCAAAACAGAGGAAGTTTGGGAAAAGTTGGAACATATGCACCTAAAACAGCTGTACCGTAAGTTCCGTAGTGAATATTTTAATTCTGCGAACAGATATGAAAATCAGAGCAGACAAATATCCCGTCGACTCTGACTCTGTCGAACTTGTTGGGGTAGTGGTCAAAACGGCAGTTGTTTGCAAAAACTTTACAGAAAATGTGGTTGATGCAGTCACTTAAACTGTTGTAATTTTTTTGTCTGAATATTATTTTTTGCCCGAACGCCAGATTTGAGTAGCACAGAAGTAGACGAAGATGGGAACACTTGAACTTTGTCTAAGTTGTTGCAAAGTGGAATAATTAGCTGATTTGTGTCAAAAGTTACAGGATTTTACTAAGAGAATGGCAGTTGGAAGTGATGATGTCAAAATTGGGATCATTATAATCTTGATGAAAAGAGGATTTAGGCCAACAAAAAAAATGGACTATAAGTTTAATAACGTAAAAGTATAACATATCAAAAAGTGGTATACAAACAACTCAAGTGAGACCATTCTGGACGTTTTGAACATTGAACGGAGTTTCTAGAACAAGAAGAAGAAGATCGACTAACTAAGATAGGGCTCTTGCTGCGCAAACCCCACAATTAAACAGAAAAAAAAACATTGTGAACTTACCTGTTGGTGGTGAACGTGAGCAGGGAGTTGTGGCTGTGAAGGACCTCTCCAGTGTTAGCATGGAGGTGAACAGTGAAAGTAAGCACCATGCCCAGAGGAATAGCAGACAGGCTGTCCCTGGAAGGGTTGTGGATAACTGGACTGGTGCTGAAACGCAGGTACGACACAGGGGCCACCTGGGAAACCACAGAGAGGGATAGACTACAATGTAAGGAAATCTACTTAGACCGAAGTCAACTGCAAGCAATCCATCTCTCACTAACAGTCTTAAAACATGTTGCCATTTGTCATGACTTTATAATGGCATGAATTAAGATGATAGACATAAGTATGGGTAATGAAGTTTTGGTTATTGGCAACATTTGCATGAGATGCGGTAAACTTGTATAGAATTTATTAATTTAACAAAATGACTTCATATTCTCATTCATTGTACTGTGTTAACATTTTATTTATTCCCATAGGGACAATAAAGATTAATATAATTTAATTAAGGAGCAGAGGGTTTCACCTTCACTGCGAGGACCAGGGTTTGATTGACACCGAATGTTTCCTGTGAGGTCACCAGCAGGGAGGAGGAGCCAGTGAGCGAGCCAGAGGACAAGAGGCCCTTCTCATCCACCTGGACAATGGTAGCCTGGTCGGGACAGTCCAGCACTCGGTAGGACAGAGCAACCACACCGTCCCTGTTCACACACACACCACCAGAGTTAGTAGCTTTCCATTTTCTGGAGACGACTCAAGCGGTTGTTTTAATATCAAGAGCAGGGCACTATAGAGAGGATATGGTGTAATTTGAAATGGAACTGAAGAGGTAATGTGCAATGCTGAGTGCTCAAAGTAAAATTGAGTTTTCAAAGTGTCTCAGGTGTGAAGCTAGGTAGGTACAGTTGAAGTCGGAAGTTTACATACACTTAGGGTGGAGTCATTACAACTCATTTTACAACCACTCCACTAATTTCTTGTTAACAAACTATAGTTTTGGCAAGTCTTAGGACATCTAGTAATTTTTCCAACAATTGCTTACAGACAGATTATTTCACTGATAATTCACTGTATCACACCTCCAGTGGGTCAGAAGTTTACATACACCAAGTTGACTGCCTTTTAAACAGCTTGGAAAATTCAAAAAAAAAAAAAAGTCAATTAGCCTATCAGAAGCTTCTAAATGACATAATTTGAGTCAATTTGAGGTGTAGAAAATCAAAAGAAATCAGCCAAGACACCAGAAAAAAAATTGTAGACCTGGTCTGGTCTGGTTCATCCTTGGGACCAATTTCCAAATGCCTGAAGGTACCACATTCATCTGTACAAACAATAGTAAGCAAGTATAAACACCACGGGACCCACACAGCCATCATACTGCTCAGGAAGGAGACGTGTTCTGTCTCCTAGAAATTAACGTATTTTGGTGCGAAAAGTGCAAATCAATCCCAGAACAGCAGCAAAGGACCTTGTGAAGATGCTGTAGGAAACAGGTACAAAAGTATCTACATCCACAGTAAAATTAGTATAGACCTATATTGATATAACCTGAAAGGCCACTCAGCAAGGAAGAAGCCACTGCTCCAAAACCACCATAAAAAATCCAGACTACGGTTTGCAACTGCACATGGGGACAAAGATCATACTTTGTGGAGAAATGTCCTCTGGTCTGATGAAACAAAAATATAACTGTTTGGCCATAATGACCATCGTTATGTTTGAAGGAAAAAGGGGGAGGCTTGTTAGCTGAAGAACACCATCCCAACCGTGAAACACGGGGGTTGCAGCATCATGTTGTGGAGGTGCTTTGCTGCAGGAAGGCCTGGTGCACTTCACAAAATAGATGGCATCATGAGGACGGAAAATTGTGTGGATATATTGAAGCAACATCTCAAGACATCAGTCAGGAAGTTAAAGCTTGGTCGCAAATAGGTCTTCCAAATGGACAATGACCCCAAGCATACTTCCAAAGTTGGCTAAAACGCTTAAGGACAACAAAGGCAAGCTACTGGAGTGGCCATCACAAAGCCCTGACCTCAATCCTATAGAAAATTTGTGGGCAGAACTGAAAAAGCGTGTGCGAGCAAGGAGGTCGACAAACCTGACTCAGTTACACCAGCTCTGTAAGGAGGAATGGGACAAAATTCACCCAACTTATTGTGGGAAGCTACCCAAAACGTTTGACCCAAGTTAAACAATTTAAATGCAATGCTACCAAATACACTCAATTAGTATGTAAACTTCTGACCCACTGGGAATGTGAAGAAATAAAAGCTGAAATAAGTCACTCTCTACTATTATACTGACATGTCACATTCTTAAAATAAAGTGGTGATCCTAACTGACATAAGACAGGGAATTTTAGCTATGATGTCAGGAATTGTGAAAAACTGAGTTTAAATTTATTTGGCTACGGTATGTAAATTTCCTACTTCAACTGTAGGTCCCTATTCCCTTACCGGTTAGTCTGGAGTATGAGCCCAGAGTTGGGAGCCATCAGTATCTCCTCAGCCTCCACAGCTGGATTAAGCATGTGCAGCTTGTCATAAACCTTGATCAAAGGGAAGAGTTGACGGCCTAATTAACTGGAGGTTTTTACCCATCCTTTGATGTTTGGGTCTTCCTGACACGACATAGTCTAATGCAGTTTGAAGTGGATGCACACGACACGTCGCAGGCCAATCTGCCTTCTTATCACTTTACAAAGTTACACTTTAAAAAGGAGAAGTTAGCTTTTTTTACAACCAAATCTCTATTATTGATGTAAATGGCACATTATAGAAGGGCCCAGAAACGTTTTTTTATTATAGCAATTTCACTTGTTTTTGAGAAACGTACCCCAACCAGCGATTCACTTCCACCTCCTTGTTGTACAGTATGGGGGATTAGAAACAAAAACAAACAAAGGCTCCAAAAACACCCAAATTCATCCTGGTACAAACTGAAACGCTCTCAGTATAGTGATGAAGGTATTTAGAGGTCGTTCACATGAAATGGTGTCATTACGAACTGCAGCGTTATATTCCAGTTTGTTTGAGAACCGAGCGATACCTCTCCGTCCATTCTAGCAGCAGGCTTCACAGAGAGCTGTAGTCTGGTTAGGGGAAACAGCTCGAATTGCACAAAATGGAGTAACATTACGGATTAAATGTGGAATTACGCAATTTCATGTGTACAACATCTAAAGACCTGCATCACGATACTGAGATCCATTTCTAAAATAACGTATTTGGGCGTTTTCGGGGACCCCGTACTGCACAACGAGAATGGAGGAAGTGAATCGCTGGTTGGGTTCAGTAAAAAAGATAACTAGTGAAATAGCAAATAAAAGGGTCCAAATACTTTAACATTCTATTTACATAAAAGATATGGTTGTTTAAAAGCAAACTTCTGCTTTAAGTATTCAACCACAATCAAAACATCATTGATTTACATTCTGACTTCTCAGCATGTTTTCTTGCAGTGTTTTTTCACTTTCAGTTCGTTTTTAGGTGGAAGGGAACAGGAAAACAAGCAGAGGTCCATAAATAAGCACTATAAACTGAGTAGTCATGTCATATATTTGAGACAGTGTGATCCAGCCACACAGAAAAACCAAGCGCAGTGCTGTGTCTGGGCATGAACACCGAGAGAGGTACTGTGTTATGGTAGTAGTAGTAGTAGTATACCAATTTCTCAAATCCAGACCCTTAGGCCAGTAGTACTACTGATTTTCATTGTTAACCTTTAATAAGGGACTGATCCAGACCTAGGACACCGGGAGATTGAGATCTCTGACCCATCAGTCAAATAACTACAAGGGAGAAAAGAAAAACAGCGAACCTGGGATATGAGTTGCCCTGGCATATACAATACCAGTCAAAAGTTTGGAAACACCTACTCATTAATAAGGTTTTTCTTTATTTTCACTATTTTCTACATTGTAGAATAATAGTGACGACATCAAAACTATGAAATAACACATATGGAATCATGTAGTAACCAAAAAAATATATATATTTTATATTTGAGATTCTTCAAAATAGCCCTTTGCCTTGATGACAGCTTTGCAAACCATTGGCATTCTCTCAATGAGCTTCATGAGGTAGTCACCTGGAATGCATGGTAAGAAGAATGGCGGGGGGGTATGCCTTATGATTAACGGGACGTGGTATGATCATAACAACATACAGGAACTCAAGTCCTTTTGCTCACCTGACCTAGAATTCCTTACAATCAAATGTCGACCGCATTATCTACCAAGATAATTCTTATCGATTATAATCACAGCCGTATACATCCCCCCCCCAAGCAGACACATCGATGGCCCTGAATGAACTTCATTGGACTCTATGTAAACTGGAAACCACATATCCTGAGGCTGCATTCATTGTAGCATGGGGATTTTAACAAGGCTAATCTGGACACAAAAAAACCTCAACATTTTAGCAGCATATCGAATGCGCTACCTGAGCAGAAAAACATCCTGGACCAATATTACTCTAACTTCCACGACGCACACAAAGCCCTGCCCCGCCCTCCTTTCGGAAAATCTGACCACAACTCCATTTTGTTGCTCCAAGCCTATAGACCAAAACTAAAACAGGAAACGCCCGTGCTCAGGTCTGTTCAACGCACGTCCGACCAATCTGATTCCAAGCTTCAAGACTGCTTCGATCACGTGGACTGGGATATGTTCCGCATAGCGTCGGACAATAACACTGATGAATACGCTGATTTGGTGAGCGAGTTTATTAGCAAGTGCATCGGTGATGTTGTACCCACAGCAACTATTTAAAACCTTCCCCAACCAGAAACCATGGATTGATGGCAGCATTCGTGCAAAACTGAAAGTGCGAACCACTGCTTTTAAAATCAGGGCAAGGCAACCGGAAGCATGACCGAATACAAACAGTGTAGCTATTCCCTCCACAAGGCAATCAGTCACAACGGCTCAGACACGAGAGGTATGTGGCAGGGTCTACAGTCAATCATGGACTACAATAAGAAAACCAGCCCCGTCGCGGACCACAATGTCTTGCTCCCAGACAAACTAAAGAACTTCTTTGCTCGCTTTGAGGACAATACAGTTGCAACGACACGGACCGCTACCAAAACCTGCGGGCTCTCCTTTACCGCAGCCAATGTGAGTAAAGCATTTAAACGTGTTAACCCTCGCAAGGCTGCCGGCCCAGACGGCATCCCTAGCCGCGTCCTCAGAGCATGCGCAGACCAGCTGGCTGGTGTGTTTACGAACATGTTCAATCAATCCTTATCCCAGTCTGCTGTTCCCAAATGCTTCAAGAGGGCCACCATTGTTCCAGTTCCCAAGAAAGCTAAGGCAAAATGAGCTAAATGACTATCGCCCCGTAGCACTCACCTCCGTCATCATGAAGTGCTTTGAGAGACTATTCAAGGATCATATTCACCTGCACCCTACCTGACACCCTAGAACCACTCCAATTTGCTTACCGCCCCAATAGGTCCACAGACGACACAATCGCAACCACACTGCCCTAACCCACCTGGACAAGAGGAATACCTATGTAAGATTGCTGTTCATCGACTACATCTCAGAATTTAACACTATAGCATCCTCCAAACTCGTCATCAAGCCTGGGTCTCGACCCCACCCTGTGCAACTGGGACCTGGACTTCCTGACGGGTGTGCCTTGTTAAAAGTTAATTTGTGGAATTTCTTTCCTTCTTAATGCGTTTGAGCCAATCAGTTGTGTTGTGACAAGGTAGGGGTGGTATACATAAGATAGCCATATTTGGTAAAAGATCAAGCCCATATTATGGCAAGAACAGGTCAAATAAGCTAAGACAAATGACAGTGTCAATTGTCAGTCAATGTAGAAAATGTCAACTTTGAAAGTCTCTTCAAGTGCAGTCGCAAAAACCATCAAGTGCTATGATGAAACTGGCTCTTATGAGGACCGCCACATGAAAGGAAGACCCAGAGTTACCTCTGCTGCAGAGGATAAGTTTATTAGCGTTACCAGCCTCAGAAATTGCAGCCAAAATAAATGCTTCACAGAGTTAAAGTAACAGACACATCTCAACATCAACTGTTCAGAAGAGACGGCATGAAATCAGGCCTTCATGGTGGAATTTCTGCAAAGAAATCACTACTGAAGGACACCAATAAGAAGAGACTAGCTTGGGCCCAGAAACACGAGCAATGGACATTAACCTTGTGGAAATCTGTCCTTTGGTCTGGAGTCCAAATGTGAGATTTTTGGTTCCAACCGCAGTGTCTTTGTGAGACGCAGAGTAGGTGAACGGATGATCTCTGCATGTGTGGCTCCCACCATGAAGCATGGCGGAAGGTGTGATGGTGCTTTGCTGGTGATACGATATGTGATTTATTTAGAATTCAAGTCACACTTAACCAGCATGGCTACCACAGCATTCTGCAGCAATTCACCATCCCATCTGGTTTGCACTTAGTGGGATCATCATTTATTTTTCAACAGGACAATGACCCAACACACCTTCAGGCTGTGTACGGGCTATTTGACCAAGGAGGAGAGTGATGGAGTGCTGCATCAGATGACCTGAACTCCACAATCACCCAATCTCAACCCAATTGAGATGGTTTGGGATGAGTTGGACCACAGAGTGAAGGAAAAGCAGCCAACAAGTGCTCAGCATATGTGGGAACTCCTTCAAGACTGTTGGAAAGTCATTCCAGGTGAAGCTGGTTGAGAGAATGCCAAGGGTGTGCAAAGCTGTCATCAAGGGTTGCAACTTTGAAGAGTTTTGTATTGTTTAACACCTTTTGGTTACTATATGATTCCATAGTTTTGATGTCTTCACTATTATTCTACAATGTAGAACATTTTAAAAAATAAAGAAAAACCCTTGAATGAGTAGGTGTGTCCAAACTTTTGACTGGCACTGTAGGTGCCTGCATAAGTATAGTACCTGGATCTGGAGTTCATCACTGAGCTCTAGTAGCTTCCTCTCCAGTTGTCCCGCCTTTGGGTCAGTGACTTTGAGCACCACCTTCAGCCCTGTCCTTCCTTTAGTCTTCCCTGTTACGCTCATAGCAAAGTTATGCTCTGACTGGAGCTGGAAAGAGGCCTACAAAGAGATAGGCATTTTAAATCAGTGAATGAAAGCAGAAATAGAGTTAAAAATGAGACAGTAGAAATATCAGATGTTGTTTCTCTGGTGTAGGTGGAGCATAATTTTGTCCTAATTCAGTCACTCTGATACAAAGAATCATAGGAGCTCAAAACAAAATATCCCACTCATCTATAAATTAATCAAACTAGTTTTTCTAATACACTATTTATGGCTTATTATAGAATCAGTTGATAACTAAAGTGCCTATGGTCTTGAATGGAACCTTTGTCACTCATCAAGAAGAAAACCTTGAGATCAAAAACTGGTTCCCACCTCGGCATGTCGTGATTGGAGTTCCAGGATGTCTCTCTTGGTGGTGAACCAATGGAAGGTGAGGCCAGGCAGGGTGTTGCCAAAGGAGAAGGGGGTCTGACTGCTGGTGAGCCCTATCACATACACAGGCATCTAGGAGAAGGGACAGGATCACGTCTGTAAGTCCTGATATTCACAATATAAAGCATCTCAATTAGAGTGAATTATGTCCTATGGACACTGTCAGAGACCATTTGAGATTACAGTTAATTTATCACGTGTTACCTGTGTCCCAGTCTTCATTCTGGTGATAGGGGCCCGGATGCGAATGGCCCTCAATTGCACAACTTCAACCTCAACTTGATCCTGTTCATAGGAAACATTAGAATAGAAGTACATCACTTTCAGTTGGTGAAAAAGAGATGATGTACCTGATGATGTACAGGTATTTTACCTGAGAGACAACAACAAGCTTCCCAGTCTCGGCATCGACAGCTTGAACCAGTCCTGTAACCGTGACGTTGCCAATGGCAATGCCCCTGACATGACCTATGTCGTTAACAGATGCCATCTCCTCATTGGCCATTGAGAAGAGGATGTTGGACTGGGGCTGTGGGCCGCCCTCGGATGTGATCTACAACATGGAGACGAGGTAAAGGGTGGTGTCTGTGTGTGTCATAAATAAATATGGTAGACTAGCAGTTTCACGTGACTAGCAGTGAGGATACTGACAGCATGTTCAACTCTTGTCAATGTGGGGTCTTTACATTTGTCAAGGCAATCAAATCATGCACAGTCTGTTAGAATAATCAACACTAGAGATTTGGAGATTAAATCAACAGGTTACTCACAGGGTGTGTGTATTTACAATTACTTAATATTCAGATATTAAATAGCATGTAGAGAGCTTCACAAATGCAAAGAACACAAATGAACAGTTGCACAACGGGTAAGCTGGAAAGGCCTATTTTAAAGCGTATGGTGATTCAAATTATTTTCACAAAATGAGATTCTCTAAACAGGACATCCTGTCTTATCAGTGTGGGGGACAGCAGGGGCAGAGACCAGAGTCTTCCCACAATAATCGGAAAATGTCACAATCCAATGTACCTGCATCATGGCTCCGATTATCAGAGTCATTTTCCTGGGGATCAGTTTGAATGGTGGGAACACCTAGAAAGACCAAAACAAAAATGAGTGTCTTTCAACACACATAATATAACATCATTGGACAACATGTTTCAGTGAGTCTCATGAAAACCCTCCTACCTCTATTTGCTGAGGAGCAGATGCAATCTTCCTTCCAGTTTTGTCTACTAGCATAGCAGACACGCTGGTCTGTCCAATTGCTAAGCCTTTGACCAGAAAGATTGCCGTGTCCTTCTCTGAGGGATCTGAAAGTGCTCTGGGGAAAACACAACATGAATTGTGAACTCAATGTCTACTTTACTGAAACGTAGGCAAAATATACAGTGCCTTGCGAAAGTATTCGGCCCCCTTGAACTTTGCGACCTTTTGCCACATTTCAGGCTTTAACCTGTTAGAGCTCTAGGGGCGCTATTTCATTTTTGGATAAAAAACGTTCCCGTTTTAAGCGCGATATTTTGTCACGAAAAGATGCTCGACTATGCATATTCTTGACAGTTTTGGAAAGAAAACACTCTGAAGTTTCAGAATCTGCAAAGATTTTGTCTGTAAGTGCCCCAGAACTCATTCTACAGGCAAAACCAAGATGATGCATCACCCAGGAATTAGCAGAATTTCTGAAGCTCTGTTTTCCATTCTCTCCTTATATGGCTGTGATTGCGCAACGAATGAGCCTACACTTTCTGTCGTTCGCCCAAGGTCTTAGCAGCATTGTGACGTATTTGTAGGCATATCATTGGAAGATTGACCATAAGAGAATACATTTTCCAAGTGTCCGCCTGGTGTCCAGCGTCGAATTCGGTGCGCAATTGCCAGCTGCTTCTACTTTACCATTTGATTCAGGGGAGAAAGCATGTGTCCAAGAACGATGTATCAATGAAGAGATATGTGAAAAACACCTTGATGATTGATTCTAAACAACGTTTGCCATGTTTTCAGTCGATATTATGGAGTTAATTTGGAAAAAAGTTCGCGTTTTGAGGACTGAATTTGGGGATTTTTTTTGGTAGCCAAATGTGATGTATAAAACGGAGCTATTTCTAATACACAAGGAATCTTTTTGGAAAAACTGAGCATCTGCTATCTAACTGAGAGTATCCTCATTGAAAACATCAGAAGTTCTTCAAAGGTAAATGATTTTATTTGAAGGCTTTTATGTTTTTGTTAATGTTGCGTGCTGGATGCTAACGCTAATGCTAACGCGAAATGCTAACGCTAGCTAGCTACTTTTACACAAATGATTGTTTTCCTATGGTTGAGAAGCATATTTTGAAAATCTGAGATGACAGTGTTGTTTACAAAAGGCTAAGCTTGAGAGATGGCATATTTATTTCATTTCATTTGCGATTTTCATAAATAGTTAACGTTGTGTTATGCTAATGAGCTTGCTGATAGATTTACACAATCCTGGATACAGGGGTTTTTTCATAGCTAAACGTGACGCAGAAAACGGAGCGATTTGTCCTAAACAAATAATCTTTCAGGAAAAACTGAACATTTGCTATCTGAGAGTCTCCTCATTGAAAACATCTGAAGTTCTTCAAAGGTAAATGATTTTATTTGAATGCTTTTCTGTTTTTTTGTGTAAATGTTGCCAGCTGAATGCTAATGCTAAATGCTACGTTAGCCATCAATACTGTTACACAAATGCTTGTTTTGCAATGGTTGAGAAGCATATTTTGAAAATCTGAGATGACAGTGTTGTTAACAAAAGGCTAAGCTTGAGAGCTAGCATATTTATTTCATTTCATTTGCGATTTTCATGAATAGTTAACGTTGCGTTATGGTAATGAGCTTGAGTCTGTATTCACGATCCCGGATCCGGGATGGGGAGATCAGAAAGGTTAAACATAAAGATATAAAACTGTATTTGTTTGTGAATAATCAACAACAAGTGGGACACAATCATGAAGTGGAACGACATTTATTGGATATTTCAAACTTTTTTAACAAATCAAAAACTGAAAAATTGGGCGTGCAAAATTATTCAGCCCCTTTACTTTCAGTGCAGCAAACTCTCTCCAGAAGTTCAGTGAGGATCTCTGAAGGATCCAATGTTGACCTAAATGACTAATGATGATAAATACAATCCACCTGTGTGTAATCAAGTCTCTGTATAAATGCACCTGCGCTGTGATAGTCTCAGAGGTCCGTTAAAAGCGCAGAGAGCATCATGAAGAACAAGGAACACACCAGGCAGGTCCGAGATACTGTTGTGAAGCCGGATTTGGATACAAAAAGATTTCCCAAGCTTTAAACATCCCAAGGAGCACTGTGCAAGCGATAATATTGAAATGGAAGGAGTATCAGACCACTGCAAATCTACCAAGACCTGGCCGTCCCTCTAAACTTTCAACTCATACAAGGAGAAGACTGATCAGAGATGCAGCCAAGAGGCCCATGATCACTCTGGATGAACTGCAGAGATCTACAGCTGAGGTGGGAGACTCTGTCCATAGGACAACAATCAGTCAAATATTGCACAAATCTGGCCTTTATGGAAGAGTGGCAAGAAGAAAGCCATTTCTTAAAGATATCCATAAAAAGTGTTGTTTAAAGTTTGCCACAAGCCACCTGGGAGACACACCAAACATGTGGAAGAAGGTGCTCTGGTCAGATGAAACCAAAATTGAACTTTTTGGCAACAATGCAAAACATTATGTTTGGCGTAAAAGCAACACAGCTCATCACCCTGAACACACCATCCCCACTGTCAAACATGGTGGTGGCAGCATCATGGTTTGGGCCTGCTTTTCTTCAGCAGGGACAGGGAAGATGGTTAAAATTGATGGGAAGATGGATGGAGCCAAATACAGGACCATTCTGGAAGAAAACCTGATGGAGTCTGCAAAAGACCTGAGACTGGGACGGAGATTTGTCTTCCAACAAGACAATGATCCAAAACATAAAGCAAAATCTACAATGGAATGGTTCAAAAATAAACATATCCAGGTGTTAGAATGGCCAAGTCAAAGTCCAGACCTGAATCCAATCGAGAATCTGTGGAAAGAACTGAAAACTGCTGTTCACAAATGCTCTCCATCCAACCTCACTGAGCTCCAGCTGTTTTGCAAGGAGGAATGGGGAAAAATTTCAGTCTCTCGATGTGCAAAACTGATAGAGACATACCCCAAGCGACTTACAGCTGTAATCGCAGCAAAAGGTGGCGCTACAAAGTATTAACTTAAGGGGGCTGAATAATTTTGCACGCCCAATTTTTCAGTTTTTGATTTGTTAAAAAAGTTTGAAATATCCAATAAATGTCGTTCCACTTCATGATTGTGTCCCACTTGTTGTTGATTATTCACAAAAAAATACAGTTTTATATCTTTATGTTTGAAGCCTGAACTGTGGCAAAAGGTTGCAAAGTTCAAGGGGGCCGAATACTTTCGCAAGGCACTGTACATGCCGACGTGCATGCAGGAGTAATTCCTATCCGTTTCTCCATTCCCAGTGACACAGACCATGGCAATGTGATTGTCTGCATGTAATCATATCTGCTCTAAGAACAAAACTTTATACTTCTATGATTCATTAATGTAACAGTAACTTACTGCAGAGAGATGATACCGGATGCTGCACTGAGTTTCAGATTCAAAAAGCGGAAATATTTGGCCAAAAAGGGCTTCTTGTTGTCATCCAAAACCCTGACATGGGCTTTCACAGATTTACCAATCTCCACCTGCAAGAAACCAGTTAATGTTTTTTTAATATGACGAGCACTATTTTGGGCATTGCATATATATATATATATTTTTTTTTACTAAGTATACAAGCAGCTACACTCAAATTCAAATTGACTTTATTGCCATGAGAGGATCGACCAACATTCAGAAAACCAGTGATACACAGCCTTTGGGTCTCTGCCCTGCAGGATAAAGTATTGAGGCTGGCCACTGACCTTGTCAACCACTCGGACATAAACCTCCAGTATGTCTGAGATGTGGACCGTAGCTGTAGCAGGGGCTGGGAAGGCCAGGCAGAGGTCATGAACCATCACCTGCACTGTCCCCGGCTGGACTGGAACCACCTAGAGCACATGGAGAGGCCACAGTGATGAAAGGGTTTATATGACGTTTTCATTTTATGTTACAACCTTTCCCAAGGCACACGGATGTTTCATCAATTCGGCATTCAGAGCATCACGTCAGTTACAATATTGTTAGAAAGTAGGATGATAATGGGCCAAGGGAGGTGTTGGAACTAAGACAGGTATAGAACACATCATCATACATATATTTAACCATGGTGTGCTAACCCTATAAAAAGTACACTCAAAAGAGAGTGGTAGGCTCAGCAGCATTGTCATTCTGAGTGTTCTGTGATTCTCCTCACCTCAGCAGATCCCTGGGCCTCCTGGTATACCACATCTGCTATCCCTCCAACACTGGTGTTGACAAAGAAATACCCAGAGCCCTCCCTCAGGGCTAGGTCAGCCTGCAGGATACACAACAGGAGAAGCCATGGATGAAAGCATGACACCACAATGGACATGATGACAAAGAAGCAGTCAAGGCCCATCACAATATCAGCTGAAAGGTACATGTTTTTCACATCATGGGCCACGAGTAATAATTTGTAATTATAATGAGAATCCATGCAGCAGAACTTATTAGCCATGCTGAGTGGGCCACCTGTGTGTAATATTTCAAGTAGAGATGGGCAATATAGAAAAAAATCCATATCACAATAAATTGAACGATAAGTTTAGAACATTAATGTGCAGCAAAGTTTTAAAAAAAAGAAATAACTCCTACTACTACTTTCAATGTTGTAGCTATCAATTGTCCAACCAACAATCAACCATATTAGCAAACTTATTTCATTTCAAACTTCACATTTCTCTAGTAGGGCCTTATAGGTTATTTATTATAATGAACGATATCAGCAAAATGTCCACAATAAGTGGTCGGAGTCTATCATTTTTTTCAGTTTATAATCCCAGCTCTAATTTCAAGGCATCATAATCCAGTGCTATCAGCTAGTTGGGATCTGGGAGCAGTCAGTGATACAGAGGGAGACTGAATGAGGGGGTTAACATGGCAGCTAGTGGTGCCCAGTGAGGGAAGACTGGAGGACCATAGAAATGGGATACATGAAGCAGATATTACCTTTGACAGCGACATTGAAGGATGGGTCGCATTGTATTCTGTCAGCTCTATGCCATACATTTTTTATCTGCAACACTACTTAACATTTCACACAGGCTCCAGTTCTTACCCGCACGTCAGGGTGGTTGTATATGGTGACAGCTTCAGGACTGACGGTTACATCTTCCACCAATAGGAGTTCCAGAGTGGCTGAGACAGGGGTCAGAGGGTCAAACTGCCAGAAAGAGGGTGAGATAAAACAGGATGGGTGCCATGGTTACAGGTGTCAGAGTGACACCAAGATGAGATTACCCTACATGGCGGTGTTCTTAAACAGTTGAGTTCTGTGGTTAAGGTCAAGTGAAATCATAGGGGAAGTCTTAGTATCAATGGCAAAACTAAATGCTGTACTTTAGTATTTGTGACCCGTTTCAAGAAACTAGGCCTATGTCGCACGTCACTACTTCACAGGAGAGGCATTTGAACATGTTTTTTTTTCTCCATAAAATGTTTTTTTGTTGTTGTTGCAGAAATGCCTTCGGGAACACGTAAACTTTCATGTGCCTTAATAACAAACTTGTATCTGTAAATATTAATGAAATGGTTACATTGAGGGTTGGTTTAGCCATGGAAAAATACAGGAACCTTCCCGCTAGCCATGATTGGTTGAGATAATGGATGGGCTGGACAAGTAGCATGCTTCTGTCTGTAACATGAGCTGCTCAGTATGTGAGGATAATCCTTTCTACCTGCAGCGTTTTTTGAAAGATATCATGAAGAACTGAAAATGTTTTTTCTACTTCTCTCAACATTGCTGCCCTGAAGGTAATAGTGCCCTCTACAAAGTGGGAAAAAGTTACGATTGGACTACTTTCTAGAGGATGATTGTGCCATGCTGACTCTGAAAATGAATCAGACAATGAGGAAATCCCTGATTTAGGTAAAAACATTTGAATTGAACCAGACATGGTAGAGTCTTCTGATGACAATGGTTGGGAAGAAACGGTGTCGTTGTCACAGAAGAAGTTGAATGAGTTTTGAAATCAGTGTAAGGCCCGGTGGAAGCAGAGAGATGACTGCCAAATGCGGAGAGAGTTCAAAAAGAGAACACAGAAAGAAGACTGTTGTATAAAACACTGGCTTCCGGATTACATCTTCAAACTAAGGGCAATCCTCACATCCATTACAGAGAGGGAGAAGTGTTCATCCATGTATCCGGGTAAGTCTAGCTACATTTTCAGATATTATAAGTTTCTAATTCTGTCAGAAAGTCGTTTTCATTGCAAGTTAATGCGTACTGTTAGCTAGCTGGCTCGCTAGCTAATGTTACGTGTACGATCTGTGTAGTAATAGTATTTGTATCTCTGAAACCATTTGCATTTCTAGTTAAAGCCTAATGTTAGCTAGCTAGCTAACATTGAACCTAGTTGGTTAGCTTTTACTACCTGCAGAGCCATGCATGGTAGTATTGCCATGTTCAAAATACCTGGGAAATCCGAAAAATACAAGGTCAAATCATCACTTCAGTGATTTTCAGGCCGGAAAGTCGGAGCTCTAGAAAGAGGCTCGAGTTGGAATTTCCAGTTGAGTGACCATTCAAATAAATGTTTTCCCAGTTGGAGATATTTTTTTCCCCGAGTTCCCAGTTGAACGCACTGAAGTCGGAAGTCAGATATTTCCGATTTCCCAGTACTTTTGAACACGGCATTAGATTTCAGATTATAGTTCATTGTTTAGCTAGCTAGATGTCTAAACAAAAGACTCCACTATGCAAGTAACAATTTCCCTGTACCGTTTACACCTTCTGTATCCTGTGCATGTAACAAATAAACCTAGATTTTATTTGATATAGTGTGTGTTTACCAGAGACGGTAATGTGAAGAACATGACATGCATCAAAGTGCGATTAGGATATAGGCCAAGGACGAGATCAAATGCATTTTTACTACTACTTTTTGCTACTACTTTCACACTGTGAATCCTTAAAATAGATGGGTGGGGCTAAGGCTTAAGAGGGTGTGAACATTGCTAAATATGTGTAGACAAATTAGAGCTCTCTGGTATGTGTAGCAAAACATTCAGGGGCCATTTTCTCAAAAGTGGGGTTACAAGTGTATCAACTTCCCAGGCAGAATTATTTCCCCATTGTTCCTCAACTGCAGTGTATGATATACAGTCTTCTAGCTCAGTCTCTCTACTCTCATCCAATGTCAAATTTTACTACATAGGACCGAATCCAGGTGGTGGGTCACATCTATACAGTTCTTGAATATCTGACTTTTGGCTCTCATGCCTTGTGTTGCTATAGCAACCTCTAAGCTGATGAAATGTTTATTTTCTGTGGTCACAGGCCACCACACATTCAGCCAACAGCATCCTGCCTGCCAGTCACAGGAAGTGAAAAACCCACATATGTTCACAATGGCTCTCAAAATGGTGGCTTGTCTACTTACGTAAGATAAGTGTGATGTTTCTCTGCTAAAGGTTGTGTTTCTGTCTTACCGGACTGAGAACCTTAGCAGCCTTGAGGTGGGGGACCTGGTAACTCAGAGCTGTTACTGTGACAGCAGCAGTCCCAGACTGGTGGTGGACAAGGACCGTCTGACGACCTGACACACAAGAGGACATTTCTGTTGGACAAAACTGTTTAAATTGCCTTCAAAAACAACTGGTATTATACCTGGTTTCACCTGGTATTAGACCAAAGAATACAAATAAAATCAAGCAAGGATACCATCATGAGGAATATCAAAATTATACCATGAAGTTTCTTCTGTTTGTTGCTGTCCTGCAGTAATTCCAGCTCCATAGGCATGGTGGGTTCGATACTGGCCAGGGACACCTTGGTCGACTCCCAGACGATACTCAGAGAGCTGAAGTTGTCAAACTTCCTGCCTTGCTGGTCAAAGGCAGCCAGGTCCAGCACAGGGTTGCGGTAGTTTGAGACAGGCACCTGCAACAAATAATGTTACACAGTTCTTCCAACGCACTATTTCTTTCTAATTTAAACTGACAGGGATAAAGACATTCAATTCAATACAACTTTATGTATCCCCCCAGGTGCAATTAAGAAAGGCAGAATGACAAACTTGACATGATCATATTTCTTTAGTTGTCCCCCACAATGAAATTGGGGAGGGGAATGTGGATCTGTCTCCATCCGTTAGTATGTTTGTTCTCACACGCGATCGCTCAAAACAGCACTAGCCCGATTTTGAAGAAACATCGTGAATGATGCGTCTTGCCATGGTGATCAGGAATTTACAAAAGGACACTGATTGGCCAGATGGTGGCGCTGAAAAAGCAAACTTTGAGAGGTCACGCCCCTCACCCAGTCTTAATTTTAATTTATTTTACCTTTATTTAACTAGGCAAGTCAGTTAAGAACGAATTCTTATTTTCAATGACGACCTAGGAACAGTGGGTTAACTGCCTTGTTCAGAGGCAGAACGACAGATGTTGTCAGCTTGGGGATTTGATCTTGCAACCTTCCGGTTACTAGTCCAACGCTCTAACCACGAGGCTACCTGCCGCCCATGACCTAAGTCAAGTAATTTGGTACGCAAGTCTCTCCTTACAAGGAACAAAATTTGCCTCAGGGACCCATAAGGTTGCCATGATGGATTTTCCACCATTTAGAATTTTGTGAAAAACACGCTACTCTTCTGACACCGAATGACCGATCTGTACTACATTTGATGTGTGGCATCTATGGACAAAGGTCAACATTTTCCAGACTAGTACCTAAAACAACATGTCCACTATTGACCAATAAAACATTTACGTGGTCTGGAACAAAAATGCATATAAAAATCTGTCAAGAATATTTGTATTGTAACCACTTTTGGTACACATGTTGCAAACACTGTCAAGACTCAACATATGCAAGAATATTCATATCGACCTCATGTGGTGCTCTAACAGGCACATGTTTAGATCACTTGATCCATTTGACTCAGGGATATGAGTCTGGCTAACCCACACGATATCTGAGCAACCACTGGCCCAATTTTTACTCCACTTGGGTGAATGATGCGTCTTGCCATAGATCACTTAATGCATCATTCGTGAGGGACGACGACATGTTTACTGTTGCCAGCCGCCTTTTTTTGTGTAGCCAGCTCCTGTGCCAAGTGTGTTTGAATGTGTGCTGTGTAAACACTGCCCTTTTATTTTTCTCACCAGTTGTTTGTTCTGCTGCAGCAGAGGGCAGGTAAGGTCCAGTTGGGGACTTGTGTACACAGGGACCAAGGTGAGGCGAGAGGGAGGGGCACACACGAACATCACCACTGCTGGCTCCACCGCAGGATAGGGATTGGTCAAACTAGGCTGGTTCCCCACAGTAAGTGCCAATACCTGGAGAGGTAGTTATAACACGCTTATTACCTGTTCATAAGACGTATTACCGTTTGTAACAAAGCATTTCATCTACAGTGTATCTTAAGGAGCTAGAACGTTTTTCAAAGCCTAGGGCCATATTCAGTAAGTGCCAAACAAGGAAAAGCCAATTTCCTCACCTGTTCTCCCAGGGCTCTACAGGTTGCTCTGACCCAGTGTCGGAGGTAGCTGCGGGAGGTGGGCCCGGTCAGAGCCAGGCTAACACTGTTCTCATCCTCAGCCTTTAGGTTCCGGAAGAACTTGGAGGGTTCTAGGACCCAGGGCTTGGGTCCGCCCTCAAAAAGCATGTCCTTAGAGGAGCCCAGGGTCACCAAGGCAACAGAGGCAGGGTCCACAGCCTGCACATGACAACATGTAGAGCATGTACAGGTTAGTGAATGGAGAAGTGGCATACTATATTTTGTAGAGTAAAATTATATTTGATGAACATTTACTGCTTATTTTTTGTTAGATGTTTTCTGGATAAAGCTCTCAGGTTTGACTGCTAATCCTAAATGGTTCAACTTCAGGAGGTTTTTCAATGAGTAAATAACACATGACTGAGTTCAAGTCAGACAGCCAAACTAGGTCAAGCAGGAAGACAGACAGACAACGTGGTAATAGGTTGGTAAGGTAAATGCTACAGTAGCTATTTGAAGGGAGCGTAAACTCCCAGATTCCTTCTCAGAGTAAGAGAAACGACAAATCTGGCTCACTCATTAGAAGCTTATCTTAACCTCCTAAAATAAAAATGTCCTGGTAATGTACCAAAGAGCACCGTCTTACCATGCACTTGGGTTAATGGGATGAAAACCCATGGTCATGGAAGAGAGGATGCATGACAAAATGATCCATGCATGGGAATGGAGATGCCTCTCTGCTTTACATAAATTGTCCATTCTATGGGCCGAGTTGACATCAATTCCATTACAGTGAAGTACTTGAGCCAAAGCAGCAAGAGAGAAAACAAATCAGTGTATTGAGTGCATGAGGGCATAATTAAAATGCACAAAACACTGACGAAACCCAGGAGGTAATTGAACACTAGCTGATCCTTGCACTTCTGCCCTGATCGCAGAGAAAAAAGTGTGTGTGTGTGTGTCTGGGTGTTGAAAGGCGCCCGCATACTGGTTCGGTTTGCTCCAAGCAGCTAAGCGTACGTCTGTGCCTCGCATAATCCCTTAAAAGACCTTCGATTGAAAAATGAGATATTACGGTAATATTACTGTTTGTCCATCTTGAGACGCCATAGCAACAACATACACTTCCTGAAATTAGTCAGAATTCATCTAAGATAAATAAACAAAATCTGTAGTGTTTTTGCAGAGGAGGTCATAGTCTCATAATTTTACATCTTACTAAGATGTTTGGTGCAGTAAGTGAATGACAAACACTTCATTGAAGAATCCCATCCATAGTTCCCACTCCTACTATGAGTAGTACCGTTGACCAATCACCGACGAAGGGGCTTACATCACTGGGGCCGAGAGGAAGACACTAAAAATTGTCAGACTCCAGCCATAGACTGCTCTCTCTACATGGCAAACGGTACCGATACGCCAAGTTTGGAACCAACAGGACTCTGAACAGCCCCAACCCCCAACCCATGACTGCTAAATAGTTAGTTAAATAGTTAACCAAATAGCTACCCGGACTATCTGCAATTGACCCTTTTTGCACAAACGTTTTGACTCATCACATACGCTGCTACTGAACTTAGACTTCCCTTAAGAAAATGTTGGGTGTGTAAACAGCTAAAAAAAACAATCCTGCCTAACACCAAAATGAACCCCAAAAAATCACAACATTTCGGCAAACTGTTCCGACTGGGAAGCATGCGACAGGCTTTAGCGCAAGTGTGTGCGTGTCCCAATCTTCTGCTAATTAAGAGGTTGGCTTTTCTGCTCTGGTGAGAGTTGGCTGGGAGAGTAGTGACTGAAGATCACTGAGCAGATTTGAGATCATCACAACAAAGAGCACAGGTAAAGGACAACTCATCAGTGTGTGTAGGTACAGGGGTAGGTTCAGGGGTTAAAAACAAGCTTTACAAAACAACACAAAGATACAAAACAACTTCAATCTCAAGTCTCTTTTTGTGCTTTACCCGGGGAAGAGGTTGAAGTAAACCAATATGAAATGAACGTGTGTGAATAGGTCATGCCTTAAGGTACAGGTAGGGGGGGGCATGGACTCACTCTGAGTGGTGGGTAGGCAGCAATGGTGATCTTGGTGCTGAGGTGGACGTTGCCGTGGGTGTAGCTGACCGTCAGGGTTGTGTATCCTGGAGCAAGAGCCTGGGCCCGTACCCCACTGCAGTGGTCCTGCCCTGGAGCCAGCCTACCTGTATTTGGATTTGTATTTATTACAGATCCTCATTAGCTGCTGCAGAGGCAGCAGCTACTCTTCCTGGGGTCCAGCAAAATTAAGGCAATTTATACCATTTTAAAACATTACAATACATTCACAGCACAGTGTGCCCTCAGGCCCCTACAGTGCCTTGCGAAAGTATTCGGCCCCCTTGAACTTTGCGACCTTTTGCCACATTTCAGGCTTCAAACATAAAGATATAAAACTGTATTTTTTGTGAAGAATCAACAACTAGTGGGACACAATCATGAAGTGGAACGACATTTATTGGATATTTCAAACTTTTTTAACAAATCAAAAACTGAAAAATTGGGCGAGCAAAATTATTCATTCCCCCTTAAGTTAATACTTTTAATACTTTTACTTACAGATTACAGCTGTAAGTCGCTTGGGGTATGTCTATCAGTTTTGCACATCGAGAGACAGAAATTTTTTCCCATTCCTCCTTGCAAAACAGCTCGAGCTCAGTGAGGTTGGATGGGGAGCATTTGTGAACAGCAGTTTTCAGTTCTTTCCACAGATTCTCGATTGGATTCAGGTCTGGACTTTGACTTGACCATTCTAACACCTGGTATTGTTTATTTTTGAACCATTCCATTGTAGATTTTGCTTTATGTTTTGGATCATTGTCTTGTTGGAAGACAAAATCTCCATCCCAGTCTCAGGTCTTTTGCAGACTCCATCAGGTTTTCTTCCAGAATGGTCCTGTATTTGGCTCCATCCATCTTCCCATTAATTTTAACCATCTTCCCTGTCCCTGCTGAAGAAAAGCAGGCCCAAACCATGATGCTGCCACCACCATGTTTGACAGTGGGGATGGTGTGTTGAAGGTGATGAGCTGTGTTGCTTTTACGCCAAACATAACGTTTTGCATTGTTGCCAAAAAGTTCAATTTTGGTTTCATCTGACCAGAGCACCTTCTTCCACATGTTTGGTGTGTCTCCCAATAGCTTGTGGCAAACTTTGAACAACACTTTTTATGGATATCTTTAAGAAATGGCTTTCTTCTTGCCACTCTTCCATAAAGGCCAGATTTGTGCAATATACGACTGATTGTTGTCCTATGGACAGAGTCTCCCACCTCAGCTGTAGATCTCTGCAGTTCATCCAGAGTGATCATGGGCCTCTTGGCTGCATCTCTGATCAGTCTTCTCCTTGTATGAGCTGAAAGTTTAGAGGGACGGCCAGGTCTTGGTAGATTTGCAGTGGTCTGATACTCCTTCCATTTCAATATTATCGCGTGCACAGTGCTCCTTGGGATGTTTAAAGCTTGGGAAATCTTTTTGTATCAAAATCCGGCTTTAAACTTCTTCACAACAGTATCTCGGACCTGCCTGGTGTGTTCCTTGTTCTTCATGATGCTCTCTGCGCTTTTAACGGACCTCTGAGACTATCACAGTGCAGGTGCATTTATACGGAGACTTGATTACACACAGGTGGATTGTATTTATCATCATTAGTCATTTAGGTCAACATTGGATCATTCAGAGATCCTCACTGAACTTCTGGAGAGAGTTTGCTGCACTGAAAGTAAAGGGGCTGAATAATTTTGCACGCCCAATTTTTCAGTTTTTGATTTGTTAAAAAAGTTTGAAATATCCAATAAATGTCGTTCCACTTCATGATTGTGTCCCACTTGTTGTTGATTCTTCACAAAAAATACAGTTTTATATCTTTATGTTTGAAGCCTGAAATGTGGCAAAAGGTCGCAAAGTTCAAGGGGGGCGAATACTTTCGCAAGGCACTGTACATGACTAAATCCATGTGTATGTATAGTGTGTATGTTATTGCGTAAGTGTGTGCGTATGCATGCATGTGTCTGTGCCAATGTTTGTGTTGCTGCACAGTCCCTGCTGTCCCATAAGGTATTTTTTTATCTGATTTTTAAATCTAATTTGACTGTTTGCGTCAGCTACTTGATGTGGAATAGAGTTCAATGTAGTACTGTGTGCCTCCCATAGTCTGTTCTGGACTTGGGGACTGTGAAGAGACCTCTTGTGGCATGTATTATGGGGTATGCATGGGTGTCCGAGCTGTGTGCCAGTAGTTTAGACAGACAGCTCGGTGCATTGAATAAAAGTAGTGATGTCAATCTCTCCTCCACTTTCAGCCAGAAGATTGACATACATAATATTAATGTTAGCTCTCCATGTACATTCAAGAGCCAGCCGTGCTGCCCTGTTCTGAGTCAATTGCAATATTCCTTTATTGTAGCACCTGACCACATGACTGAACAGTAGTCAAGGTGCGACAAAACTAGGGCCTGCAGGACCTGTCTTGTTGATAGTTTTGTTAAGGCAGAGCATCGTTTTATTTATTTATTCTTCCCATTTTAGCTACTACTGCATCAATATGTTTTGACCATGACAGTTATGTATTATTTATTACAAGATTTAGTTGAGGTTTAGGGTTTAGTGAGTGTTTTGTTCCTCAAACATTACTTTTAGTTTTAGAAATATTTAGGGAAAACTTACTCCTTGCCATCCACTCCGAAACTAACTGCAGCTCTTTGTTGAGTGTTGCAGTCATTTCAGTCGCTATATTAGCTGACGTGTATAGTGTTGAGTCATCCGTATGCATAGAAACTCTGGCTTTACTCAAAGTCAGTGGCATGTCATTAATAAAAAATAAGTAAAAGCAAGGGGCCAAAACATCTACCCTGGGGAATTCCTGATTCTAACTGAATTATATTTGATAGGCTTCCATTAACTCTTTATCCACATTATAGCAAGGGGTGTAACGCCATAACACATACGTTTTTCCAGCAGTAGACCATAATCAATAATGTCAAAAGCTGCACTGAAGTCTAACACCTGTAGGAAGGGAGAGAGACAGACAGAGACATACGGCTGCAATCCTGGCCCTAGAGGACAACAAAGTCTACCTGTTTTCATACACATCTTACTCAACACAGACACAACAACAATAAGATGCTTCAAATCCAAGGCTAGTAATCAAATCTAAGTGGTAGATCTTATGCTCCTCTGTGGATCAAGGGAAATTAAAACCGTATTGCCAATCTGAGAAGGACATAAAAGTTGAACACTACAGAGGGTCTTTTTGAAGGCTCTGCCCCCAAGCTAGGTAAAGTATTGTCAGGGTTTTAAACTGCAGGTTTTTATGAGCAGAGTATGGGGGGATGCCTCACCCTCCAGCAGCTGGAACACTCCCTGGGTCTCCTCCTCCACCTGCAGGTCAAAGTGACTGCAGTCACTCAGCATCACCCGCTGCTCCACTCCCCACTTTCCCCCCTCCCCTAGCAAGCCAAAGATCCGGAGGGGCAGCTCCAGGACCAGCCCCACACGGGCCTCCACCGGGCAGGGAGAGAAGTCCATCCCCACCGGCTCTACCACATACACCTGGGGATGGGGGATAGTTGGGCAGTGAAATGAAGTTCAGACAATGGTAACAGTTCTTGTTAAATCTTTCAATGGACTCGTTTAATTATTTTAATTGACCAGTACAGTTTTAATGTCAGTTCAAAAAGACGTAAGACATGTAAAGAGGTTATTCTGTAAAATGAAGAGTGGGGGGCTATCGATATATACACACACACTGTCTCACCTTCATCGCGCCATAGTGCATTGGGTTGCGTACATCATGGGCGTACACCACACTGACGCCGATGTCACTGACGGTCGTCATCACTCCTTTGACTGTCACTGTGGCAACGGCTAGGTTAGAGGAGGACCAGCTGAAATTCCCACTGCCTCCTGCTGCCTGGTACACAATGCAACATGGGTAAATACACCAACATCAAGAGACACTTCAACTTTTGTCATTTTGAGCCAGTGTCTGGCCAGAAAATAAATGTCTAAATATTAGCGCTGTCCCCAACCCAAAATAAAAAATATAGGTAGACCAAATACAAATCATTAAAATCCAGACTGAAAATATTTACACAAGAAGCAACCTAATATCACAGTCAACTCGTCATTTAGTAAGTTCACCATTCTGCGATTCTGACTGTAAAAATCGCAGTGTTCAACACAATGCTCTTTGTCATCATAAAGCGCACGTTTTGATGAAATAATTAAGACACAAATTATTAGAGGGAGTCTGACCGTAATTGATTTGACTGTGCTCAGACTTGCGGCACAGTTTATCATCCATGTTGCTGAAACTGCAACATACAGTGCAATCAGAAAGTATTTACACTCCTTCCCTTTTATAACGTTAGACTTATTCTAAAGGATTAAATAAAATAAATGCCCTCAATCTACACACAATACTCCATAATGACAAAGCAAAAACAGGATTTTAGAAATTTTTATTAGTTGGGGATTTATCAAATTGGCCTGCTGTGCTGCTCAGTGTGGCTTTGTATCACATTGTTCTTAGGAGGTCGTGCTAGAAATTGAAGGGAAGAGTTTATTTTTTTTAAGAGGATCATACTCAGATTCACATAGCTTTGTGTCTCCTATGATCATTCTATTATGGTTGCATTTCAAATTAATTAATGTAGACAGTCACACAGCAGTTTGGTGTTCCCAGTATTTTATTTCAACCAACTGAGCCATCAAGACCACGTTTCAGAGCTACACAAGCAACATAAGTAATCTGTTGATGCATAATGGACACTCCTCGCACTCTTTGTGGCCTCTTTCTCCACTACATCTATACAGTACATACTTGTCAACTAGTAAAACTGGCTAATTAGCATATAGTGCATTCGGAAAGTATTCAGACTCTTTCTCCACATTTTGTTATGTTACTGGCTTATTCTAAAATCTACATACAATAATACCTCATAATGACAAAACAGGTTTTTACAAAAATAAAGAAAATATTCAGACCCTTTGCTATGAGACTCGAAATTGAGCTAAGGTTGCTTCCAATGATCATCCCTGAAATGTTTATCTGTAACTGTATCTTTATCTGTAAGTCCACCTGTGGTAAATTCAATTGATTGGACAAGATTTGGAAAGGCACACACCTGTCTATTTTGGTCCCAAAGTTGACAGTGCATGTCAGGGGGAAAACCAAGCCATAAGGTCGAAGGAATTGTCCGTAGAGCTCCAATATAGGATTGTGCTGAGGCACAGATCTGGGGAAAGGTACCAAAACATTTATGCAGCATTGAAGATCCCCAAGAACACAGTGGCCTCCATCATTCTTAAATGCAAGTAGTTTGGAATCACTAATACTCTTTCTAGATCTAGCCGCCAGGCCAAACTGAGCAATCGGGGGAGAAGGACCTTGGTCGGGAAGGTGACCAAGAACCCGATGGTCACTCTGACAGAGTTCCAGAGTTCCTCTGTCGAGATGGGAGAACCTTCCAGAAGGACAACCATCTCTGCAGCACTCCACCAATCAGGCCTTTTGTAGTGTGTGCAGACGGTAGACACTCCTCAGTAAAAGTTTGCCAAAAGGCACCTAAAGATTCTCTGGTCTGATGAAACCAAGATTGAACTCTTTGGCCTGAATGCCAAGCGTCATGTCTGAAGGAAACCTGCCACCATCCCTACGATGAAACGGGGTAGTGGCAGCATCATGCTGTGGGGTTGTTTTACAGCGGCAAGGAATGGGAGACTAATCAGGATTGAGGGAAAGATGAACGGAGCAAAGCAGAGAGATCCTTGATGAAAACCTGCTACAGAGCGCTCAGGGCTTCAGACTGGGGAAAAGGTTCACCTTCCAACAGGACAACGACCCTAAACACACAGCCAAGACAATGCAGGACTTGCTTCGGGACAAGTCTCCAAATGATCTAATGGCCCAGACTTGAACATCTCTGGAGAAACTTGAAAATAGATGTGCAGCGACACTCCCCATCTAACCTGACAGAGCTTGAGAGGATGGGAGAAACTCCCTAAATACAGGTGTGCCAAGTTTGTCGCGTCATACCCAAGAGGACTCGAGACTGTAATTGCTGCCAAAGGTCCTTCAACAAAGTACTGAGTAAAGGGTCTGAATACTTATGTAAATGTGACATTTCCGTTTTTTTATCTCTAAGTTTTTGCTTTGTCATTATGGGGTATTGTGTGTAGATGAGGGGGAAAAAACAATACATTTTAGAATAAGGCTGTACCGTAAAAAAAATCTGGAAAAAGTCAAAGGCTCTGAATACTTTCCCGAAAGCACTGCAATTATAGCCATTTCTGACGGAAAAGTTCTGTTACTGAAATCCCTCATTCATTTTGGAAAAACATTCCCTATTCCCTCAACCCTTTATGTGACGCATGTATGCATCACATGCACTTGACCAATAGGAGAACTTCACTGGTTGCTCGAGGTAAAGGAGAAGTCAGATGCTTGGAAAACATTTGACTAGTTGTGGATAAAACTGGAGATGAAGAAAAAGAAGGTAAGGAACATGCGCTGCATACATATTGTGTGTGCTGTCAGATTACAATATGATTTCTCTGACCGCACTTGAAGAAACTTTCAAAGTTCTTGAAATGTTCCAGATTGACTGACCTTCATGTCTTAAAGTAATGGAGTGTCATTTCTCTTTGCTTATTTGAGCTCTTCTTGCCATAATATGGACTTGGTCTTTTACCAAATGGGGCCATCTCCTGTATACCATCCCCTACCTTCTCACAAGACAACCGATTGGCTCAAATGCAAGAAGGAAAGAAATTCTATAAATTAAATGTAAGGCACACCTGTTAACGGGATTGCAGCCATAACAAGTTAACGGGATAATTGTCATCAACAACCGCTGAATTGAATTGCGCTACATTCAATGAATATTACTACAAATATTTATATTCATGAAATCACAAGTGCAATATAGGAAAACACAGTTTAGCCTTTTGTTAATCCACCAGTCGTGTCAGATTTTGAAATTATGCTTTACAGCGAAAGCAATCCAAGCATTTGTGTAAATGTATCGATCGCATGACAAAACAATAAGTACACTTAGCATCAAGTAGCTTGGTCACGAAAATCAGAAAAGCAATCAAATTAATAGTTTACCTTTGATGATCTTCACTCACGAGACTCCCAGTTACACAACAAATGTTCCTTTTGTTCGATAAAGATTATTTTTATATCCAAAATACCTCTGTTTGTTTGGTGCGTTATGTTCAGAAATCCACAGGAAAGAGCTGTCACGACAACGCAGACAAATTCCGAATAGTTTCCGTAATGTCCACAGAAACATGTCAATTTTTTTATAATCAATCCTCAGGTTGTTTTTAAAATATATAATCGATAATACACTGCTCAAAAAAATAAAGGGAACACTAAAATAACACATCCTAGATCTGAATGAATGAAATATTGTTATTAAATACTTTTCTTTACATAGTTGAATGTGCTGACAACAAAATCACACAAAAATGATCAATGGAAATCAAATTTATCAACCCATGGAGGTCTGGATTTGGAGTCACACTCAAAATTAAAGTGGAAAACCACACTACAGGCTGATCCAACTTTGATGTAATGTCCTTAAAACAAGTCAAAATGAGGCTCAGTGGTTTGTGTGGCCTCCACGTGCCTGTATGACCTCCCTACAATGCCTGGGCATGCCCATGATGAGGTGGCGGACGGTCTTCTGAGGGATCTCCTCCCAGACCTGGACTAAAGCATCCGCCAACTCCTGGACAGTCTGTGGTGCAACGTGGCGTTGGTGGATGGAGCGAGACATGATGTCCCCAGATGTGCTCAATTGGATTCAGGTCTGGGGAACAGGCGGGCCAGTCCATAGCATCAATGCCTTCCTCTTGCAGGAACTGCTGACACACTCCAGCCACATGAGGTCTAGCATTGTCTTGCATTAGGAGGAACCCAGGGCCAACCGCACCAGCATATGGTCTCACAAGGGGTCTGAGGATCGTATCTCGGTACCTAATGGCAGTCAGGCTACCTCTGGCGAGCACATGGAGGGCTGTGCGGCCCCCCAAATAAATGCCACCCCACACCATGACTGACCCATCGCCAAACCGGTCATGCTGGAAGATGTTGCAGGCAGCAGAACGTTCTCCAGACTGTCACGTCTGTCACATGAAAGCAGGTTCACACTGAGCACATCTGTGAAGAGCACAGGGCGCCAGTGGCGAATTTGCCAATCTTGGTGTTCTCTGGCAAATGCCAAACGTCCTGCACGGTGTTGGGCTGTAAGCACAACCCCCACCTGTGGATGTCAGGCCTTCATACCACCCTCATGGATTCTGTTTCTGACCGTTTGAGCAGACACATGCACATTTGTGGCCTGCCGGAGGTCCTTTTGCAGGGCTCTGGCAGTGCTCCTCCTGTTCCTCCTTGCACAAAGGCGGAGGTAGCGGTCCTGCTGCTGGGTTGTTGCCCTCCTACGGCCTCCTCCACGTCTCCTGATGTACTGGCCTGTCTCCTGGTAGCGCCTCCACGCTCTGGACACTACGCTGACAGACACAGCAAACCTTCTTGCCACAGCTCGCATTGATGTGCCATCCTGGATGAGCTGCACTACCTGAGCCACTTGTGTGGGTTGTAGACTCCGTCTCATGCTACCACTAGAGTGAAAACACCGCCAGCATTCAAAAGTGACCAAAACATCATCCAGGAAGCATAGGAACTGATAAGTGGTCTGTGGTCCCCACCTGCAGAACAACTCTTTTATTGGGGGTGTCTTGCTAAATGCCTATAATTTCCACCTGTTGTCTATTCCATTTGCACAACAGCATGTGAAATGTATTGTCAATCAGTGTTGCTTCCTAAGTGGACAGTTTGATTTCACAGAAGTGTGATTGACTTGGAGTTACATTGTGTTGTTTAAGTGTTCCCTTGATTTTTTTGAGCAGTGTATATCAACCGCAAATGTCTATCAGTAGGAGAGGGGAAAGCAATGGCTGTCCAAACTCTGTTGCGCGAGCAAAACTCATGCGACCACTTGGCGCGATGTCATCTTTCTGGCTCGTTTTTCAAAATAAAAGCCTGAAACTATGTCTGAAGACTGACATCTTGAGGAAGCGATAGGAAAAGGAATCTGGTTGATATCCCTTTAAATGGAGCAAAGAGAGGCTATGGAACATAGAGTTCCCAAAATAGAAGCCACTTCCTGGTTTGATATTCCTCAGGGTTTCGCCTGCAATATCAGTTCTGTTATACTCACAGACAATATTGACAGTTTTGGAAACTTTAGAGTGTTTTCTATCCAATACTACTAATAATATGCATATATTAGCAACTGAGACTGAGGAGCTGGCCGTTTACAATGGGCACCTTTTCATCCAAGCTACTCAATGCTGCCCCTGCAGCCATAAGACGTTAACTGAAATGCATTCCAGGTGACTACCTCATGAAGCTGGTTAAGAGAATGCCAAGAGTATGCAAAGCTGTCATCAAGGCAAAGGGTGGCTACTTTTAAGAATCTCAAATATTTTGATATGTTTAACACTTTATTGGTTACTACATGATTCCATATGTGTTATTTCATAGTTGTGATGTCTTCACTAATATTCTACAATGTAGAAAATAGTTTTCAAAAAAAAATAATAATAATGAGTAGGTGTCCAAACTTTTGACTGGTACTGTTTATAAGTATTGAAATATAGGCTTATTAACTAAGTTACGGTATTAAGACTAAACAGGATGCCCTCTTTGGCATACAACTCTAGAGTGGTTATGCAAAGCTTACTAATGATAACAACATTACTTATTATTATTAACATCAACGAGATCAAGAAAAAGGAGGGTTATTATTAGAAATACATTTTTTCCTGACAATTTGGAACAACGTAAACACTAAATAAATAAATACCAGAGAGGCTGTTCTAAGAAAAAATTGATAAAGCCTTTATTACAGTATAGCAAATATTAAAAACAGCCGAATTTGTTTATCCGACATGTGGTTGCGTTAGGTTTGGTACTCACGGAATCAGTAGGTCTTAAATACTCAAACAGAAGCAGGATCTGTCTTACTTCTGCATACATATATGGATGATCTATAAAGCCAGTTAGGATGTTGAATGATTGATTGATGTTTCCTCTCTCCTCACTTTTCTTAGTGCTGTTTTCTCATCTCCTAATGCCGCTGCTGCCTCGGCCACATTGTTCTCAACATCAATATGCTGGTTAAATGTGCTATTATGCACAGAGCAACATGGTCTAACAAAAGAAGCCAATTCAATAGAGCACTGATGTTTCAGAGCCGCAGATAGCAACCGCTATCCAAAACTGAAGCGCATTGGTTAAAAAAAACGAACATAATTTGGTGTTGTACCATTGTTCTTACGTAATATAACCATATACAATTTTAGTAGCACATGTCAGTGATGGACTGTGTCATCCCCACGGCCTCCACAATGGATTAGTCCACTCAGACTGCTGCGAATCAGACAGGTACACCATTCAATTATTATAATTTTTTGCTACTGCTTGACTAAAGAAATCTCTGTTGACCAACAGCCTATCGACCAAACAATAGACCAGTCGACTACATGGGGTCAACCCTACTAAATATATTCATAAACACACAACTTGATGCAAGTCTAGTGGCTGACTTGAGAGATTCTTCAGCAACATGGGTTCCAAAAGAAGGATATCAGTGAACATATACTGAATGATTCTAGACTGGCTTGTATTAAAAATTGACAACTACCTGTATTGTGTACTGGTAGGCTCCAACCTTAGGCTGCCATGGAAACGTGAGGATACTGGGACTGAGGACTATGGGATTGTACATTTCTACATCCTGTTCATTATGGACTGTGTTGGCCAGCTCATGGACTCCTCCATTCTAGAACAGAAAAACAACAACCTTGTTAACTTAAGACATAACCAAGCTATTTCTAACTAATGATAATGATCTCCCACAGTTGGATATAAGATAACACACTCAAAATATCTGCGAAGAAACTAATTCAAGGTTATGCCAAAACTCACTTGATCCACCACAGATTTGAGCACAGCTTCAATTAGTGTTAGCCCGTTTTTCAAAGCCTTGACACGGTGGTAGGACCCATTCAGGGAGGATTCCAGAATCTCAAAGTACTCCTCTGGGAAGGCAGCTTCGATCCGAATGTTCTGCAGACAGAAACAATCAAGAGAGTAGCACTTAAAAATACAGAAGGAAATAAGACAGAGAAGAACTGTTTTAAAGTGTGGAAAAAAACAACCATCAAATAGGACAAATGATGTAGGCCAAAAATGTCCTAAATCTTCCTTTCCAGTATTTTTATGTCTCCCAGCTGTATTTCAGTCTGCAGTTGATTAAACATCAAGAGGAAGATGCAGAATTATACTGACAATAAATTAGCTTTTCCATTTTATAAGAGTGAGAAGAGTGACAGTGTTACAGATTTAACAAACAGATCCATCAATGACGGTATAGAATTAAGACAACTTAGGCAGAGCTTACTTACATCAGATAGGTAAATCCTATTGCTTGACTTGTCAAACACTTCAATGAGGATATTATACACTCGTCCTGTTTCCAGGACCCAGCTCTCTCCAGGATTAATCTTAAATCCTGGGAGAAAAAGACAATACGAGTTTAAATTTGAACTGGAATGGTTTACTTTAAAATTAAATCGCTAATACACAAGGATGAAAGCATGCAAACATACCCAAGTATCCTGGTTCCACCACATACAGAGTCCCGTTGGGCAGACGAGACACCCCTTGCATGCGAAGGCCTGAGCAATTGTTATTAAGGACAATAACGTTAGGTACACAAAGAGTGGCATTCTGGGACCGTTTTTAGTTATACTGACAACACGGTTCATGTCTCGTGTTTGTCAAGTGCACAATACAACTCGCTGGGGTAGGGTCTTAACTTATTATGGCTGCAATCCCACTAACGGGATAAGTGTCATCAACAACCGCTATATAGCATAGCGCTACATTCAATAAATATTACTACAAATATTTATATTCATGAAATCACAAGTGCAATATAGGAAAACACAGTTTAGCCTTTTGTTAATCCACCTGTCGTGTCAGATTTTGAAATTATGCTTTACAGCGAAAGCAATCCAAGCATTTGTGTAAATGTATCGATCGCATGACAAAACATTAAGTACACTTAGCATCAGGCAGCTTGGTCACAAAAATCAGAAAAGCAATCAAATTAATCGTTCACCTTTAATGATCTTCACTCACGAGACTCCCAGTTACACAACAAATGTTCCTTTTGTTCCATAAAGATTATTTTTATATCCAAAATACCTCCGTTTGTTTGTTGCGTTATGTTCAGAAATCCAGAGGAAAGAGCGGTCTCGACAACGCAGATGAAAATTCCAAATAGTTTCCATAATGTCCACAGAAACATGTCAAACATTTTTTAGAATCAATCCTCAGGTTGTTTTTAAAATATATTATCGATAATATATCAACCGCAAATGTCTTTCACAGTAGGAGGGAAAAGTAATACCTATCCAAACTCTGTTGCGCGAGCAAAACTCATGTGACCACTTGACGCGATGTTATCGTTCTGGCTCATTTTTCAAAATAAAAGCCTGAAACTATGTCTGAAGACTTGACACCTTGAGGAAGCGATAGGAAAATGAATCTGGTTCATATCCCTTTAAATCCAGCAAAGGGAGGCTATGGAATATGCAGTTCTCAAAATAGAAGCCACTTCCTGTTTTGATTTTCCTCAGGGTTTCGCCTGCAATATCAGTTCTGTTATACTCATAGACAATATTTTGACAGTTTTGGAAACTTTAGTGTTTTCTATCCAATACTAATAATAATATGCATATATTAGCAACTGAGACTGAGGAGCTGGCCGTTTACAATGGGCACCTTTTCATCCAAGCTACTCAATACTGCCCCTGCAGCCATATGAAGTTAAGTAGAGCTTTAGCTTGTCAGTCTGTCAAGTCCTGTTATATTACTGCCCGTCTACTCCACTAGGCACACTCACCTCCTCTATATATACACAGATAAAGCACTGCAATCCACTGAGGAGGATATATTTAGGCCCAAGGGGGTGTGGTATATGGCCAATACATCACGGCTATGGGCTGTTCATAGGCAAGACGCGATGCAGAGTGCCTGGATACAGCTCTTAGCTGTGGTATATTGGCCATATACCACAAACCCATGAGGTGCCTTATTGCTATTATAAACTGGTTACCAAAGTAATTAGAACAGTAAAAATATATGTTTAATCATACCTGTGGTATACGGTCTGATATACCACAGCTGTCAGCCAATCAGTATTCAGGGCTCAAACCATACAGATTATAAGATAGAATGGAACACTAAACTTCACCATTACTCCCTTCCTACACAGTGCACCATTCATGTTACACACCATTGCATGTCATTACAATAACCATTACGCAACCCTGTTAATGTGACAAGTGCTGTGACATGATTAGGGCTGTTACGGTGACCGTATTAACGACACACCGGCAGTCGCAAATCATGACCGCAGTCAAATTCCACATGACCGTTGAGTCACAGTAACTAGGCTTCTCCAAAACTGTGCTCTGATGCCACTGATGGTCATTAGTAGCCTAACTTGCTAATTGTCATTAGTAGCCTAACTTGCTAATGGTCAGTACTCTGCCTTTTATTGTCCCTCTAATCACTCTGACATCAATGCAAATGCTAGTGTATATGACAGGTGCATGCATGATAATGGAACATTCTAAATCTAAACTAATATCACACTTATTATTTGGTCAATTTAAAGACGAGATTACATTTGAGAATTGTCTGATGGATGACAATATCACTGGTAAACGATGGCCAGTGTGTGCAGTCTAAGATACTTTTGTCACTTTTTCCAAATCAGTCCCATGCACCATGTAGCCGAGCCCATAGGCCTACATGTTTTGAAAAGGTTTGTAATCACAATGCCTATAGGCCCAAGACCCCTGGAACACGGTTTGAGAGCCCATAAGCCTACAAAGCCTAGTGAAACGTGCTCTTATAAGCCCGTCATTGCGCAATCATGTATGAAAACAGAGTTTTGACTGGCCACTATTTAAAACAGGATCCCAGCTTTCTCATGCGGCTATATTTATTGCTCAATTCTTCAAATGAAGTACATTCATCCGCTTTACAACCAGTGTAGCTTACCTGGCATATAAAAAAATTAAGTGCTCATCTTTCATGGAACTTTCTTCAAATCAGCATCAGTCGCATCACGCAGCCTTCGAATGTATTAAAAATCAAAACATATAGCCTGAAGTTTGTATCTCAACTAAAGTTGCATAAATAATTAAATGAAGCATATAGGAGTACCTGTTTCTTTGTTTAACAGCTCAACACAGAATAGCCGCATGTGCACACTCCCTCAGAAATCATTAGGGGAAAATATCCTTTCTATTTTATTCAGCTATGTTCAATTGTATTGTTCCTACTATAAAATAAAATAACACCACTGGAATTAAGCAAATATTGTCTGCTAAATTAACTAGTGTAGCCCACAGCCATATGACATAGCCAGATCAGGACGTAACATAAGGATGACTCAGAATATGCAATTCTGTTCTTCTGAAATAGGCTACATTTTCTTCATATCATGTTTCTTTAGACCTGCCTAAAATAAATAATGGATTTATTGTGATGGTGTAGTCTATATTAAATGGATTTATTAGATTTTTTTTTTTTAAATGTACATGTTCCAAAGGTTCACATCAATGGCTTGTAGGCTATGCGTGGAAGCCGGAGACGCTAAACGTGTTTGTGTTAATGGTCGATTATCATGAGACAGGCAGTTATTTCTTTGACAATCACCGGCTGACAAAATTTCATGACTGCCACAGGCCTAAATGTTGCTGCATAGTTCCCAAATAATGTCATAGCACAGTAGAGGAGTCCAGAACTAATCAAGATAATGTAAAGTGTGATACGTCTTAAAGGATACTCTTATGGTCCAGCACCACGTTGATATGTCCCAGATGCAGGCCATTGACCGTGGAGGTGCTCTGGTCCAGACTAGCCACGGCCAGCTCTTGGTTTCCATCAGGCCCAGCCACACTGTTCTGGAGGTGCAGCTCATACTGGTCACAGGGCATGGATAACTCTGGAAATCAACAGAACTAACCTGGGTTAGTTCTTTATCATAACATCGCCAATATTTACTTCATAAACGTGTAACATGCCACCCTGAGCTGTGATATGAATACCATCTAACCATTCTTGGCACACGTGATTCAATACGAAATGTATTGTTAATTTACTTGATTCAAATTCAGACCTACCTGTGATCTTTCCCTGTCTAATCTTCTGGACCTTGTATTGGATGGATGTGCCCACCAGCAGGTAGACATCATGTGCAGGGCTCAGTAGGATGTTCTCCAGAATCAGCAGTTTCACCTCTGCTGCACCCACATCCTGTGTGAAGGGTAGATACCGTAGTTACGGCACAGCAAACTACACATGCCGTTTGACATGCCGAGAAACCAAATCCAGACCAAATCGGTTACAGTATGATTCACACGCTAGCAATAGCTCCCAACACTCCAAGGCATGTCATTAATCTAATTGTATCAACTTTATAATCATATTTCATATCATCACATAAACTACTTTACATTTTTGGTATATAATTGACTGTTGTAAATACACCCCTCAGTGGTACTGTTATCGCTCTGTGTAATCGAATATTACGCCTACCCTATGACTGTGGAGTCTCATTTCAGACGGGTTAGACAGGCTCTACTAGCTGTGACATCACAGATAAGACTGGAGAGGAGACATCACTTTTACGCAAGTCAGATTGTTATTTATAGCAGTCAATGCCCCCGGAGGGCTGCTGCATGCCACGAGCCGAGACGATAGTAGGAAACTACTTCAACTAAGAAGTTTTTATACCCCTCTGATGTTCCCTTCCCTCGCTTCTACAAAAAAAAAATACTTCTGATTTGAGGTCCTTGAGCCAGTATTTAATTATTAACTATACAGTATGATACAGTCTACTTCAAAAAAACAAGGTAAGAAATTCAGGACATTTTTAAACCTTATAGAGAGATTCTTGGATTTTGGCCTTGAGCTTAGCGTGGCCCGTTTTCAGTCCTGACACCAAGATGATATCTCCCTGTTTCCCCACTCTCTCCATCTCAGAGATGTAACCAGGGGGGGTGTACGTAGACTCAGAGAATTTAAGAACCCTTGAGGGAGGGAAAGGGATTGGAAAACACATTACATGCCTATTATCGACAGTGACAATTGGACATCTTACAATTAACCTCTACATACAGAGGATAATATTTTAGACTTGTGATAAGATTACTTCAGTATAGGATAGGCCTCAGGTTGAGGTCAATTCTGGCACAAGGCAAATCATAACCAAATGTATTTAAATAACTTGATAAGCCACAGGTAAGATTGAATTTGCATTGAATTGCCATCCTTAAACCAGTTGTTATAATGATGTTGTTGACCATCTACTTTACATTCACGCTCACAGGCAGGTTGTTTTCTCCATGATTGAGTGCATGGAAACGCACCTTAATGAGTTGTAGGAGTCAAGGAATCCATCCATGTCTGCATCTTTCACAATGGTCCAGTCAAACACCAGGCTTGCTAGAGTGCTGAAGGTGTTTCCTGCACAATCGACAATTTGGGGGTGAGAGACGTGGCCAAGTACATGCACCCATTGCTTGGGATTAGATTTAACGTACATTGTGCAATTTAAGTTTCAACTTTCAAATATATTTTACACTGCTACAGGCAAAACATTGTCCTGTGAATTTGTGTTGAAAGGACTTAAATCCCTGTGGACAAGACGGCAAATACAGCACATCACTTTGACTAGTCCCTAAAGGTTGCAGTCCTATAAGCCCAAACACCAATAATCCTCTTTCAACACGGTATTTCAGCTATTCCATTTGATAGATCTGAGAGTAGTACACATAAAGGCTAAAACAAACAACAAAATGCAGCGCGCCTTAGGGGCCGTCATCAAACGGAATCAGGTTGTGGCTCCAGCTCATTTAACAGAGTTTGTCTGTGCCTGGCCCAAATGGAACCAGTGAGACAGAACAAAGAGACATTTAACCACTGCCTGAGGACAGGGAAGGCCTGCCATGGGGGATCACAATCATCACTACTGGAAAAGTCATTATACTGGCTAGTCCACACAACAATACTGTGGATCTCTCGATGCATTAAACTGAAGCGGATAGCACTTTTAAGTTGTTCTTATATCTGTAGTAAAGCTCTAATTACTCTACTAAGAACATTGCATTAACATGTTGCAGAGCAATTACATTGTAAAAAGTTTACACAATTGGAATATCAGGACTTTGTTGCAACAATGGTGATACAATGTTACTAGAGTAAGTACACCGTTAATACAGAGGTAGGTATAGAGCAACTTAATGTCAAGTGTTGTGATGACAGCATACCGTGACGTAAATCTCTCTGAGCAAAAGAGAACCAATGCTACAAGCTGTCCAATAACGCATAACAGTGTATCCTTGAACACTCCTCACCCTCAGAGTCCAGTGCGTGGATCTTCAGTTCCAGTGGTGAGTCCTCCAGGTGCAGCTCTCTGGTGGTGGACACTATCTGGATCTCACTGATGATGTCCACGATGGCATCGCAGCGCAGTACCTGTCCCGTTACTGAGTACAGGAGAAGGGGACAGCCACACACACAGGTAATGCAGCCAGTTATCATCAAACGCACCAAGCCTTAACAATGAGTGATACGGTACGAGGTGTAATCAACTCAAGAAAGGAAACATCTCAGAGGTCCTGCTGTGATTAGCGATGGGCTACATTCGGTATTACGGCACCGTTCTGTACAGTTTCAACATGATTGTTGTTAAAGAAGTTTATAAGAAAGGCATCTGAAAGGGCCTATGAGTTAGGCACCTCTAATTAGTCTGTATCACGAATGACTGCCCCATGACAAGCCAATAGCGCTGGAGTAAACATCTGGCTTGCAGTACTATTGCACAATGTGGTAAAGCAGCAGTTTTCATTACTTTTACTGAGCCCCACAGGGATGCACTTTTTACATCTAGCCAAGCACTTACAAACCGGATTAAGCTAATAAAAGGGAAATGTTTCAACATATACAATACCAGTCAAAAGTTTGGACACACCTACTCATTGAAGGGTTTTATCTTTATTTTTACTATTTTCTACATTGTAGAATAATAGTGAAGACATCGAAACTATGAAATAACACATGTGGAATCATGTTGTAACCAAAACAAAAGTGTTAAACAAATCCAAATATATTTTACTCTTCAAAGTAGCCACCCTTTGCCTTGATGACAGACTTGCACACTATTGGCAGTCTCTCAACCAGTCATGATGTAGTCACCTGGAATGTTAAAAGTTAATTTGTGGAATTTCTTTCCTTCTCCTTTGAGCCAATCAGTTGTGTTGTGACAAGTAAGCAAAGAAAAACAACAATCCATCATTGCTTTAATGCAGAAAATTTAAAGAACATAATGTTTCCTTAAGTGCAGTCGCAAAAACCATCAAGCGCTAAGATGAAACTGTTCATTAAAATCAAATCAAATCAAATTCTATTTGTCACATACACATGGTTAGCAGATGTTAGTGCGAGTGTAGCGAAATGCTTGTGCTTCTAGTTCCGACAATGCAGTAATAACAAGTAATCTAACTAACAATTCCAAAACTACTGTCTTGTACACAGTGTAAGGGGATAAAGAATATGTACATAAGGATATATGAATGAGTGATGGAACAGAGCAGCATAGGCAAGATACAGTAGATGGTATCGAGTACAGTATGTACAAATGAGATGAGTATGTAAACAAAGTGGCATAGTATAGTATAAAGTGGCTAGTGATACATGTATTACATAAGGATACCGTCGATGATATAGAGTACAGTATATACGTATGCATATGAGATGAATAATGTAGGGTAAGTAACATTTATATAAGGTAGCATTGTTTAAAGTGGCTAGTGATATATTTACGTCATTTCCCATCAATTCCCATTATTAAAGTGGCTGGAGTTGAGTCAGTGTCAGTGTTAGTGGTGGCTGTTTAACAGTCTGATGGCCTTGAGATAGAAGCTGTTTTTCAGTCTCTCGGTCCCAGCTTTGATGCACCTGTACTGACCTCGCCTTCTGGATGATAGCGGGGTGAACAGGCAGTGGCTCGGGTGGTTGATGTCCTTGATGATCTTTATGGCCTTCCTGTGACATCGGGTGGTGTAGGTGTCCTGGAGGGCAGGTAGTTTGCCCCCGGTGATGCGTTGTGCAGACCTCACTACCCTCTGGAGAGCCTTACGGTTGAGGGCGGTGCAGTTGCCATACCAGGCGGTGATACAGCCCGCCAGGATGCTCTCGATTGTGCATCTGTAGAAGTTTGTGAGTGCTTTTGGTGACAAGCCGAATTTCTTCAGCCTCCTGAGGTTGAAGAGGCGCTGCTGCGCCTTCTTCACGATGCTGTCTGTGTGAGTGGACCAATTCAGTTTGTCTGTGATGTGTATGCCGAGGAACTTAAAACTTGCTACCCTCTCCACTACTGTTCCATCGATGTGGATAGGGGGGTGTTCCCTCTGCTGTTTCCTGAAGTCCACAATCATCTCCTTAGTTTTGTTGACGTTGAGTGTGAGGTTATTTTCCTGACACCACACTCCGAGGGCCCTCACCTCCTCCCTGTAGGCCGTCTCATCGTTGTTGGTAATCAAGCCTACCACTGTTGTGTCGTCCGCAAACTTGATGATTGAGTTGGAGGCGTGCGTGGCCACGCAGTCGTGGGTGAACAGGGAGTACAGGAGAGGGCTCAGAACGCACCCTTGTGGGGCCCCAGTGTTGAGGATCAGCGGGGAGGAGATGTTGTTGCCTACCCTCACCACCTGGGGGCGGCCCGTCAGGAAGTCCAGTACCCAGTTGCACAGGGCGGGGTCGAGACCCAGGGTCTCGAGCTTGATGACGAGCTTGGAGGGTACTATGGTGTTGAATGCCGAGCTGTAGTCGATGAACAGCATTCTCACATAGGTATTCCTCTTGTCCAGATGGGTTAGGGCAGTGTGCAGTGTGGTTGAGATTGCATCGTCTGTGGACCTATTTGGGCGGTAAGCAAATTGGAGTGGGTCTAGGGTGTCAGGTAGGGTGGAGGTGATATGGTCCTTGACTAGTCTCTCAAAGCACTTCATGATGACGGATGTGAGTGCTACGGGGCGGTAGTCGTTTAGCTCAGTTACCTTAGCTTTCTTGGGAACAGGAACAATGGTGGCCCTCTTGAAGCATGTGGGAACAGCAGACTGGTATAGGGATTGATTGAATATGTCCGTAAACACACCGGCCAGCTGGTCTGCGCATGCTCTGAGGGCGCGGCTGGGGATGCCGTCTGGGCCTGCAGCCTTGCGAGGGTTAACACGTTTAAATGTCTTACTCACCTCGGCTGCAGTGAAGGAGAGACCGCATGTTTTTGTTGCAGGCCGTGTCAGTGGCACTGTATTGTCCTCAAAGCGGGCAAAAAAGTTATTTAGTCTGCCTGGGAGCAAGACATCCTGGTCCGTGACTGGGCTGGATTTCTTCCTGTAGTCCGTGATTGACTGTAGACCCTGCCACATGCCTCGTGTCTGAGCCGTTGAATTGAGATTCTACTTTGTCTCTGTACTGGCGCTTAGCTTGTTTGATAGCCTTGCGGAGGGAATAGCTGCACTGTTTGTATTCGGTCATGTTACCAGACACCTTGCCCTGATTAAAAGCAGTGGTTCGCGCTTTCAGTTTCACACGAATGCTGCCATCAGCAGAGTTAAATGCACCTCAGATTGCAGCCCAAATAAATTCTTCACAGAGCTCAAGTAACAGACATCTCAATATCAACTGTTCAGAGACTGCATAAATCAGGCGTTCATGGTTGAATTGCTGCAAAGAAACCACTACTAAAGGACACCAATAAGAGGAGACTTGCTTGGGCCAAGAAACACGAGTAATGGACATTAGACCGATGGAAATCTGTCCTTTGGTCTGATGATTACAAATTTGAGATTTTTGGTTCTAACCGCCTTGTCTTTGCGAGACGCCGAGTAGGTGAACGGATGATCTCCGTATGTGTGGTTCCCACCGTGTAGCATGGAGGAGGTGGTGTGATTTACTTTGCTGGTGACAGTGTCTGTGATTTATTTAGAATTCAAGGAACACTTAACCAGCATGGCTACCACAACTTTCTGCAGCGATTTGCCATCCCATGTGGTTTACGCTGAGTGGGACTATCATTTGTTTTTCAACAGGACAATAACCCAAACCACACCTCCACGCTGTGTAAGGGCTATTTGACCAAGGAGAGCAATGGGGTCCTGCATCAGATGACCTGGCGTTCACAATCACTTGACCTCAACCCAATTGAGATGGTTTGGGATGAGTTGGACAGCAGAGTGAAGAGAGAGCAGCCAACAAGTGCTCAGCATATGTGGGAACTCCTTCAAGACTGTTGGAAAAGCATTCCTCATGAAGCTAGTTGAGATAATGCCAAGAGTGCACAAAGCTGTCATCAAGGCAAGGGTTGCTATTTGAAGAATCTAACATGTATTTAGATTTGTTTATCACTTATTTTGGTTACTACATGATTCCATGTGTTATTTCATAGTTTTAAAGTCTTCACTATTATTCTACAATGTACAAAATAGTCCAAATAAAGAAAAACCCTTGAATGAGTAGGTGTGTCCAAACTTTTGACTGGTACTGTAGTTCATAGGGCCGATTTAAGCAATACACTGGGTAGATTATCTGGCGATAGCCTATAGGCTAAATCACCTCAGCATCCATGGACCGAAGTATAACAAGTCCTTACCTTGAACCAAGTTTCCATACAACCTTTTCATGCAAGTAAAGCACATGTCGGATACAAAATGTTATGACAGACCTAATGGAAACAGCAAATTTGTCGGTAAACTTTCCAAATGTTGACAAAAAAAAATACGCTAGACATGGTGGGATCTTTTCATCTGTGTAAAATGAATTATGCGAGAAATGGCAGTTGAAATGCTTTCGTGCTAAAATATTGATATAATAACCATTATATCGAAGTAAACTGAGTCACGTGTGCTCTTCCCCCTATGACAAGGGAATTGATGCAGTTTATTAGATTACAGATTAAATAAATAATGATGTACTTCACAAGGTGGTGAAAGTTCAAGGTGATGAGCTTGATGCTTCTTTCCAATAAATATCGAGGGTGTTATTCTGGTGACATGATGATCGATGCTTGGCTGCCATTTGACACAGTTTTATAATCTCGCTCTTTTGTCCATAATCATTTCATCATGTAGGCTATACCCGCACTGTATCTGTGAGCAGTTGGCTTGAGCGCACATGCCAATACCAGAAAGGGCACATTCGCTATATAACGCAAACCGTCAGTCGAGGTGAAAATGGGATGAAAACCCATTTAACCTTTTCATACACGAGTTCCAGATATCTCTATTCAATTTTTTTTCTCCCAAATTTTGTGGTATCCAATTGGTAGTTACAGTCTTGTCTCATCGCTGCAACTCCCGTACGGACTCGGGAGAGGCGAAGGTCGAGAGCCGTGCGTCCTCTGAAACACAACCTAACCAAGCTGCAATGCTTCTTGACACAATGCCCTTTCTTGAAACACCCTACACCTGGTGACCGTGACAGTGTGCACTGCGCCCGGCCCGCCACAGGAGTCGCTAGTGAGCAATGGGACAAGGACATTCCTGCCGACCAAGCCTTCCGCTAACCCGGACGATGCTGGGCCAATTGTGCGCCGCTCCATGGGTCCCGTGGTCGTAGCCGGCTGCAACAGAGCCTGGACTCTAACCCAAAATCTCTAGTGGCACAGCTAGCACTGTGATGCAGTGCCTTAGACCACTGCGCCACACGGTAGGCCAAGTTCCAAATATCTCTAACGGTCGCCCCAGCGTGAGTTGTTTTATGCACACAATGTCAGAATGCACTCACTGCTCCAAAATGTGATTATTACGCAACAGAACAGTTAACACGAGCTGTCTGCTAATTATCTATAGGCTATATTTGAACTTGTCAATTTAAAATTGTAATTAAGTTGTATTTTCTAACAGTTTGAATTGAGGTGTGTTCCACCTCCTCATTAATTCACATAGAAGTAGCCTATTTTAGCGTTACGGGCAATTTATGTTTGAGGCTTTACTGGGCCTGACAAACTTCTCTCTTCACTAATGTTTGCGCAGATCAAGTATGCAGATATTTGAGCAGTCTTGCGCAAATTTGAACATTTTCTGGCTGGCGCTAACATTGCCTTCCTTGTTGTTTTCCTAACAAATAATAACTTTGGACATGTGTGAGTTCCAATCAAAGTAAGTTCCTTATTTTCTGCATATTGTGTTGTCGTTTCTACTGTAGGTGCATACAGTCTGCATGTATGTATGTATGGAGCATAATGTATTTACAGTTTTATTCTCCTTTTCAAGTTCTGGTGACAAAATGCATTACGATTATTGCATAGATTGTAATGTACACCTATGATGTATGTAAAATACTTCTTTGAAGCTTGTACTGATAATAATGAGCTAACGCTAAGTTATTTGTTTGTTGACATTATACAATGCATTCTGTCAGACCAAAGATGTTATAATGAGGTGAAGGAATGGTTCTCTCCATCTTTTGGGTAAACTTCCGGAAGTGAATGAAGGGAAGTGATGATCGTAGACGACACACCCTCTTCAACATGCATACTATAAAACAGACAACTCCTTGTCTCCTCTTACTATCTTTGGTTGATGCGGGGAAAAAAACATGCCGGCATGCATAAACTACACCTCCTCGGATTACTTTCGATTTCTAGAAAGTGTGTAACTCAATTATTTTGATCAATGGTGAGCTCACTCGTGATGTGATTAATTATAAAGAGTAATTGATATTAGCTAATTCATATTGTAGTTTCTGTCAACAGAGTTATAAAAATATGACCGCTTGTGTTACATCAATCTTTCCTCAGTTAGCTCTAGAACAGGGGTGTCAAAGTCAAATGGACGGAGGGCCAAATAAAAAAATCAGCTACAAGACGAGGGCCGGACTGTTCGAATGTTCATTGAAAAATTTTTAAATGACGCATATAGTCTAGTGAACCTAATTGAACCTACTGAAAACCTAACAAATATATTACAATATGATCAGATAAATAAAGCAATATTTTCTTATGGCTCTGTCAGTAATCTTTAATTTTCAACAGACACAAAAGACAAATTTCCTTTATATAAATATCCCCATAACATGAACATTAAATGAAAGAAACCGGTATTCAAGGCACCATCAGTAGACTATATTTTCTATTTTAGCAAAAGTGGGCTAAATTTACTTCAAAGAAAAAACAATAGCAATTTTCTATCATCCACTCAACTGAAATATTTTTTAAATATAATTGGATTGAAATACAAAAAAATAAAGTGCAAAAATCTATTAATCAAAAACAACACTTTGTTTAAGGAGAAGTAACATGCAGTGAAAACAAATATTAAATTTTAACTTTTAAACTTGAACTGAGTAAAAACTCTAAATATGTGATTGCACAGTAATGTTCACTTGTTTGAGGTTGAGGGTGATACTTGGTGGTGTCCCATCTTTTCCACAAGTTCATCAATGTTCGGGGTAAGGCTCTGAGCTGAAGAAATCCTCAGAATTGAGTGGAGGTGTTCAGCAGTAAGTCGACTTCTGTGTGATGTTTTGTTCAGGTTCATCAAAGAAAACAGTTGTTCACACAGGTATGTGCTGCCAAACATAGACAACGTTTGAGCAGCCTGGATGCGCAGCTGGGGCATTGTGCCGGGGAGGAAACGGGCGAACTCCGCAGCACCCACTGCCGCATATTTTGCCCTCAGTGCATCATTGCATTGGAGGTCAATCAACTCCATTTGGAGGTTTGGTGGTGAGCTTTCCACGTCAACAGCAAATGGGTTACCGAGCAGTTCCAACCTGCTTTTTTGTGCTTCAAAGTCAGCAAATCGGCGTCGAAAGTCAGCGGCAAGCATACCTATTTTATCAGCCAACTGTGTGCTCGGGAACGCACTGGTAGAGAGCTTCTCTTTCATGGTCTGGCAGCTGGGAAAGTGGCTCAAATTTTCTTTCCGCATCTGCGTCTCCCACAGAGTCAGTTTGGTTTTAAATGCCTTCACTGTACTGTACATATCAGAGATGACACGATCCCGACCCTGCAGCTGCAAGTTTATTGCATTCAGATGACTCGTAATGTCACACAGAAAAGCCATTTCACACAGAAACATTTCGTCTCGGAGTTGTGTTGTGTCTTTCCCTTTGCTGTCCAAGAACAGACAAATCTCCTCACGAAGCTCGAAACATCTTTGAAGCACCTTTCCCTGGCTTAGCCATCGCACCTCTGTGTGATAAGGCAAATCACCATGCTCCGTTTCTAACTCCGTCAGAAATGCCTTGAACTGGCGGTGATTCAAACCTTTGGCTCTGATAAAGTTAACTGTGCGCGTGATGATGCTCATTACATGCTCCATTTTCAAGGCTTTACCGCACAACGCTTCCTGGTGTATGATACAATGATAAGCTGTCAGCTCACCTGTCGCGTTTTCCTCTTGCATCTTTTCCCGTATCTTCGCCACCAGTCCGCTCCTGTGTCCACACATCGCAGGTGCTCCGTCGGTTGTCAAACCCACGAGTTTTTCCCAAGGCAGCTCCATCTCATTTACACATCTTGACACCTCTTCATACAAATCATGCCCCGTAGTTGTGCCATGCATAGGACGTAAAGCCAAAAACTCCTCTGTCACGCTTAGGTTGGAGTCCACTCCGCGGATGAAAATTGACAACTGGGCAATGTCAGAAATGTCGGTGCTCTCATCCACAGCCAAGGAATATGCAATAAAATCTTTTCCCTTTTTCACAAGCTGCTCTTTTAGATTGATGGACAACTGGTCTACTCTCTCGGCAATGGTGTTTCTGCTCAGACTCACATTTAAAAAGAGTTGCCTTTTTTCTGGGCAAACTTCGTCACAAACTTTAATCATGCAGTTTTTGATGAAATCCCCCTCCGTAAATGGCCGGGCTGATTTAGCGATCTCTTCTGCCAAAATAAAACTGGCCTTGACAGCAGCCTGGCCTTGTGATTTGGCTTTTTTGAACTTTTGTAGCCTTTGTTCCATGTCCATATTCTTGTTTTTGTCCGCGTGTTTCGTTTCATAATGTCGTCTCAGATTATACTCTTTCAGTACCGCCACACTTTCTCCACACAGAAGACACACAGGTTTTCCAGCTACCTTCGTGAACATATACTCCGACTCCCACCTTGTTTGAAACCCCCGGTTCTCAGTATCCACCTTCCGTTTTGCCATTTTTGATGGGTATCTGAAAGTTAATTTTACTGTGATGCTGACGACTGCTGTGCCAATAAATATTGAAATGAAGCAGCCTAATGCTCGGTGCGTCACCTTTGCATTGTGGGAAATGTAGTATTGGTGCGTGTAAAAGATCTGCGGGCTGCCGGCTTGCTGCGGGCCGGTTCTAATAATAAATCAAGATCATCCCAGGGGCCGTAAAAAACCTTCTTGCGGGCCGGATGTGGCCCGCGGGCCTTGACTCTGACATATGTGCTCTAGAACAAATGTAGCCTACATTTTCCAGTTTGGATGATTGTGTTATGCTGTAGCTACTTCTGTGAATGTTTGAACATTGCATCCAATGCTCAAATGTGGATTGTTGAGTCAATCGAACCTGGATGTTCTAAATAAGCGTTCTAATTAGATGTTGACCGATTATGATTTCTCAACGCCGATACAGATTGTTGGAGGACGAAAAAAAGCTGATACCTATTAAATCGTCCGATTGTTCGTATTTGTAATAATGACAATTACAACAATACTGAATGAACACTTATTAACTTAATATAATACATAAATAAAATCTATTTAGTCTCAAATAAATAATGAAACATGTTCAATATGGTTTAAATAATGCCTGCTGCTGCCTACCACCGCTCAGTCAGACTGCTCTATCAAATATCAAATCATAATTTTAAGAACGGCATTGACGTTAATTGTCAGGTACATTTGTGAAACGTTTGTGCTTTATTCGCTTATCTGTTTTTTTCGCGAACGTGCTTTTGTTAAATCATCACCCGTTTGGCGAAGTTGAAGTAGGCTGTGATTCGATGATAAATTAACAGTAGGCTGTGATTCGATGATAAATATATTGATTATATGCAACGCAGGACAAGCTAGTTAACCTAGTAATATCATCAACCATGTGTATTTAACTACTGATTGTGAAGATTGTTTTTTTTATAAGATAAGTTTAATGCTAGCTAGCAACTTACCTTGGCTCCCTGCAGCCACAAGGTTATTTTGATGCTGCACTCGCGTAACAGGTGGTCAAGCCTGCCACGCAGTTTCCTTGTGGATTGCAATGTAATCGGCTATAATCGGCATCCAAAAAGGCAAATTACTAATTGGTATGAAAACTTGAAATCGGCCCTAATTAATCGGCCATGCCGATTAATCTGTTGACCTCTAGTTCTAATCACACCAGTTTGAGCGTATTCTGCGTAGAATGATCACACCCATCGTTGCTACATGTGAAAAGGTTAACTAGTAAAAAAAAGATTTGGTATTTGGGAATTTAACCGCAAACTCGTTTTTATGTGCACCATGTCATCAAGCACAGACTTATCTGCAACAAGTCAGAGAATATTCACATGAAAATCTGTCACCAATTGGATGGAAACACATCTATGGGAGAGACTCAAGAATAGCCTATGTGAGAATATGCTATTTCAATACTACTCTCATGAACTTCCGGATTAGCAGGTAGGCCCATTTCACCTGTTCACGTTTTATGCTGGATGAAAAGGCCCTCCATGGCTGTTTGACCAAAAGCTTAGCCACAATAAAGACACCTCTCTCTCTTCATCCAACAGGTACTGTACTCACCGACATCCTCAGCCAGTATGATGCTGGTGAGTCTGGAAGGCTGGGTGGAGCGGGCCTGGAGGACGGCTCTCTGGGAACACAGTCTGCTGACGTCAACTTCCACAGCCTCGATGCTGGCCACCTCCGGTCTGGTGGAAGACCTGTAGGTACGAAAGGTATTCAGACACTCTCTGGGGACAATTGAAGATAGATAAATAATCTCTTATTTATTAAAAACGGAAGTGTTTTGCTTTCATCAGGGTGCTATTCAGCATAACCTGATGAATATAAAATCGGTCTCATAACTCACATTTTGCCTAATCTCGGTTAACACAGAACTGAAGTCTTGCGTAATTGGTCAGACGCTCGATTAAGTTTTGGGTCCATAAGTGTTAGGAATAGAGATTGATTGAGCAAGGATCCGAAACGAAGAGCTCCACCAGATCTCTGAAGTTACAGGCAAATCTGTGCCAAATGTCACATTCTGTTACTGAATTCAAAAGATGCTAATGCCAAATCATGATTTGTCCAAAGCACCGGAAATAATGCTACTCCTTATCTCACATTTCCCAATGTATGAGGACAGATCTATGGTACCATTTGTTTACGTAGTCTGTCTACCAGAGATTGTATTTTGCCCAAGGACATGTTGGGAGCTGTTATCTATCAAATTAAAGGTTTTGACAGGAAATGTCTCTGATTGATGGTTCTAAAATGAAAAGCACAAAGTTTATTTCATTTTGCACTGTCTCTATGCACACTCACACTCCAACACACTTAACGTGCACACACATGTATACTGACTCTACACACACAATCTACATGTATTATGCTGCTGCTACTCTTTTTATCATACACTGGACAGTTTATGGGGGGAATTTGGCAGGGCCTGGGCTCATATCCATGTGCATGACCACCGGTACTTTCCAGACAGGGTCATGCCTGTTAGATAATACCCAAGCCAAAACTATTTATTCCATAAAGACATTAACTTTCTATCAACTAAAAGCATTATTCTGGTGTCATATCTAGTTATATGCCACAGTGCATAGTAATGACCTAGTTTGTAAGATGATACATGCGTGGACCATGCAACACGTTTCCATGGCGGGTAATATTCTAGGAAAGGTACCCATCTTTTGAAAGATATTCACTTACCATCTGTAACAGCCTTCTGTTGCCTCCAGTGTGAAGTTTATTCTAGTGCTTCGGGCAAGTGGTAATAAAACTTTGGGGATATTCAACTTTGAGGCACACGTGGTGTGAATTGAACTTAATATCAATAACAAAAACACTGACAGTGAGCTCAACACAAAAACCGCCATTTCTGACAGCCAGATAGATAGAATATACTATAATAAAAAAAATATTTTAAAAAATACCATTCAAATTGTTAGAGGTTATAGCCTAATACAGTTCAATAACTGTATCATTCTTTGATCCTCAATTAACATTTCCGACAGTGAGTGATCACCAAGAGGTAAGCGTTAGATTAAACTAACATTGCTACTGTAACCATGTATTTCAGCAAATATTCGAACCATTGATAGGCTACTTAGTTTCAATTCCTTACACTAACCGTGCGCCGCGACAGCATGACTATGATAATTTCGCTTCTTCCCCTAAATGTACACGTTCAATTCAAGTTACCTACAAAGCTCTTAGATAAAATACACAGTAGACTTTCCCCTAACGTCTAAATGAACGATTCAATTAATTCACACAAAAAATATAATTCACATGACATGCAGAAATACCCGCCATTACAAATAATTGGAGCTGCAGCGTGCATGCTGGGAGTCAGTTGACGTCATTTACAAAGTCGAAATGTGAGTCTATGATGACGCTTTGTCTTAAAGATGCAGAGTTCCGCTTTTTGCCGGAGCCATTTATGCCTAAATATTTTCATGTACATGAGGACCTTTGCGTTATCTCACCAGCATTCCAGCAACATACAGTAGGCAGCCTATGTCTTAGCACCACTTACATACCACTCACATACTAACAACCTACTATTCAGTCACCTATTGTGAAAGACAACTCAGTCAGTGCATTTGATCATGAGGTGAATTATGCATGCTCCTTATAACAGGGACAAATATGTCCAGGTGTGATCGGGACAGGTTACTATATCCCTTGTATAGCCTATCTCAAGATATGAAACTCCTGGTAGTCTGATACATAGAGTCCTACTGATAAAAGCAATTATAGTGTGGTTTCAAAACACTGATTGTAATGTCTGTGTTTCTCTGGGGAGAGGAAACGCTGCCTTGGTCTCTGCTTTGACCCTAGACTGATGAGGATCACTGTATAGCATTAGTTAGTGAGTACTGCACCATTCCTCAATGTGATTGTTGTTCAGGAGGTCAGCAGGTCTAAACAACTCTCAGCAACACCAATTCTTCCTTTAACTTCCAGCCGCTCTGTCTGAAAGAGACTATATGACCCACTGACACTGCCCCCGGTGAGAGGGGAATAAATCAGCTCAGGAGTTAACACACACACCGGGAACTTTAATTAAACACACTGAGGAAGATGAATATGGGATGTACATCGGGATGAAAAGTGACAAACGTAGTGGAATGGTAGTGTAGAAGGAAATGAAAGGCAATGACAATACAATATTACAAGAACAGTAATAACAGTTACACATTATGTATCAATTATTACTTTTATTATTATGTGTTTTACTTTTCTATTATTTCTGTATTTTCTTTCTCTCTGCATTGTCTGGAAGGGTCCCAAACTTAAGCATTTCACTGTTAGTCCACAGCTGTTGTTTACGAAGCATGTGACAAATACAATTAGATTTAGATTTTTTTGATGTTTGGCCCCAACCATTTACAAGTAGAGGAGTTGAGTAAATCAGCTGGGAGCATGCACTTCAGGATCAAACACAGAGCTTTTAGTGCTCCCGGGTTTAAAGCAAGCCGCTGCTCTGTCAGATGTATGGCATAGTATTTTTAAGGTGCACTGAGCACTGTAAAAGTAGATCTTCTTTCCTCAACTGAAAGAATGTGGCCAGTGTGGGCAGTCCATATCTGTTGAAGGCAGCCCTCACTTGAAAAATGCCCGTCTTTTCCCAACAAATATGCATACATTGGCCCAATGTGGGCTAAAATACATTGGGTCGATGTGCCGTTGCTATTTAATAGGAATAGGAATGTATTTATTTATGCCAATTTTTATTCAACACATAAAATGCATTTTTTTTCAAGCCCTTAAAGGTATTTAGGGAATGTGATACATTGTATCAGAAATACAACCAAGTTGTTACTATCATACACAAGATAAACTGTTGAGTGTCTTATATGTCACATGCACTTTCATTGTATTGGGCTGGCTGTGGCTTATCTGCATTGGGCTGTTGTAGGCTAGCGAGGGCCGGAATACTGAATGGGCACACAATGGTTGGGGGTGATTAATTGCAGGAAATTCACTTTAAAACTGCAACATATTCTCATAGCCTCATTACAAAATGTGTAGAATAGCAATAAAAAACGACTATGTTTTTCAACACAAATTGTCGGGGTCCCAAATGTGGTAGTCCTACCCTAAGGCTAGCCTATGTTGGGCTGGTGGGGCTTGGTGTAGGCTAGCCCAAGTTGGGCTGGTGTGGGCTAGCCTGTGTTGGGCTGGTGTGGGCTAGCCCATATTGGGCTGGTGTAAGCTAGCCTTTGTTGGGCTTTTATGTGCTTGGTGTAGGCATGTGCCCACCGAATACCCACATGGGGCCAATTGGGTCATGTTTGCTAGGGTCTTGTCACTTTGTACAATCACTGAGCTATCTTAATCAGCTTTTGGCTCTGCATAGTAATTGTTATATTTATTTAACTAGGAAAGTCAGTTAATTAAGAACAAATTCTTACTTACAATGATGTCCTACCCTGGCCAAACCCGGATGATGCTGGGCCAATTGTGCACCGCCCTGTGGGACTCCCAATCACAGCCGAATGTGATGCAGCCTATGATAACGGTATAACAAAAAGTCTAATTATTTTCTGTTCATTACTGGGGAAAGGTCAAGCAAATGATTCAAGTCATAAGTAAGTACCTTGTGTATGATATTATCACTAACTTTGCCATCTATATTTTTACCAGGTGATTCATCTAACTGCATGCAGTGCACCCCTTTCCACCCCTGGGTGTCACTAGCTAGATTTCCATCCAATTGGTGACAGATTTTCACGCGAATATTCTAAAATCCGCATAACGAAAATATGCGCATTTCCCCACCAGTGGTGTTTCCGCCAAACACCACTTGCAGATCAAATTCATTGCGTGATGAGGTATGCACACACAATGTACTGTTTCGCTTACATTTTCATGTACCAATACAAATCTAATGTTCAATGTGTTCCCATCGCATTTTCTACTCTACCGATTATTTTGACACAAAAACTGCTGCATTAAATATCAAATGTGCCTTGCTCTGGTCTTGGCACTTGCGCTCTAGCCAGAGTGGTGACTGTAACTGTGCTGCTGGCAACAGCCATATTCAACAGGTGTTGAGCGCTTGTAAATTCAATTCCCTGTGGAACGCCTTCGACAGAGTCCATGCCCTGACGAGTTGAGGCTGTTCTGAGGGCAAAAGCAGGTGGTGGGGGAAGGTGTTCTTAATATTTTCTACACTGAGTATACCAAACATTAGGAACACCTTCCTAATATTGAGCTGTACCCCTCGCCCCCTTTTGCCCTAAGAACAGCCTCAATTCGTCAGGGCATGGACTGCATTTCGCAGGGATGCTGGCTCATGTTGACTCCAATGCTTCCCCCAGTTGTGTTAAATTGGCTGGATGTCCTTTCGGTGGTTGACCATTCTTGGCACACACTTGAAACTGTTGAGCATGAAAAAACCCTGCCGCGTTCCAGGTCTTGATACAAACCGGTGTGCCTGGCACCTACATACCCTGTTCAAAGGCACTCTCATATTTTGTCTTGCCCATTCACCCTCTGAATGGCACACATACTGTACACAGTCCACGTCTCAGTTGTCTCAAGACTTTTAAAAAAGTTATTTAACCTGTCTCTTCCCTTTTATCTACACGGATTGGAGTGGATTTAACAAGTGACATCAATAAGGGATCATAGCTTTCACCTGGATTCACCTGGTCAGTCTATGTCATGGAAAGAACAAGTGTTCTTAATGTCTATATCAGTGTATATCTCTAATAGAGACAGTTCATTTGCACCCCCCTAAGAGAGAAAATACAAAATGTTCAGGAAAAAAAAACAGATTTACTAATCACGGGCAACATTCATCTGTATGGTAACAATAATTATGGATTTGCTAACTTATTTCTATTTTACTTGGGGGTCATAATTAAGAGATCAAATTGTTTATGCAAATCTGGCCAAGGGCTATACGCTGGAGAGGCAGGAGATTAGCAATGCTAGGGATAAAAACAAGATTAATACAGACATCAGACAGAGAATGTGCATAAAGTAAAATGCAGAAATGTTTGCGATTTATGTCTTTAAATAGACAGTAGCTAAATCATGGGAATGCAAAAATCAAGCTCATACAGTTGAAGTCGGAAGTTTACATACACCTTAGCCAAATATATTTAAACTCAGTTTTTCACAATTCCTGACATTTAATCCTAGTAAAAATTCCCTGTTTTAGGTCAATTAGGATCACCACTTTATTTTAAGAATGTGAAATGTCAGAATAATATTAGAGGGAATTATTTATTTCAGCTTTTATTTATTTCATCACATTCCCAGTAGGTCAGAAGTTCACATACACTAAATTAGTATTTGGTAGCATTGCCTTTAAATATTTAAACTTGGGTCAAACATTTTGGGTAGCCTTCCACAAGCTTCCCACAATTAGTTGGGTGAATTTTGGCCCATTCCTCCTGACAGAGCTGTTGTAACTGAGTCAGGTTTGTAGGCCTCCTTGCTCGCACACGCTTTTTCGGTTCTGCCCACAAATGTTCTATAGGATTGAGGTCAGGGCTTTGTGATGGCCACTACAATACCTTGACTTTTTTTGTTGACCTTAAACCATTTTGCCACAACTTTGGAAGTATGCTTGGGGTCGTTGTCCGTTTGGAAGACCCATTTGCGACCAAGTTTTAACTTCCTGACTGATGTGACTGATGTCTTGAGATGTTGCTTTAATATATCCACATTATATTAAAAATGGCCACCTTAATAAATGGCTCACTTGTCACTTAAATAAACTTCCGACTTCAACTGTATCATGATAGACAGTGGCCATGGGAGTGCTTCAAAATGAAATGCTATAGAGTCAAAAACAGAGACATGATCACAGTCTCTTAATTGTCACCTGTGCAAAAGAGAGAGACAATAATTTGCAGTCAAGCAGTGATAGCTATAATCAAGTCAGAGTTATTTTACAAGAAAGGTCTATCATGTATGCACAGCACCTGCTTTCTCCATGGACTATCAGTCGAATATAAGACATTGGAGGAGATGGTGGTACAGTTCAAATGAGGGGACAGTATCTGATTATTTTGAAGTGCACCGCATCGATTATATGCAACGCAGGACATGCTAGATAAACTAGTAATATCATCAACCATGTGTAGTTAACTAGTGATTATGTTAAGATTGATTGTTTTTAATAGATACGTTTAATGCTAGCTAGCACCTTACCTTGGCTCCTTGCTACACTCACATAGCAGGTAGTCAGCCTGCCACGCAGTCTCCTCGTGGAGTGCAATGTAATCGGCCATGATCGGTGTCCAAAAATGCTGATTACCGATTGTTATGAAGACTTGAAATCGTCCCTAATTAATCGGCCATTCCAATTAATCGGTCGACCTCTAATCTCAACCCTATTGAGCTGTTGTGGGAGCAGCTTGACCGTATGGTACGTAAGAAGTGCTCATCGAGCCAATCCAACTTGTGGGATGTGCTTCAGGAAGCATGGGGTGAAATCAGCTTCTATCTCAAGGCCATCAGACTGTTAAACAGCCATCACGAACACAGAGGCTGCTGCCTACATACACAAATCAACCCTCAAGCATGGCAGAGAAGATGAAAACAGGACAGAGCTGGTTTAGTAAAATGACATGTTAGGAAATGTCTTGAATTAGGGAATAAACAATAACCAGATAGATCGACAAGTGATTTATCCTTCAGCTTTTTGTGTATGTGAAATTATTTGTTGGCATTGCAGCTTATGAGCTCATGCAGGTTCATGAGTTAACACTCATGGACTGATTTCCAATTGTAATTCCCACAGTCTGAATTCACCTCTCTATGTCTCCTCTGATTCCTGTTACCACCACGTTCAGCCCAGATTGTGTTGCTGGTTTCCTGGACACTGGGAGATGCACAGCGTGATTCACAGAAACATTTGTTTTTAATGTGTTTTAGATCATGTCTTGCCATATTAGTCAGAGAGCATTACCAGTGAGATCTGCATTCAGAATGGTTGGTGAGATGGTAATCTTTAAGTTCAAAACATGCTTAAGTGTTAAGTCTATAAGGGGAGAACTGTACCGATCAAGCACAGCTGGGGTACGGTACCCTCTGGAACTTGACCAGACTTGAGTTCTAAATCTTTGTTCAACTGAAGAAAAAAATACTGGTCTTGGTATGGCTTGGAATGGTCTCCAGACAGTATAGCAAGAGTTGATAGAGGTATGATGACACCTGAGAGTGGTAAAACATGTTTCTTTGTTTGCACTCTTTTGGGGTATGTGTCGGCAGTGTAGGTACAGAAGTCTGGTACAGTGCAGCTGATGTAATGGCGTAGCAAGAGGATGGGAAACAATACATGCAGTATGTCTGTAAGCAAGGGACTGCCTCTCACACCCAGACAACAAAAGGGCTGAGTACCAGAATGACCTCATGCAAAGAAGGCCTGTAATGTGGGGCTGGTTCTTTGCCTTGGAGAGATCGGCCTATGATCTCCTCAGTCCCAGTCTGGTTGGCAGTGGTCACAACTAAACTGCCATGAACTATATTGAACAAAAATATAAATGCAAAATGTAAAGTGTTGGTCCCATTTTTTCATGAGCTGAAATAAAATATCCCAGAAATGTTCCATACACACAAAAAGTCTATTTATCTCAAATGTTCTGCACAAATTTGTTTGCATCCCTGTTAGTGAGCATGTATCCTTTGCCAAGATAATCCATCCACCTGGACAGGTGTGGTATATCAAGAAGCTGATTAAACAGCATGATCATTACACAGGTGCAACACTCTAAAATGTGCAGTTTTTTCACAACACAATGCCGCAGTTTTGAGGGAGAGTACAATTGAAATGCTGACTGCAGGAAAGTCCAACAGAGCTGTTGCCAGAGAATTGAATGTTGTTTTTTTCTACCATAAGCCGCCTTCTATAAGGGGGGAGGTCTCAAATGTCAAGAAAAAAAACACTAAAACCTTTTTAGCACTGAGTTCCCTGTGTTTTGTGGTCTAACTTCTACAAATGGCATGGTTCCTAGTTTCTGTGAAATGTATGTAGGCTGGTCTTGTACACTCTGAGAGGTTGTCTCTCACAGAGGCAAAGGAGAGTGGGTTGGGAGCACTGTGATTATATATTTTATATTTGATTTTAAATAACATGCACCGCAGAAATTCTCAAATACAGCCTCAGGGCCACCCACCCTGATATTAGACATATTGATACTGTAAGTACATAGATTATTTTGCTCTTTCTGGCATTTGTAGCTGGAGGGCCTATAGGACTTTGGCAGTCCATGAGAGAAAACACCAACAGGGCACTGTGGAGAGTCTTAATCAAATCCAATTGTTTCCCATATCCCACTATCACAACAGCTGCACTGTACTTCTGTGTCATTTCATCCTCAGGAATGGAAAAGGCTATGAGGATACTCCTGACTTGCAAACCGATGTTTAATTAGCCAAATTGATTCAAGTTTAGGTTAGGGTTAAGGTAAGGCCAGTTTCAGATTAGTAATTTTGCAGGTCAGCATTGTCCTTATAGTCTCTCCCCTCTGGAATGCCTAACTGGCCACTTCCTGGTGTTAACAGGGAAATGTCATTGCGTGTCTTGCTTTGTTTACTTTGAGAAGGCATTCCCAAGACAGGAGGTTATAAGAGAGGAAAAACTGACACTTACACAATGATAGTTTAGGATTCAACTGGAGGGCCGAGGGACATTCCTTAGTGGGTTAAAGGAAAATGGTAAAGGCTTTAGATGGGTCGCAAAACCAAATTGTTTTGGAGTGTCCTCTAGCTGTGAGACGCAGTAAAGAGTGTGCTGTAGGTAGACATCATAAAAGGTGTCCTTTGAAAGCAGGCCTTGCCTCAGAGGCATTCTGTGTGTTCCAGGAAAAACTAAAGAGGGGAAAGGGGTGACTACAGTAGCAGGGGTTATCACCAACCAACGGAAGAGTTCTAAAATATGCCAGAAGTTTGGTCAGTATTTTTTTTCATCACATCCTTCAAACCGCTGGTAGTAACAAAAATGCAGAACCATATATTTCTCTGTTTACATCTTGATTGGCTCAAAACCCCTGAACATGCTGTTATGTGGAGCTGGAGTCTCTGGGTCAAATCAAATCAAATCGTTTTAGTCACAGACACATGGTTAGCAGATGTCATTGCGAGTGTAGTGAAATGCTTGTGCATCTAGTTCTGACAGTGCAGCAATATCTAACAAGTAATCTAACAATTCCACAACAACTAGCAAATACACACAAATCTAAGTAAAGGAATATATACATATATGGATGAGCAATGACTGAGCGGCATAGGCAAGATGCAATAGATGGTGTAAATACAGTATATACATATGAGATGAGTAATGCAAGATATGTAAACATTATTGAAGTGGCATTATTAAAGTGACAAGTAATCCATTTATTAAAGTGCCCATTTTAAAATTCTGTATGTAGGCAGCAGCCGCTCTGTGTTCGTGATGGCTGTTTAACAGTCTGATGGCCTTCAGATAGAAGCTGTTTTTCAGTCTCTCGGTCCCAGCTTTGATGTACCTGTACTGACCTCGCCTTCTAGATAGTAGCAGGGTGAACAGTTAGTGGCTCGGGTGGTTGTTGTCCTTGATTATCTTTTTGGCCTTCCTGTGACATTGGGTGCTGTAGGTGTCCTGGAGGGCAGGTAGATTGCCCCCGGTGATGTGTTGTGCAGACCTCACCACCCTCTGGAGAGCCTTGCAGGTGCCGTACCAGGCAGTAATACAGCCCGACAGGATGCTCTCAATTGTGCAGCTGTAAAAGTTTGAGGGTTTTAGGTGACAAAGACATTTCTTCAGCCTCCTGAGGTTGAAGAGGCACTTTGCAGAAAGGTGGCTTTAGAGACCTGCATTCAAGGTGTTAACTAGGCTTTGGAGACCTGGATTCAGGGTGTTAAATAGATTTAGAGAGCTGCATGCAAGGTGTTAAAACCCTTTACATGTACTTAGTTCCATGCTTTAAATTCCCCTCGCTATTTCCAGGCATTAAGTGGAAAGAGCTGAAAAGCTTTGTGTTTTGCAGCTCCATGCACTCCTAATCATGGACAATAGCAGATAATCTCACTAAAACATTTCCATGTGTTCCCAGTCTAATGCATGACTTTTGTTCATTTAACATATTTAAAACCCAGGAGATGCATTTCTTCATCAATAAGTAGTTCACATATGGGCATCAGATGTAAACACTTGACTGAAAAAGTATTGTGATTCATATTATATTCAATGTAGAATACAGACCTACATTTGCATGTCTCTATGTATTTTACCCTTGTCACGTTCGTCATAACGAGGAGACCAAGGTGCCACGTGACTGGAATACATTCTTCTTTTAATAAATGAAGACCACGTAAACAAACTATCACCAACTAGTGCTGACATGCAACTACACATCAACAATAACCCACAAAAACCAAAATGGAAAATGGCAACCAAATAGGATCCCCAATCAGAGACAATGTTAAACAGCTGTCTCTGATTGGGAACCACGATAGACCTACATTTACCTAGACAATACCAAAACCCCAGAGACATACAAAAAAAACCTAGACAAGACAAAAAAAACACATACCACCCTCGTTACACCCTGACCTAACCAAAATAATAAAGAAAACAAAGATAACTAAGGTCCGGGCGTGACAACCCTACATGTTTTCATTCTGTTCATGACATACAGTCAAATATATTCATTGTTACTTTTATGACTGGATGAAATACCACACTTTATATTTCCTTCACTTTCGAAAGAAATAGACTGACTAATAAGGACTAAGTTCAAAGATTTTAACTTTGGTAAAACCAGTGGTGTAACGTACTTAGGTAAAAATACTTTAAAGTACTACTTAAGTAGTTTTTTGGGGTATCTGTATTTTACTTTACTATTTATATTTTTGACAACATTTACTTTTACTTCACTACATTCCTAAAGAAAATAATGTAGTTTCTACTCCATACATTTTCCCTGACACCCAAAAGTACTCTTATATTACAAAATACAAAATATATTGTTTGTATGTCTGAGTGTTGGAGTGTTGGAGTGTACGCCTGGCTATCCATACCTTTTAAAACAAGACAATGGTGCCGTCTGCTTTGCTTAATATATGGATTTTGAAATGATTTATACTTTTACTTTTAATACTTAAATTTCAGCAAATACATTTACTTTTGATTCTTGACTTTTACTCAACTAGTATTTTACTGGGTGACTCACTTTTACTTGAGTAACTTTCTATTACTCAAGTATGACAATTGGGTACATTTTTCACCACTGGTTAAAACTATAACACCCCGTAGGGCCTGGAAACTCTTTACAAGACGCAGGTGTGCTCTCACTTTCATTATATTTACCCTTAATTCCCATTGTGTACACCCCTGCAGTGCCACAATGCTCTGTCTTTACTGGGCTCTATTAAAGACTTCCTTCCCTCACTTCATCATTGACCTCTCTCTGATAGGAAACACATTGGGCTGCAGCTAGGGAGGAGGGCTGGCTTTTAGAACAGAGGGACTCAAACTTTTTATTGACCAATAGCCTACAGCTAAAGCCACGTGTTGTGGCAGGTGGCCTAGCGGTTAGAGCATCAGGCCATTAACTGAAAGGTTGCCAGTTTGAATCCCTGAGCTGATAAGGTGAAAAATCTGTTGTTCTGCCCTTAAGCAACAACTCCCCGGGTGCCCAAGATGATAGCCCTCTGTACCTCTCTGATTCAGGTGGGTTGGGATAAAAGTGGAGGTGATGTTTCAGTTGGACCTTGAATGGGATTATACACACCAAACATTAGGAACACCTCCTAATATTGAGTTGCCCTCAGAACAGCCTCAATTCGTCAGAGCATGAACTGGGTATGCTGGCTCATGTTGACTCCAATGCTTCCCAGTTGTGGTAAGTTAGCAGGATGCCCTTTGGGTGGTGGACCATTCTTGATACACACGTGAAACTGTTGTGCGGGAAACACCCAGCAGTGTTGCAGTTCTTGACACAAACCGGTGTGCTTGGCACCTACTACCATACCCCGTTCAAAAGGATCTTTTGTCTTGCCCAGTCACCCTCTGAATGGCACACACACACAACCCATGTCTCAAGGCTTACAAATCCTTTAACTTGTCTCCTCCCCTTCATCTACACTGATTTGAAGTGGCTTTAACAAGTGACATCAATAAGGGATCATATCTTTCACCTTGATTCACCTGGTCAGACTATGCTATGGAAAGAGCGGGTGCTCTTAATGTTTCGTACACTCGGTGTAAGTTGCCCATTAGTATTATGATTTATGCTTCTATATCATTTACTTCTGTTAATGTTCATGATTTGTAATGTTTCATGGATGCTTTTCCAAAATAGTACAGTGCAAACAGTTTCTATGCATCTCTGCACACTCAATAGTGCCTACCCAGTAAGCAAATGACATTGAAAAGACGAAGTTAGGTTCATTTTAGGTACTGAATGGGAGGTGAAAATACATATTTTCCGGACGTAGAATTTTTTTTTTTCCAGACTTTGAGAATATGTATTTTCCTGACATTGAAATCAGGTTCATTTTCTGTTCTGAATTAAAGTTGAAAAGACATAACTCAAAGAAAATGTGTATTTTTGGTCAATGTTATTATTATTTAATCCATTTAATATAGGAAAGAGGAGCCAACGGACGATTGCAACGGAATATTAGTTATTGTTCCCGTCTGTCACATGCACTTATGTTAGCTTTTTCAAAAGCTTTAAAACTGTCAGCAGTGATGTTAAAAGTAGGCTAACGTACAGAGTAAACCAACAGAACAGTTAAAACTACAACAACATTCTCAGTAATGGTTACAGAAATAACAATCTTGCTATGACTGTGATATGTTGTTGTTTATCTACTTTAGTTGAATGCACTGACTGTAAAATTGCTCTGGACTAGAACGTCTGCTGAACGACCAAAATGTAAATGTAAAACAAACACTTGCAAGGCTTACTGGTATTATTCTAATGAGCTTCGCCCCCAAACAAGTACAAATTTGGTCAGTCCGGACCAGACCAAATCTGAATGAATCATAGACTATGATGGCTATGTTTTCACAAGTTTCAACAGCACAATACAGTACAGCACAGTACAGTAGTGCACAGTTGAGCACAGTAGAGTGCAGTTCAGTATGGCACAGTACAGGAGAGTAGAGTTTTATTCAGTAGAGTACAGTAGAGTTTACTTCAGTAGAGTACAGTAGAGTAGAATACCTGTACTGTGCTGTACTGTACTTTACTGTACTGAACTATGCTTTCATTTTCCGGACCGGACCAAATATGAACCAATCATAGACGCCTATGTTCGGGCCAAATCAAGGCTGGTCCAAACTGGATCAAAAATCGGACCAATAATCTACGTCTGTGGATGTTGAAATCAAGGCCGGTCCCGACCAAAAAAAAGAAAAAGAAAAGACTACCGGTCAAAAAAAAAAGAAGTACAAAATATGTCGATGTCGGTTCAGGCCCTGGTGGTAGTGGCAATAGACACACAATGAGGTAATAATGGACAACACTAAGGATGAGGCAATCGACGACATCTTACAACCCTACACTATGTGACTATTGTAGACTTGCAGCTTGGGAATCCCTCCCCACCTGTTCAAACAGATGGGCGGTCAGCACACTGTGTCACGCAACAGGAAGATAACATGAATAAACACCTGCTGCACTCAAGGGGTCCCTAGTAGTACTAGACAATGATGTCTACTTCAATGAGAAGAATGTGGATGTACAGATATCTACAACCCGGCTCTGCCCTGTACGCGGTGAGAATGAACCAACTCTGGTTTGAGAATGAACCAACTCTGAGATGTTATAAACTGGTAATAAACCACTCCCAAAGTTCTTTGAGAAATGTGTAATGGTGGAAAGTGCTGGAGAGTTTCTGGAGGGACCCCTCAGTAAGTGGGCCCCATTAGGTGGATTATTAAGAGGCAGGACTGCGGGCGGTAGGGTGGGTGAATTAGTATTGGCAGAAGTCACCATTCAGACATGCATGACTGGGAAATAACAACAGAGTGGGGTGCAATTACCTTTCCCGGATCAGCTCTGAGTCATATCAGGTTACCCTGCGCTGAGAGGCATTACCACAGTCAGGTCACCCACTAGGAGCCTCAGACAAGCACTCACAGGCCAACTAATGTGGAGCAGCCGGCCTCTCTGGCCACTGCCTGTTACATGATGACGTCTTTCACAAGTCATGTAGGCACTAAGACAGAGCTCAACGAGCTGTATAGGGCCATAAGCAAATAGGAAAATGCTCATCCAGAGGAGCCGTTCCTAGTGGCCGGGGACTTTAATGCAGGGAAACTTAAATACGTTTTGCCTAATTTCTACCAGCATGTTAAATGTGCAACCAGAAGAAAATAAACACTAGACTCTACTCCACACACAGAGATGCGTACACAGCTCTCCCTCGCCGTCCATTTGGCAAATCTGACCATAACTCTATCCTCCTGATTCCTGCTTACAAGCAAAAACTAAAGCAGAAGTAACAGTGACTCGCTCAATAAGGAAGTGCTCAGAGGACTCAGATGCTAAACTACAGAACTGTTTTGCTAGCACAGATTGGAATATGTTCTGGGATTCTTCCGATGGCATTGAGGAGTACACCACATCAGTCACTGGCTTCATCAATAAGTGCATCGATGACATCATCCCCACAGTGACCGTACATACGTACCCAACCAGAAGCCATGGATTACAGGCAACATCCGCACTGAGCTAAAGGGCAGAGTTTCCGCTTTCAAAGAGTGGGACTCTAACCTGGACGCTTAAGAAATCGCGCTATGCCCTCCGGCGAACCATCAAACAAGCAAAGCGTCAGTACAGAACTAAGATTGAATTGCACTACACCTCGTCGGATGTGGCAGGGCTTGCAAACTATTACGGACCACAAAGGGAAGCACAGCCGAGAGCTGCCCAGTGACACAGCCTACCAGAAGAGCTAAATAACTTCCATACTCGCTTCGAGGCAAGCAACACTGAAGCATACATGAGAGCATTAGCTGTTCCGGACAACTGTGTGACCACGCTCTCTGTAGCCGATGTGAGTAAAACTGGCAAGTGTCTTCACTGACATTTTCAACCTGTCCCTGACTGAGTCTGTAATACCAACATGTTTCAAGCAGACCACCATAGTCCCTGTGCCCAAGAACGTCTGTAGCCATGAAGTGCTTTGAAAGGCGGGTCATGGCTCACATCAACACCATTATCCCAGAAACCCTAGACCCACTCCAATTTGCATACCGCACCAACAGATCCACAGATTATCTCTATTGCACTCCACACTGCCCTTTCCCACCTGGACAAAAGGAACACCTATGTGAGAATGTTATTCATTGACTACAACTCAGCGTTCAACACCATAGTGTCCTCAAAGCTCATCACTAAGCTAAGGACCCTGGGACTAAACAGTTCCCTCTGCAACTGGATCCTGGACTTCCTGATGGGCCGCCCCCAGGTGGTAAGGGTAGGTAAGAACACATCCGCCACGCTGATCCTCAACACAGGGGCCCCTCAGGGGTGCATGCTAGTGTAGGGCATTCTGGCTCTTTTGGCTGCCAAACGATTCTTTAAAAAAAATATGTTTGCGATAGTCAAACTATAGTAAAATATGATTGGTGTTAAAGCAATTCAAATTAAATTATTAAATGAAATCATACTCTACCTTAACCACAATGTATTTAAAAATGCATTGGTTTGTTATGAAAAAGGATGCTATTAAACATTTGCATTTAAAGTAAAGTAACCTTGTAATGTATATAAACAAAGTGCATATAAATCTAACCATTCAAAACAAATACAGTCTGAAGAGCATAATAGAATTTTGCACCATATCTGTCACACCCTGACCTTAGTTTTATGTATTATTTTGGTCAGGTCAGGGTGTGACGAGGGAGGGTATGTGTGTTTATCACTGTCAAGAGTTTTTGTATATCTATGGGGTTTTTGTATGTCTAGGTAATGTAGGTCTATGGTGGCCTGAATTGGTTCCCAATCAGAGGCAGCTGTTTATCGTTGTCTCTGATTGGGGATCCTATTTAGGGTTGCCATTTTCCATTTTGGTTTTGTGGGTTATTGTGTATGTGTAGTTGCATGTCAGCACTTGGTCGATATAGCGGCACGTTTGTTTAGTGGTCTTTCTTTATTAAAAGAAGAATGTATTCATATCACGCTGTGCCTTAGTCTCCTCTATACGACAGAATAACCCACCATAAAAGGACCAAGCAGCTTGTTAAGGAGGAATGGACCTGGGAGGAAATTTTGGACTGAGCAGGAACCTGGACGCAGGCTGAGGAGTCGCCTAGGAGCAAGAGAGGACAGCAATGACGTCGGAGGTAGGCCACAGAAATCCCAAGAAGATTTTGGGGAGGGCACATGGAGCAGTCGGCGAAGTTGAGGGGTGAGTCTGAGATTGTCGAGGTGTTATTGGACAGATTGGAGGGGAGATTGAGACCTTTGAGGAGTTGTTGATTAATTTGGAGGTGAGTGAAGAGAGCTGTTGGTTTGGTGTAGTATGCAACGCATTCGCCCTGAGGAGCGTGTTAGCTGTCCGATGCCACCTGTGTCAGATCCTCATACTCATCCTGAAACGTGTTAAAGTTTCGGAACAATTGATGCCGGCTATACACACCAGGTCTCCAGTGTACTTTCACAACGGTATGTCCTGTTCCTACCCCTCGCAGGGCCATCAAGTGCGCCTCCAGAGTCCAGTACGTCCTGTTTCTCCTCCCCGCACTCGCCCTGGGGTGCGTGTCTCCAGCCCGGTATCACCAGTGCCGGCACCACGCACCAGGCCTCCAGTGCGCCTCCAGGGTCCAGTACGCCCTGTTCCTCCTCCCCGCACTCGCCCTGAGGTGCGTGTTACCAGCCCAGTACCACCAGTGCTGGCACCACGCACCAGGCCTATAGTGCGCCTCGGCAGTCCAGAGCGTCCGGCGACAGTACCCAGTCCGGAACCTCCAGCGGCGACAGTACCCAGTCCGGAACCTCCAGCGGCGACAGTACCCAGTCCGGAACCTCCAGCGGTGATCCACACAGCGAGGGTCCACAGTCCAGAGCCTCCGGCGATGAGCCACGGTTCAGCTCAGCGAAGGCGGAGAGACAAGTGTAAAGGGGGGGGGGGGGGGGAAACCAGAGTCCAGAACCAGAGCCGCCACCGAGGTTAGATGCCCACCCGGACCCTCCCCTACAAGTTCAGGTTTGCGGTCGAGAGTCCGCACCTTTGGAGGGGGTGGTACTGTCACGCCCTGACCTTAGTTATCTATGTTTTATGTATTATTTTGGCCAGGTCAGGGTGTGACGAGGGTGGGTATGTGTGTTTTTGTGCTGTCTAGGGTTTTTTAGTATACCTATGGGGGTTTTGTATGTCTAGGTAATGTAGGTCTATGGTGGCCTGCATTGGTTCCCAATCAGAGGCAGCTGTTTATCGTTGTCTCTGATTGGGGATCCTATCTAGGTTGCCATTTTTCAGTTTGGTTTTGTGGGTTATTGTCTGGAGTTGCATGTCAGCTTCACGTTAGTTTTGTTTCTTTGTTAGTTTGTTTAGTGTTTCCTTCATTAAAATAATGTATGCTTACCACGCTGCGCCTTGGTCTCATCAATATGACGAACGTGACAATGTCAAAGAAAAATAACAATTTGCAAAACTGCAGCATCCCACAAATTGAAATGAATGTAAAAAAGGATGCTATTACACATGTGCATTTAAAGTAAAACTTTTAATGTTTATAAACAAAGTGCAAAGAAATGTAACAATTCAAAATGAATACAAACTCAACAACATAATAGAATATTGCACCATATTAAAGAAATGACTGCAAAATGCAGCATCCCACTTAACATTAAACTGGTCCTTTCTTTCTTTATTGCCATGTTATAAGCAGCAGCACATAGCAATGCTGACCATATTTTGCTTTTATGAGATTTGCATTCAGAAATGCAAGCTGCCTCACCTTTTTAGGGGCTGATGCTGATTCTTCTCTCAATTATTTGTTCTGCTTTTGAAAATACCTGCCACTATGAAGAGTCTCCCCGTCATGACTTTAGTAAGCCGTGGGTAGACAGAGGCCTTGTTCTTCCACCAGTTACAGAGGATCTGCAGATCTGTATTTGGAAGGGCTCCTCCAAATAAGATCGGACCTCCATTATGGCATCTGAGAGATTCCTTCGTGCTGCATCCCCAGTTGCTCTCTCGTCAAACAGCATCCAAACCCCAGACATTTGTGGCACATCTGATCACTCTTCTTCCTGGTGCCTGAGCCAGCTGACTGCTGGGGCTGTCCTTCCCTGCTGCTGAGGTTATTCTTTGAAGAGCCTCAGCAATCGCTCTGGCATCACTGAAGGTTAACTTCTTAAACCTGGGGTCAAGTGCAGCGGTTTCTGATAGCACGTGATTATATTCCATTCTGTGGAACTTCCTGTCCATTGATTAATATGGGGTGTCCATCAACTCTGTCACATGTCCTGTGGTTACATTTGCTTCTCTCTGGTGGCTGGCTGTGATTCGCTGCAGACCTTACACAGGAGTATAATTTTTGAGGCTGTCACATAGCTGAAAAGAGAAAACAGTAACTTATTAGTTCAGGTTCATGTTTTGCCTGATACTGAATTCTCATCTACTGCTCATACATCATACTGGATTAAAAAATGATGTAGTAATAATTGCTTACTGTACCTCTCTCCACTGATCTCCACAGTGACCTGCTCAAAGGGTTCCAGGGACTCTGCACACCACCACCTTTCCTCTTGGGTCAGCACATCAACAGGTGCATTGACAATGGCCAGGGTAGAGATGACATCCTTTGACTCAAGAAACCGCTTCAACATATAAAATGTTGAATTCCACCTTTTAGTGCAGTCTTGTTTAGGCCTCAGCTCAGGCATCTCCATCTGTCGTTGTGTAGACTAGGTTTTCAGCGCTCCTGTGGAAGTATTCCACAGCTGCTTTCACTTTGTCCACAGTGGGCTTCATCACCTTCAGAGCGTCTCTTACAATCAGGTTGATTGTGTGGGCAAGACATGGATGATGGGTCCATTTAAACATTTTCATGGCAAAAATATTTGGGTTGTGTTAGCTGCATTGTCGCCAGGTCGCAATTGTAAATGAGAACTTGTTCTCAACTTGCCTACCTGGTTAAATAAAGGTAAAATAAAAAATAAATAAAAACACAACAGACCACTTTTCCATCTACTTGCTATTCTCAACAGTTCCTCTGCCAAGTTCTCTGAGGTGTGTCTGTTGCTGAACTCAAAGCAGTCCAGAAGTCCAGCCAGACATCAAAGAATCTTCAATGAAGTGACATGTAACCGACATGTAAGAAGTGGTTACCCTTGATATCCAGCAGTCAGTGGTAAGGCAAACTGCAGTAGCTTTCTGGACTCTTTCTCATACTGAAGTCTGTGTGCTCTCATACAGTTGTGGAATATGTGATTTTGAAAGGGTTTTCCTGCTTGGAATTGTGTACATTGAATTTGGGCCATTGCTATAATTTCTAAAACCTCTGTCCTCCTCCATGATCAAAAATGTCTGGAAATCTGTGGCAATAATTTTAGCCAATGCAATATCAATTTGGCCTTGTTTTGCCACAGACATAGACTTGGGCATAAACTGTTCCATAGAAGACTGCGTTGCTGTGGGTTGCGGAGTACGCCTACTTGACTGAGTGGATACACCTCCACGTGTGGAGGTGCTGGCTCCACCACTATCACTAGCAGGCCTGCTAGTTTCTCAAAGCTCCGCTACAGCTAGCTTCACAGTTGGGTGCACAGTTCCCATATGCCGGTGTAGGTTGTTTGTAGAACTGGCTTTATATGAGATTTTGTTTTGGCAAATTCTACACTGTACTCTAACATTGTCTACATTATTAAAATGCATCCAAATGCTACTTTGTTTCCGACTCATTTTCCAGCTGTTGTTTTCATAGCTGTCCTTCCTCTCTCTCCTCGGCTGCTAAGTGTGTGACTGTAAGAGAGTTGGCTCGGCCCTCCCTCATGCATCTTTGGTTCATTGGTTGACATTGAGTGTCTGATTGACAGGAACAACAGGTGAGGCTGTTAGTCTGAGCAGAAAGTCAGAACGAATGTGTGTGTGCTTGAGCATTTAGGCCTATATTATTTTATTTATCTTTTCATTCTTTAAATTAGTTAATTCTATTAATATCTTAATTTTTAAAATACATTTAATTAGGATTTTCTGATATGCGAGCCGGCTCCCAACGTTCACCTACAAGAGGGCTCTTAGAGCCGACTCGTTCGTGAACGACCCATCACTAGTGCGTGCTCAGTTCCCTCCTGTACTCCCTGTTCACCCATGACTGCATGGCCAAGCACGACTCCAACATCATCATTAAGTTTGCAGACGACACAATAGTGGTAGGCCTAATCACTGACCATGCTGAGACAGCCTATAGGGAGGAGGTCAGAGACCTGGTAGTGTGGTGCCAGGATAACAACCTCTCCTTCAATGTGTTAAAGACAAGGAGATGATTGTGGACTACAGAAAAATAAGTACTGAGCATGCCCCAATTCTCATCAACAGGTCTGTAGTGGAGCAGGTTGAGAGCTTCAAGTTCCTTGGTGTCCACATCACCAGAAAACTATCATGGTCCAAATACACCAAGACAGTCGTGAAGAGGACACGACAACACTTATTCCCCCTCGGGATACTGAAAAGATTTGTAATGGGTCCTCAGATCCTTCTACAGCTGCACCATCGGGAGCATCACCGTCTGGTATGGCAACTACTCGGCCTCCGACCGCAAGGCACTACAGAGGGTAGTGCGTACGGCCCAGTATATCACTGTGGCCAAGCTTCCTGCCATCCCGGACCTCTATACCATGTGGTGTCAGAGGAAGTCACAACAAATGGCCAAGGACACCAGCCACCCTAGTCATAGACTGTCCTCTCTGCTACGCCAAGCGGTACCGGAGTACCAAGTCGAGGTCAAAAAGTCTTCTTAACAGCTTCTACCCCCAAGCCATAAGACTCTTGAACAGTTAATCAACTGGCGACCCAGACTGTTTGCTGCTGCTACTCTCTGTTTATTATCCATGCGTAGTCACTTTACCTCTACCTACATGTACATATTACCTCAAGTAACTTACTTCTTTTTCCTAAAAGTTTATGTTAACTTTTTTTAAATACTAATATTAATGGACCAAAATACCAACAAATCTTCAAATTGATAGGTAGATGCAGAAATGTCATATCAGCCTTTGGTGCCTGGCCTTAAAGACATCCTCCAGCAATTGTTTTACTTTAACTTTTGTAAAGCGATATTCAATGTGTAAATACAGTATAGTCCACACACTAAATGGTAAGAAAATGTGTTTTAAGCCCAACTGCAAACTTCATGGAGTAGGGCATTCAAGGAGTTGGTCTGATGGGAATCTGTGATGTCATCGGCCTTCCCCTTAATTGAGGAACAATAGATGAGCAATAAAGAACAAGAGAGGAAAGCCCCCCCCACCTCCCCCACTTATACTATGTCATGTGCCTTTTGTTAAGTCAATCACGTGTTAAATGAGGTGAAACTGCACTGCCACTTTAAAACAGCTCCTACTTCTCAAGTCACTCCCTTTGTGTCTCAAGTCACAACTGACTCTATTCTCCATACAGTAGTGTACTGATTTTGACCAGAACTTAATTTAGGGCCCTGGTCAAAAGTAATGGACTATATTGGGAAATGCAAGGTATTTGAGAGGCAGTCTGGAGCAAGGAGCAGAGGTACACCATGCAGGTTCCTCTGGGCATTAGTGAACTGAATGGACCTTCACAGCCAGTTAGCTCATGGGCTCAGGTTATTAAAGAACCAGAGACGGCCTGTCTGCCAGGCACAGCACAGCCCAGGCTGAGATCACAGTCCTGCTCTAGACAAGAGAAAAATCTATGTGCTTGTCTCCGATGCGGTCACTATTATAGTATGTAGTCAGTCACGTTACACATGAACAAACTGTGGGTGGATAGACTTGACCTGCACTGGACAATATCCATGGATGCTGGCAAGTGGACAGTGGGGGCAAATGTTTTATCCAGTTACAAAATAGCACTGAACAACACATGGATTAAACTTGTATAGATTTGTACAGATGTGTCTATAACACAGTTTCTTAATCCAGTGAAGCCTGACTAAGGGGATTTCTGAAAATGAAAAATCTTGCCATATTAATTTCGTCTCTATAACCTTACAGAAAAAACAGGCTTCTGGCAAAAGTTGTGGCAAATCCTTTGCCAATTTGCTGCAATAAATTATGCAGAGATTTTGCATACTACAACAGATCAATAGTATAGAGGAAGTTTTCAACAATGTGCACACAAAAACAAATGCTGGAGCCATCCATGTCATCGATTTGTCGTGGGAGTGTCCCTAAAACAAAGCCACGAATGGCACCATATCCCCTTGTGTCTGTCATTTAACCACGACAAGGTGACTGGGAATATGGTTGAATACAAACAGTCCAGTTATTCCCTCTGTAAGGCAATCAAGCAGGCAAAATGTCAGTACAGAGACAAAGTGGAGTCGCAATTCAACAACTCAGACACAAAATGTTTATGGCAGGGACTCCAGACAATCACAGATTATAAAGGGAAAACTAGCTACTTCGCGGACAGCCGAAACACTTTCTTCACCCGCTTCGAGGAAAACACAGCGCCGCCAATGCAGGCCACCGTCGCTTCCCAGGACTGTGAGCTCTCGTTCTCTTTGGCCGAAGTAAGTAAGACATTTAAGCGTGTTAAGCAAGGGGCCCTGGGTTTATACCTCGCCCTGTGCAACTGGGTCCTAGACTTTCTGACAGGCCGCCCCTAGGTGGGGAAGGTAGGCAACAACATTTCCACTATGCTAATCCACAACCCCACATGGGTGCGTGCTCAGTCCCCTCATGTACTCCCTGTTCACCCATGACTGTGTGGCCACGCACATCTCCAAATCAATCATCAAGTTAGCAGACAGCACAGCAGTGATCGGCGACAGTGCCCAGTCCAGAGCGTCCGGCGACAGTTTACAGACCGGAACCTCTAACGACGGGCCACAGACCGGAACCTCTAACGACGGGCCACAGACCGGAACCTACCACAACGGGCCACAGACCGGAACCTACCACAACGGGCCACAGACCGGAACCTCCCACGACGGGACACAGTCCTGAACCTACCACGACGGGCCACAGTCCAGAACCTACCACGACGGGCCACAGTCCGGAACCTACCACGACGGGCCACAGTCCGGAACCTACCACGACGGGCCACAGTCCGGAACCTTCCAGCGACGGTCCCCAGCCAAGGGTCTCCAGCGACGGACCCCAGCGACGGACCCCAGCTTGGGGTCTCCAGTGACGGTCCCCTGACCGGGGTCTCCATCGAGCATCCCCAGCCCTCAGTTTAAAGAAGTGGGGCAGCGTCCAGAACCTAAGACGCCACCAAGGTTAGATGCCCACCCAGACCCTCCCATATAGCTTTAGGTTTGCGGCCGGGAGTCCGCATCTTTGGGGGGGGTACTGTCACACCCTGACCTTAGTGTTCTTTGTTTTCTTTATTATTTTGGTTAGGTCAGGGTGTGACGAGGGTGATATGTGTTTTGACCTGTCTAGGGTTTTTGTATGTTTATGGGGTTGTGTTTTTATGTCTATGATTGCCTAGATTGGTTCTCAAGGCAGCTGGTTATCGTTGTCTCTGATTTGGAACCATATTTAGGCAGCCATATTCCTTGGGTAATTTGTGGGTTATTGTCTATGTGTAGTTGCCTGTGTCTGCACTTGTTATATTTATAGCGTCACGTTCGTTTTGTAAGTTTGTTTAGTGTTTCTTCGTTGTTATTAAAGAAGATGTATTCACATCACGCTGCGCCTTGGTCTCATCGTTATAACGAACGTGACAAAGAGCCGCAGAGATCATGTGATATTTTCTTCTTGAGTGAGAAGATTTGCAGGAGAGTTTGATTATTGTGTGTAGGCTTTTTAGCCTTTGTCCTTTTCAAGTTATGGACATTAGATGGGCATAACATGGGTATAATAGAGTTATTCACCAGCACAACCTACTTTTGGGTGAATCATCTGGAATTACAATATACAACGGCACAATAATGACAATGTAAATGGGGAAAATGACTGCATTCGTCAAATAAACACAAGTGCAAAGATTAATATTGGAATGTGACAGCAAGCAGCCTATTTCAATAAAGTAAAACAGCAGCTAGATACAGATTGAAGCGATTTGGAATTCGTTCTAACGTGAATCAGCAGCTTAATGAAATAGAGGCGCAAAAGTATTCCTGACCTCATAAGTAATTTGCTGAAGTATTCAGAGGGCAAAGAAAGTTTTTGTTCCGCCCCTATCCTCTCTCAGTTTTCAGAGAGCGCTTGCACATCCCCCTTCTCTTCAGAATGCGCTCAGCTAACTTTGGGCCAGCATACAAGATACCGGTCGCACACTGACAGAACTGAGAAGTAAGGTAAAGAAAAACTTTTCAATCACTGCCTCACTGCCTTTGCACGCTTGTTTGTGAGAATGTGTTTATGTGCTAACCTTATAAGAGACTGCATGTAACATGTAAAAAATTATGGTTTTCCTTTCCAACATTTCTACCCATCAGTTATGTGCATGGCAGGTTATATTGACATTTAATTCTCCACATAACTAAGAACATTTCAGGATTTTATTTATCCTCTATTAAATTATGCCTATTTCACTTTCACACTTAACGTTTATTGTTAAAACACAGAGAGAAAAATGTGTTTAAGTCCTGTTTCCAATATCAAATTATGGAGTATTCTCAGCCCTGAAGTCTATTGCTTATGTCCATTTGTATGTAATGACAAAACGTAAACAGTAATATTTGTTAAAAGTGATTTGGCTCTATGTGAGTTTGTGCACCTTATCAAACCTCAGGCTACTGACTTTATTACATTCAAGTCATTATTCGCAGCCTAGCAGATAGACTGACATTATCTTGTATGATATCTTTACACCAGTCAGAAAATATAGTATTTAAAAACGCGAAGATAAACATTGCTGTTGAGAACTTTTCCTGTTAAATCACATGACAACAATGTTTTCTGTATCCTGGCTCAAACTCGTTGGTACTAGGAGAGGTACATGAGCAAACCATGTACACAAACATTGTTTGGAAAACTTTGGAATTTTTTTTAGCTGATAGAAAAAAAAAACGATAATTTGTTTCATTTAAATAAACTAATCTTACATAGGTCAGCAAAGATACAGCGGCTAGATGTGTCTTCCATTCACTTGATCCTCTTATCACAGATTATGATAGTGGTTGTGAGTGAGTGACACATGTTTATACAATTAGTTTGATTCGCCCAGACCCAACTTTCTTTTTCTTTTTTTTGAATCTCACTGTCAGCTGTGGCAGACATAGGAACTCTGAGCCTCAGCCTTTGATGCAGTACATCATGCCATGTCGTTGCATGCCATGTGCTGAATTCAACATCATTAAAACACCAAACCAGTGGGGCACATGCCAGTCAAGACTGTGAGACCTGTTAAAATGATTCCTTATCCACTGCATACAAAGCCATCATTGACTGTCTAAGTGGTGCATTCGTCTGTGCTGCAGTCCTTCTCATTCTGTGGTCTGGTATGATGAAGTGAGAGAGACGTAGCCCCAGATGTGCGAGAAGTAGCCAGAACCAATGTTTTCCTTCCAGTTGGATGTCTAATGGCTCTCAAACGTATCATTTGAAGAAATGTTGAATTTGGAAGGGGGGGGGTTGTAATATTTCATTTAGAAAACCTCTGCAGTTGGCTGTGACTGCCATAACCTGTGATTGGTTGACTTTGACACAGAGGGGTTGTGCTAGTGATAGAATCCTCACTGAAAGGAAGTGCATGGTCCCCTACATAATCAGCACTGAAGGGCAAATTTGCGCCAAGATAATAGGATTCCTCAACACAGAGCAGCACACCATAACTCTATATATGCAGGTTAATAAACTCAACATTCTCATTAAAATATAGTCATGGAATCAGGACATCATATGGCAGGATTATAGTATTTTGAATATGTTGATATAGAAAACAGAGGGACTGTATGAAGAGTTATGAGTTGCTGCTGGGAGTTTAAAGACGTGTCAGTGCAGGCTTCTCCATACAACCAACGCACACATAGAGCGTGAAGGGTGTCTATTGAGGAAAATATACCATGTCAACACTGGGTGACTTTTGCCCTCCCAAACTGCTCCACCACATGTTGGAATCCATGCACCAGCAAGCTGTTTCTAAGCATTATGGGGGCAATGAGTCTGGGCTGTTGTGCTATGTGTGTGTCTTTTGAGTCTAACACTGTTCATATTCCTCAACTGGGTTAAGCTCGGTGTTAAAGATTAGTCAAATGTTAGGAATGGATCTAATATTTGTTTTAAACACATCATGTTTCACTTAGAACTGGAATGCATTTTGAAAATAAAAAATAATCGTACCAACAGATTTCTTTGATTGAAACGTTAGTGTTTCTTAGGACTGGATCAAGCACACGAACAGTTGGGGGGAAAAACAGGAAAAGTGAAATAGAAAACACCTGGTTTTCAATATATTCTCTGATTTGTAGTCCCATCACTGACTTGGATCGCACACACGAGTTTAGAATTGGCTGGATATGGATCACTGCAAATATTGTTCAGTCTCCGTACAGTAGTGTAAGAAATGCATCTTATTAAAAGTTACAGAACGTACTTCTTAGAAAGGACACATTTTGAATTGCAGATTTGGAAAATATCTGACACTAGCAACCACATTAAGCCTACTGTAGTGCATGAGCTTCGTCCTCTCTTATCTGTGTTATTCTGTGTGTAGGAGCTGTCAGGTACAGTGCCTTTCTTTTCTAACTTTGGACGGTTTGTCTAGGGTTGTCCATATTTCCCCCTATCCCTATCCGGCGTTACCTGTAGCCACATTTCCATACCAATGTAATGCAAACCACAGTATGCATCACGAGCTGTCCTGTGACCAGAGAATGGGCATGGAAAAACATACATTAGCCCAATGGTCAATTTTATTATTGGCCTAATGACAGTAATGATAGCTAGTTTAAACAGTGGAGACTGGTGGCACCCAGTTCAATGACAAACAACTTGGTGATGCCTTGGTGATGAACTTGGTGATGATCTTGTGGTTCTGTCACTACAGTAAGTTGACATAACAGTAATGTCATGTTATTTCTCTTTCATTGTCACAGGTTAAAGGAGGCCATTTGAAATCAAACCTTCAACATCATTCTCACTCCAGGTCGACTGCAGAAGACTGTGGACAATAGTTGTCATTCAATTTTCAACAATTGTTCTTGGGCTCTGGGACTTTTATGAAAAATGAACCAAGAAAAACTGATGCTGTTTCAATGTGTGCTCCTGTTGTGCCTGGGCACCTGTCTAAGCCAAAGGGACTGTACAGGCATGGATTGTCCAGTGTTGGACAACTGCATTGAGGAGGTTTTGGAGAAGGACGCTTGCTGTGCCACCTGCGTTAAAATAGGATGCTCATGTGAAGGTTACCAGTACTATGACTGCATCCACGCAGGCTTCCGGAATGGGAAAGTTCCAGAGGGAGAATCTTACTTTGTGGATTTCGGAAGCACAGAATGTTCTTGTCCACAGGGAGGTGGGAGGATCGGGTGCCATTTCATCCCATGTCCCCAGATCCCTCCCAACTGCATCACTGTCGTGGAACCTGCGGATGGGTGTCCGCAGTGTGAGAGCATCGGTTGTGTCCGAGGCAACCTGAAGTATGAAGCGGGTCACTCCTTCCAGATGGACCCGTGTCAGGTGTGTCACTGTCCTAACCATGGCGGGAGCCTGATGTGTTCTCCTATCCCTGACTGCGACCCTCGTCATATTAAGAAGCCCATGTTAGCAACAACCAGACAGAAAAACATCTCTCTGAGAGACCTCAGCAAACCGCATGACAATAAACAGACAAGCCCATTAGACCCACTCGCCCCCGGTAACACCCTACCTCTTTACAAAGAGGACCCACCTGTCCTGGATGAAGATAAGGATTATGACTACACACTGCCTGACTCCTCCTCTACTATACCACAAGACCTGGTCCAGCCAACAGAATCGACCACAGTGTCACCATCCTATGCTGAGACAAGCTTTCCTACTTATGAGATCTTTAATGACCTGAGGCAGGAGCTGAGAGAGAGACTGGGAACATATGATCAGGAGACAAGAGAGGAGGTGACTGTTACCGCGGATCCCCATCACATGGACCAGACCACCTCAAAGGCCCAGGGGGAGTCAACAACATCAACAGCATCAACAACAACAACTAAACAGGAAGTGACTTCAGAGAGCCACAGGCATCAACAGGAAGTTGTTGACCGGGACAGCAGGCATCACAGAGATGGTGACGTAGTAATGAAGAGTGACACTTCGAAGGACATCACACAAACTGTCCATAGTGACAAGGGAGTGAGACACACTGGCCACCACAAACACAGAGACAACCAAAACAGTCACCACCATGATGGCAGTCGTTCATCCCAAAGCAACGGGTGGCACCATGAGAAGCACCTTGAGGAGCATCTTGAGGAGCAGCGTGAGGAGCCCACAAAGCCCCAGAGTAAACTTGACCAGGACTTTCTCGCAGTGAAGTTCAGCCCGACCAGCAGAGCTCCTGTCATGAGGGAGGAAGGAGACCAGGCAGCCAGGAGACAGTCCCAGGTCCTCTTCAACTACCAGGGCCCAAACGAACAGTCTCGAAACACTGAGGGTAAGTCAGCAATATATGGCCACTCTACCAGTGTCTAAAATAATAGTGTGCTGCTGATATTTTTGTATTCATTTTTTATAATTACTGTACTTGTATTTAGGGTAATCAAATCTCCTACAATGTCCTCTGAGACCTAGTTAAAGGCCATACATAAAAGCAGTTCTTTCATATGCATTTTGTTCATTAAAAGATAGGAACCACATTCATCCAGTGTAATGGTTTATAAATGTGTGCCTGTGAAGACAGTAGCCCAGTGTAAGAACTAGAACCTCAGATGATGTACTGCCCTCCTTCTCTTACATCCTGTGACATTCTTAATCAGTCTATAGTAGCTGCGAGCTGACACTGGTCCAGTAAAAACTAGGCTTCACGGAAAGCATACGGTCTCTAGACAGTGAGCCTTCCACTTTTCTAGAAAGTTCAACTTCATTTTATCAAATAGAAATTCCTTAGGATAACCTCGCAATAAAGGGCTACAATCGAGTCATCTGGAGAATTCAGGGATTGTTTCCATGTTTGCGTTAATTCAAACCCAAAGTGACAGATAGATACAGTAATGTGACATCTTCCTTGTGGCGTCTTTATCAGGTCTTCCCTCTTCCCAGTAGCCTCCTGAACACCCAAATGTTTTTATATTTTTAAAGTGTATATCAGATAGCTGCAGTGAAATGTGTTGTTTTACAGGGTCAGCCGTAGCAGTACAGTGCCCCTGGAGCAAATTAGGTTAAGGGCACATCAGCAAATTTTTGCATAGTCACCTCAGGTATTTAAACCAGCGTCCTTCGGTTACTGGCCCAACGCTCTAACAGATAGGCTACCTGCCACCCACTCAGTTTCTGTAGATTCTGTAGCAGTGTCCCTCGCGTACAATCATCAGTAGGCTCAGCATTAGCAGCCCTCCCCAAGGCATAAATACTGTACATCGAGAGGAGCTTCTGAGATGGAGAACAGATCATGAAGAGACTAGCTAAATGTCTGGAGGATGGGTTAAGAGTACAGTATTCATAGAGCAGGGATCATCAACAAGATTGAGGTCAGCGGGCCACCAGTTGGGTTCTCTATAATAGAGAACCCATCTCTGCTTTGAGATTGGGGTTGTTTGTAACACACATATTCATAGGTAATACCTGTGATTGTGTATGACCTCCAAATGACCACTGTAAGGGGCCTCCAATATGTTGCATCATCTTCTCATGAAATCTAGGTTTCCCACTGGAAGAAAAAATCCTCAATCAGTTCTTGAGATTCCAATAGGGTTTACGGGTTTACCTTTCATAATATCCACAGTACTACTATGGATTACACATAATAGGATTTCAGTGTACTGCACTAAAATGTAATAATCTCCTCCTGATTTTAGCACTGCCACAGCTACTGAATTACAGTACAAACTAGGTCAGAGCTATAGGAATTCAGACTCTTGCACTATACTGTAAGTAGGTAGTGTGTGACAGTCAACTGTGGATTTTCCCAGCTTTGACTAGCCACCCTTCTTTACTATACTATAACTGTTGAGACCTGTTGGGATTTTTTTCTGCTTTCAGCACTTGTCCTCCATAGGAATGTATAGTGTATGTATTAGCTGTATGGGGTGTTTCTTTGGGAGTTAGCATGAGAGATACCTATCACGTACATTCCATGCAGCAAGGATTCATGAGAGCGAGAAGATTGAAATATGCCAGGTCATTATTGGCATTGGTGTTTACCATTCACACGATTTGTTTATAAAGGCAAGGCCAAAGTCAACTTCTCCAGTATGTCTTGTAAGTGCCTATGAGTTAATATCCCCCCAGCTTGCCTTGGATGCAGTGCGACACATATATTTGTTGTGACAGATGCCCTCAGCTGTTTTTTACGCTGCATATCTGAATATTAGGGTATGATCCAAGAATGAAATGGTAGATTACTGTTGCTTCAGAGTAGGTTGACAGAGAGTCTAAGTTCATTCACGTAAATGTCTGTCCAGCACACTCTGAGTATCTCTGTCCCATTTGGAGCAGCTCATTCCCAGGGGCAGTGGAGACAAAGATGACTAGCCTGGCTACTGTCCAGCCCCCTGGGTCAAGCTGACATTGTTAAGGGTCAGAAGTCATGGTCACTGGGTGAAGGGAAAGAGGGTCCAGCATGGTGACATCCTTAAGGACAGGAAGAGACTCAATCGATAAGGTCCCTGAGTTATGCCTGTTATCAACCCCCATTAGGGCAGCTTGCCAGAGTCATTCGGAGAGGAAAGGAGAAAGCATGCACTGCAAAAACACAAAATATGTCCACTACACATAAACAGGCCTGGTTTCTATTGGAAAGCGGTCCAAGGTAAAGAGTCGAAAACTACCCTGCTCCATCTAGAGTCTGGGCTACGTCCCTCCCTCTACCAACTACACAGTATGGGGATTTCTAGGCACTCCGTGGTGGTCATGGTCGTGGTGGTGTAGGATGTCTTGGGGGGTTGTACTTGAAAAGGGCATAATATGGAAGTGATGAATGAGACCTCTGTTGTGGCCTGATTGCCAGACGATACTCATTGCTCTCTCATGACCCGCTTTGATTACTCTTCTCCCACAAGGCACTGGGCCTCCCAATCCAACCAGTAATCACTGGAGCTCAGCTAGACTACACCTTCACACTCACTCCTCCTGCTCATTAGGGAACCCACTTACCCTACTCAACCAAGCTGAAGCCATTTTGGGATTGATCTGTTAAACAGGCATGGGAAAATGTTAGACGTGTACAAAGGTTCAAGTCCATTTTGGACTTTCGTGCAAAACTATCATTTTCAGTGGCCACTCTGCTGTAATTGTCACCCTCAGTATTGGTGTCAGACAACACTGGCTCAGTATTCAGGTAGGCTTCCACACACAATCATACAGCCTAGCCTATGGTTATGGTGGTGAACTCAGCATAAGACAATGATAAGGACACCCCCTCAATTGGGTGAAAGGAACACTATTATTGTTGCTGTTATTATTATTACTGCACATTGGACTTGGCTATTATTACATTATTTATGGCCCAAGACATTTAGCCAATGATGACAGACACCATACCAATTAATGAACAACGGACAATATATCGAAGTGTATACAGATTGGGGCTGCTTCCTTGTGGGGCTACATCACATTGCATCCTTAAGGGCTAAATATGTCAATTTAAATTGGAAGCTATTCCCCTAATATTTGTATTTATTCTGTGTTGGATAGATGGCCAGTCCGAGATGGCCAGTCCGCTCAATTCAGTTCATGTTGATGTCTGTCCCCCTCCGTTTAGGCGACAAAATGTATTTCCCAGGGAGGACTCGGCCTACAGGCCACGATTAAGTATTGTGAGATGTCGATTATAGACTGCGTTTAATCCACATACCCTATTTCTTTTTGTACATTGTATAGAGCACTTAAATGCTTAATACATATTGAGGGTCAGGTTATGTTTAAGGTCATTTAAGCCATTTTACTAATAACAATGAGGATAATGGATCAATAACTATTGCTCCTACAACCTTCCTATTTGACATTTCTTCAAATATGGTGGTCAGGCTTGCATATCTGTTATATTTAGCCTACTTTTTAAGATTATATTTGATATTTTTCTTCATTATTCACGCTAACACATCACATCTACTAACTAAACTGTAATGGTCTGAAAATGGTTACTTGTTTTATGTTTAACTTTATTTATATGTTTCAATGCCTTAAAGACCAAAAACAGATACTGCTTAAAAGGTCCTGCTTTTAGTTACACATCCATGGGCTAAAGATAACAATGATATCATTGATATAACATTCTCTCTTGGAATTTGAAAGGCCTAAATCATCCTATCAAGTGTTCCAGCTGTCTTGATATTCTAGCAAGAAACCATATTGACATAACAATGCTCCGTAAGGACGCACGTATAATGAAGAATCAGTTTGTACAAGCTGTCTGCTTTTCCATCAGCCCCAAATACAACTAAAGGTATAATCATAATGATGCATAAGATACTCAAAATTAGTATGTTACTTAGACTGACGCACATGGAAAAAAAAATATGCAAATACATTTGAATCTGAGTTGAATTAATCACAGTTAAAGAAGATATCCAAATTGGAAATGTTCTTAACTGCGTTCTCAACACTTTTTTCAGATCAGGTAGCTATTGCTCTTTCCAAAGTCAAGAGAGAACGTTGGTAAGACAGAGAGCAGAATTTGCCATCCATCGAGTTATAGACTCAACCATTACTTCCATGGTAATCGTACCAATCTTTAACTGGCCAACAAGCTGTGCAGAAACTACTATCAGAACCCAAATGAATCAATCAAAGATTCTCCCGCTACTATAAAGAACTATACACCTATGATTGTTAATCCACACCAAGCCAGACGACGAATTAAGAACTCCTCTTCTCTCAACCAGTTCACTATTGCTCAAAATGATTAACACAGCTGTTTTTTTTACCCTTTTTTGTGGTAGTTAGAGTCTTGTCCCATTGCTGCAATGTTCAAGAGCCGTGCATCCTCCGAAACACGACCCAGCCAAGTTGCACTGCTTCTTGACACGGAAGTCAGCCGCACCAATGTGTCGGAGGACAGACCAAACTCTCCCCTAACCCAGACGACGCTGGGCCAATTGTGCGCTGCCCCATGGGTCTCCTGGTCGCCTGCGACAGAGCCTGGACTCGATCCAGGATCTCTAGTGGCACAACTAGCACTGCGATGCAGTGTCTTAGACCACTGTGCCACACGGGAGGCCCCCGTAGGTTAATTTTTGAGAGATGTAAATACAGCACTAATTCCGCTTTCATTAGAAAAAGGTAAAGATGCCACCCAGTGTTCTCACTTTTGTGATAAACACAGATATTCATCTCTTTTACAAAATGTTGTCACGTCTCGAGACTTAGTTACCAAAATTGTTCCACACGGATTAAATAGGCTTTGCTCAAAAACTTTTTTCCTCGGATAACCATTGACTATTACATATCTTACATGCTTCATCAGAAACAACAGCTCCTTGGGCTGTTTTATCTCTCGATGCAGAAAAAGTTTTTGATAGACTAGAATGGTCATATCACTGGTCTGTCTTGGAACTGTGGCTCCAATGTTAGTGGCTCCAATGTTAGTGGCTCCAATGTTATTTATATGATTAAAATACTACAGTCAGGTCCATAAGTATTTGGACAGTAACACAATTTGCATAATTTTGCCTCTGTACACCACCACAATGGATTTGAAAGGAAACAATCAAGATGTGCTTTAAGTGTAGACTTTAATTTAAGATCTTTGTCAAAAGTATTGTATGAACCATGTAGGAATTGCAACCATTTTCTCTCAAATTTTAGGGGCTCAAAAGTAATTGGACAAACTAACGTAATCATAAATTAAATTGTGAGTTTTAATATTTGGTTGCAAATTCTTTGCCTGAAGTCTGGAACCCATAGACATCACCAGCTGCTGGGTTTCTCCCCTGGTGATGCTCTGCCAGACCTTTACTGCAGCGGTCTTAAGTTCCTGCTTGTTCTTGGGGCATTTTGCCTTCAGATGTGCTTTCAGCAAGTGAAATGCATGCTCAATTGGATTCATGTCAGGTGATGGACTTGGCCATTGCAGAACATTCCACTTCTTTGCCATAAAAAATATTGGTTTGCTTTCGCACTATGCTTCAGGTCATTGCCCACATTTCTGTGAGCACCATCCAATGAGTTTTGAAGCATTTGGCTGAATCTGAGCAGATAATATAGCCCTAAACACAGAATTCATCTTGCTCCTTTGGTCAGCAGTCACATTATCAATAAACACAAGGGAACCAGTTCCATTGGCAGCCATACATGCCCACGCCATAACACCACCTCCACCAAGCTTCACAGATGAGGTGGTATGCTTTGGATGGTGAGCAGTTCCTTCCATTCTCCATACTCTTCTCTTCCCATCATTCTGGTAGAAGTTGATCTTTGTCTCATCTATCCATAGGATGTTGTTCCAGAACTGTACAGGCTTTTTTAGATGTGGTCTTCCTGTTTACATCTTGTGGTAAACCCTCTGTATTTACTCTGGTGAAGTCTTCTCTTTACTTTGACATAGCTACGCCTACCTCCTGGAGTGTGTTCTTGATCTGGACAACTGTTGTGAAAAGAGGTTTTCTTCACTAGGGAAATAATTATTCTGTCATCCACCACAGCTGTTTTCCGTGGTCTTCAGGGCCGTTTGGTGTTCCTGAGCTCACCAGTGTGTTCTTTCTTGTTAATAATGTACCAAAAAGTTGATTTGCCAACACCTAATGTTTTTGCCATCTCTCTGAAGGGTTTGTTTTGATTTTTCAGCCTAATGATGGCCTGTTTCACTGGCAGTGACAGGTCTTTGGACTTCATATTGAGGGTTAACAGCAACAGATTCCAAATGCAAATGCCACACTTGAAATCAACTCTAGACCTTTTATCTGCTTACTTGTAAATTAACTAATGAGGGAATAAAACACACCTGATCATGGAACAGCTGAGCAGAAAATTGTCCAATTACTTTTGGTCCCTTTAAAAGGATGGGCACGTAAATAAAGTGCTGTAATTCCTACACCGTTCACCTGATTTGGATGTAAATACACTCAAATCATATTCATTGTTTAATTTCAACTCCAATATGCTGTGGTAGACAGCTAAAGTAATAATAACTTAGTCAATGTCCAAATATTTATGGGCTTGATTGTATATGCCAAATCCCTCAGACATTGTTATAACAGGCAGTATCTGCTCTGTTCAGAATCACAAGAAGCAGTAGATAAGGTGAGCCGATATCCTCCTTTGCTATTTTTATTATCCATGAAACCCCTGGCCCAGGCAATTCGTCAATCGAACGAAATAACAACAATTTCCCTAATCTCCATATACCCAGACAATATTTGACTACATCTAGACAATGTATTTCAATCGCTCCCAAACGCATTGAAGATCATAGATAAATTCAACTTCGTCTCAAGTTATAAAATGAATAGTAACCAAATCTGCTCCACTGCCTCACAAGACCCTGAACGAGGACTCCATCTCTACTTATGGAATCCCAATTGTTTCCCATATTAAATATTTAGGAGTATATATATTTTCTTCCTTAGATAAAACCATTATAAGAAACGTTTTATATAAAAAAATGGCTATTATTTGGTTATTTTGTTATATACAGTGCTTTGCGAAAGTATTCGGCCCCCTTGAACTTTGTGACCTTTTGCCACATTTCAGGCTTCAAACATAAAGATATAAAACTGTATTTTTTGTGAAGAATCAACAACAAGTGGGACACAATCATGAAGTGGAACGACATTTATTGGATATTTCTTTTTTAACAAATCAAAAACTGAAAAAAATAAAAATAAAAAAATGTCAAGGATGATCAATGGAAACAGGATGCACCTAAGCTTAATTTCGAGTCTTGTAGCAAAGGGTCTGAAAACTTACAGTGCCTTGCGAAAGTACTTGAACCCGATCGAACATCTCTGGAGAGACATGAAAATAGCTGTGCAGCAATGCTCCGCATCCAACCTGACAGAGCTTGAGAGGATCTGCAGAGAGGAACGGAAGAAACTCCTTAAATGCAGGTGTGCCAAGCTTTTAGCGTGATACCCAAGAAGACTCTATGCTGGATTTGCTGACAAAGATGCTTCAACAAAGTACCGAGTAAAGAGTATGAATACTTATGCAAATGTAATATTTAAATTGTTTTTTTTATACATTTGCAAACATTTCTAAAAACCTGTTTTTGCTTTGTCATTATAGGGTATTGTGTGTACATTGAGGGAAAAACAACTATTTAATACATTTTCTAATAAAGCTGTAACCTAACAAAATATGACCAAAGTCAACGGTCTGAATACTTTCCAAAGGAACTGTAAATATTTATTTTTACCCAATTGCTATTGTACAGTCTTGTCCAATCTCTGCAACTCCCATACTAACTCAGGAGAGGCAAAGGTCAAGGGCCATGTGTCCTCCGAAACACGACTCTGCCAAGCCGCACTGCTTGCTTAACCAGGAAGCCAGCCGCACCAAAGTGTCGGCGGAAACACCATCCAACTGGCGACCGAAGTCAGTGTGCATGCACCCAGCCTGCCACAAGGAGCTGCTAGAGCACGATGGTACAAGGAAATCCCGGCCGGCCAAACCTGGACAATTGTGCGCTGCTTCATGGGTCTCCCAGTTGCGGCCGCCTGCAACACAGCCTGGGATCGAATACACGTCTGTAGTGACGCCTCAAGCACTGCGAAGCAGTGTCTTAGACCGCTGTGCCACTCGGGAGGCTCCATTGCTAGAAACTTTAACAGAATGCTCAAATCAATTCAATTTAACCTCAGTAGATGGACTAACATCCCAGTTGCTTTAACCGACAGAATATCTTTTGTCAAAATGAATATATTGCAACGGCTACAATGCTTCCCATATCTCCCCCTTCTGGCTGTTGGGATAAAATTAATAGTGTGGTTTACATTTGTATATGGCAAGGTAATCGATCCCGCATAACATTAACAAACTTATTAAGAGAGAAAGACGTAGGAGGACTATGCGTACCAATTGTATTTCCAGGAACTAGCATTTCGCCCCATCTTAAATTGGTTTAGACATGATTCTTCTGCCCCCTGGCCTATACAGAGAAATATGGTGTATCCTATTGCCCTGGAAGAAGTCGTCTTCACTGATATATGCCTTAAACAATGTAAATTACGCCTTGGTTCTATTATTGTTCACACAATTTCTATTTCGCGCATAATTGAAAAACGATGTAACTGGAAATCAAAATGACTCATACTCCATTACTTCACAATAATGCCTTGCGATTTGGAGGGTTGCAATAATGCCTTTTGCATCCCCCCAATGGTCCAAATGAGGAATCCGTACCCTTGCCTATATCATGGACAGTAATGGTTTAAGAACATTCCAAGATTTGAAGGACACATACATATTACCAGGCAACTCCTTTTTTCTTATATTTACAACTTAGGTCACCTATGATGGCCTATGGAGTCCCTTGGGAAACCCAACTACTGAACCCTATAACGAGAAAATTATCTGGGCTCCCGAAAGGACTGAGCTCTATAATATATAAACAACTTTTGGAAAGCTCATATTATGAGCTAGCCATTAAAATAGCATGGTCCACAGACCTTAGTGAATCTGAACAACCCTTTAACATAATATGGAGATATATGAACTTTGCATCTCATAATGCAAGCCATTAAACTATACATTTTAAGTTTGTTCACAGACTGTATTTAACACCAAGGAAAAGTTTTACAATGAAGTTGGCCTCAACTCCCAACTGTTTACTGTGTCTCCTAAATCAGGTAGGCACATTCCTTCATAGGATGTGGTAGTTCCCTGCAGTTAAATGCTTAGATGCAGGCGGTTGGACTAAGATATGTGGGGTTGGGAGGAATGGGATGGGGAGTTGGGGGTGTAGGCCCACCTCCTTTTTGTTTATTTTTCTTTATATACCAATTTTACTAATTACAAAATCCAGTTTGATCAATATGATCATTTCTCTATGTATTTCTTACTTTTGTTTTTCTTTTGCGTGGCAGCCCACGGGTACATGTTATATAAACCGAATACATGAATTGAAATTGTACCTGTAAACCCCCCAACAACCAAAACTGTGGTTTAAAAAAAGAGAATAAAAAAAAAGCAACATGTACTGTCCCAAAACACATACTGTAGCATCTGGGAGTGAACTAGGCAGATATGTAATTTTGGTGAGGATAAAAGGAGTGGGAATTCCAGACCTGGCCACATCAGTGTTAATCTCTACCACTGCTGTCAGGATGGGCTTGCAGGTGGTTGACTCTCTATCTAATCTAGGGGGATTTCCAGGTCATTTCCAGGAATTAAGGCATATCTCATTATTGCAACATATCCTTGCCATAAACCGGCAAACGGATCTGCAAAAACCACTTATAATCAAAAATACTAAGACGACAAGGCCAAATGCAGAAACCAGATCGTCAACAAGATCTATAAAAAGCATGAGATTGGTTATACATTATAACTGAATAACAGCTGCAGTCAAGACCAATGACCAGCTATTTCCAACCAACCATAAATCTGTTCTCATGGCTAAAGATTAGATGATATGCTTTATTATTCTTCATCGATGTGTTATGATTTGGCAGTAAAACATTTACAATGGGCCTAATAAGATTGGAGGTTTACCTGCGTGACCACAGATGGACAGCTCCCCGAAATGCAACCCTCTTGAGTGTGTGTGTGCACACGCTTTATATTTAATAAAGTTATTGCAGTATAACTAATTGGGTTTGTAAGTGTATTATGAAATATACATGTAATCTTCAGAATTGCAATAAAAAGGGGGCACTGTTAGCATAAAGGCAAAAATGAAAAGGAAACACTAATACTGTACCTTTTGGAAATAAAACCTTTTTCTTTCTATATAGTAACATTAGACTGTTTTAACTGCAGCTTGCAAATCCAACCATGAGCAATTGGACAATTTTTGTCCCATGGTATTTGGTGTTATGTTGTCCACAAAATGCAAAATCTGGATTTGGATGGGTTTGTAAAGGCATGGTAGTAGATCATTTCCTGCCTGTTGACTTGTGATGGCCGGCTGTGAGATATTACCCAAAGAACACCAACAAGAAATGGCTCCTCGAGTTAGAGTAAATTATAGGTCTGGTGAGGGTGTGCTGCATATTTTACCATTACTCTACATGTAGGGAAATAATCACATTCAACAGCTCTATCTATTTTAGTCTGTTTCAACATAAATCAAATTAGTTGTATTTATTTACATTTTTCACATAAATATTTTACATAATTATGAGTAAAGCATCCCCAACCAGACCCTAAACCAGACTCCTTATATACAGTGGGGAGAACAAGTATTTGATACACTGCCAATTTTGCAGGTTTTCCTACTTACAAAGCATGTAGAGGTCTGTCATTTTTTATCATAGGTACACTTCAACTGTGAGAGACGGAATCTAAAACAAAAATCCAGAAAATCACGTATGATTTTTAAGTAATTAATTTGCATTTTATTGCATGACAAAAGTATTTGATCACCTACCAACCAGTAAGAATTTCGGCTCTCACAGACCTGTTAGTTTTTCTTTAAGAAGCCCTCCTGTTCTCCACTCATTACCTGTATTAACTGCACCTGTTCGAACTCGTTACCTGTATAAAAGACACCTGTCCACACACTCAATCAAACAGACGCCAACCTCTCCACAATGGCCAAGACCAGAGAGCTGTGTAAGGACATCGGGGATAAAATTGGGATGGGCTACAGGACAATAGGCAAGCAGCTTGGTGAGAAGGCAACAACTGTTGGGGCAATTATTAGAAAATTGAATAAGTTCAAGATGATGGTCAATCACCCTCGGTCTGGGGCTCCATGCAAGATCTCACCTGGTGGGGCATCAATGATCATGAGGAAGGTGAGGGATCAGCCCAGAACTACACGGCAGGACCTGGTCAATGACCTGAAGAGAGCTGGGACCACAGTCTCAAAGAGAACCATTAGTAACACACTACTCCGTCATGGATTAAAATCCTGCAGCGCACGCAAGGTCCCCCTGCTCAAGCCAGCGCATGTCCAGGCCCGTCTGAAGTTTGCCAATGACCATCTGGATGATCCAGAGGAGGAATGGCAGAAGGTCATGTGGTCTGATGAGACAAAAATATAGCTTTTTGGTCTAAACTCCACTCGCAGTGTTTGGAGGATGAGTACAACCCCAAGAACACCATCCCAACCGTGAAGCATGGAGGTGGAAACATCATTCTTTGGGGAAGCTTTTCTGCAAAGGGGACAGGACGACTGCACCGTATTGAGGGGAGGATGGATGGGGCCATGTATTGCGAGATCATGGCCAACAACCTCCTTCCCTCAGTAAGAGCATTGAAGATGGGTCGTGGCTGGGTCTTCCAGCATGACAACGACCCGAAACACACAGCCAGGGCAACTAAGGAGTGGCTCCGTAAGAAGCATCTCAAGGTCCTGGAGTGGCCTAGCCAGTCTCCAGACCTGAACCCAATAGAAAATCTTTGGAGGGAGCTGAAAGTCCGTATTGCCCAGCGACAGCCCCAAAACCTGAAGGATCTGGAGAAGGTCTGTATGGAGGAGTGGGCCAAAATCCCTGCTGCAGTGTGTGCAAACCTGGTCAAGAACTACAGGAAACGTATAATCTCTGTAATTGCAAACAAAGGTTTCTGTACCAAATATTAAGTTCTGCTTTTCTGATGTATCAAATACTTATGGCATGCAATAAAATGCAAATTAATTACTTAAAATCATACAATGTGATTTTCTGGATTTTTGTTTTAGATTCCGTCTCACAGTTGAAGTGTACCTATGATAAAAATGACAGACCTCTACATGCTTTGTAAGTAGGAAAACCTGCAAAATTGGCAGTGTATCAAATACTTGTTCTCCACACTGTAACATTGGTTGCAAATCTGTCAATTCGAACCTTATGGGGCTCCTTCAGATCACCAGAGCCAATCGGGCACACTTCGGTGTGTGTCTGTGCCGCATACTGGTCTGGTCATCCATCCAACCACATGAAACTGCAATGGGATTGGAGGTTATAGAGAGGGAAACCATCAAAGACAGTGTAGTCTGGATGGCCCTCAGGTCTCCTGTCCACAAAAAACAGCCCAGTCAAGAGTTCAGACTTCAGAGAGATGGATGGATCACACATGTCCTGCTATCTGTTCTACTATCAGTCTCACTGTCAGGGAGATTAGGATAAATAGCTGTCGATTCACTGTCTTCTTCAACATGCTGTCCATGGAAATGGAGTCATATGGGGGGGAAGCCCCTCTTCCCTGTTATGTCATGGACAGGCCAAGCAGTGCAACTAGGACAGGGTGATGTATTTTATTTACAAGATGGAGTCATCTCTGACTGTGATGTCAAAGGTGTAAAACAGCATGGCTCCAATGTATCTGCTTAGCTTATGTAACATGTTGGCTTATTCGCTCACACATGTGCATACGATCATCCCAATATAGCTTACCTGGATGGAGCATGTTCACATGTACCAACCATTTCTGAGTGAGAAAGAGAGCATCCATTCATTCGTTTTGTGTGACTGTGGACACCCCACCTGGACTGTAAATCAGTGGCATTCCTGGAAAGGGAAAGATGGAATGATCCATTCGTTTTCATTAACACCAAGGTGAACTGTATGGCAGCGACGGCCACCAATGTATGGCACGAGGATGGGGGCTGCGATGTGGGGGCGATAGTGCCGTGTGTGGTTGATGTCACCGTAACTTAGTTTTTGACAATTGCTTACAAATGATTTCTGAAACTATGGCTCATTTTCTCTAGACTCTGCACACAAAACCCCAAAACACACGCACAACATGCAAGAAGTCACACATCTCACACACTTCGTTCAAAACTATTTAAACTCTTCTCAAAATTGTGTTTTTGCATCTAAACTCTACACACAAACCATCAAATGATGTGACAAAGGTAGAACACTACTATCTTGTGTCTTTTGCATGTTCAGTGTGCAGTGGAGTCCACGGCAGTTTGTCATAGCACTCACTCGTACAAGTACACTACCGTTCAAAAGTTTGGGGTCACTTAGAAATGTCCTTGTTTTTGAAAGAGAATCAAAGAAACCAAGAAAGCCGAACCTGAAGCTTATTTACAGTGCTCAAGATCTGATTTCTCAGTGAATAAATGAGCTATAAGTGTTTTCACACGTGAACACTGGGTGTAGGTAATCGGTAAAGGTGTGGCATTTTTAAATGGCAGCGTTTTCCAAACGAAACACGAGACCTGTTACTTTTGAGTGATGTGTCTAATGTAGAGAACTGTGTTTAGTGTTTTGCAAAAAGTGTGTTTTAACAATTTGCAAACTGAGTGTAAAGCAGATAATGTCCTTGCAGTTTTGCAGACTTGGTCTGAAGATTAGGTACATGAGTTAATGGTTTCACTGAGTGTGCCTCAACTACCACTTTCAGTGTATAAGATATTGTAAAAAACTGTAAAGGCTAACAGACAGATGTAATGACAGGCCAAGAAAATAGAGATGTACCTCGAACCACCTATCAAGCCCACCTCCACAACTCTCCTCCTAACATGATGAATCCACCATGGGGGTGATTACACACCTGAATGGAACACATTTGCTTTAGTTCCTTGATTAGGAGGCTTGTCAGAGGGATGCGGGATATTCACAGGCTGAGCTTAGACATATTTTCAGTTACTCCAGGTATTTGTTTCAAAACCATCACTGTAAAGTGTCTGTTTCAGTATTAATGTTTGACCTTTATCTGCACAGTCCCGTTTCAGAGCCTTTTTGAAGTTACTCAAAGGGCTCAATTCAAACAAACCCGCACTGTGGTATTTTCACAGTAGCTCTTTTTCCCATGGTCAAATAAAAATGTAGAATGGTCTTCTTGGGTTCTGTAAAGACTCGCTATTATTACCAGGTATACTCTCCACACTGGTAGATGCTTCCAGATTTCCCGAATAAGAAGTATGTGTTTGTAAATAAAGACAGTGCACAAACATTGTTTTGGCAGGTTTAACTGAATTCAAGTCAAACTGCTGTTAATATCTTACCTTATTGATGAGCACATGGGACCATTCTGTACTGTGTTTCATGATGACTGCAGTGATCCCACCTGGAGAGAAAATGAATAGGATGCAAATGAAATGGATGACTGATGAAGTACTCTGTCTTCTAATAATAACACATTCATGCAGGTTCAAAGAAGCTTGTCATATGGTGTGACTGGGGACAGATATTTATGAATCAAAGAGGCTTTTGCATCCTCTAAAGTTTTCATATCTTCTCATTTCTAAACCTATAAATTATGCACTGCTGTGCAGCGCATTCTCCACTGGAAATGAACGGCTTAGTGCTCACATGAAAAGGCATGTCAAGGAGAGAGGACCATTAGGACTAAAACAAAGGAAAGTAAATCACTAAGGAAAGGTATGGTGAATAAAAAGAGAGAATTAATGACCAGTGTAAGCTCCCTCAACAGATGAATATTTTTGTTGGTAAATGTTCAGATTTTTTTCTTGCTTACGTGTTATACTATGCAAACTTGTCATTATTTCTCCTTTCTGCCTGTTTCTTTAATTAGACTCGTGTTTTAGTTGATTGTGTAGACTTGTGAAGTTTTCACGTCTGTGTGGAGTTTAATCATGTGGAAATGGATCAAAAATCTCCACTTGGCACCTTTTCCCCTCCCTCCTCCAGCTGCTCATTCTGTTAAATCAAATGCTAAATTTGAATCAGCCTACATAATAATTCACAAATGAGTTTAAAAGATGTAGAAATGTGTTTTTTCCAATCTGCTGGTTTAGAAACAGGGCAGCTGTAAGGCCCACAAACAAAAAACAGTTTTGGAACAATGACCCAGTTTTGTGTTTCACAAGGGTAAACCACTTCATGCCAATTGCCTTCAATGATGTTGTGACAGTCTTACAGTTTTCCACAACTGTTTACACACGTTTGCTGAATCTTTGGCACATTTTCCCAAAACTAGAAACACAAAACACAAAAACCACAAACACCAAATGCAAAACTCTACAAATCTCTAGCAAAAGCAAACACTGCATTCAAAACTGTTTTATCTCTTTCCAAAATGTTATTTTTGTGCATCAAAATGACACGCGTCATATGAATAGATCTGTCTACTAACCAACAACACACTGATGTGCTCAACAAAAAACACTCTATTAATATCCCATCAGTAGGTTTATGCCTTTTGCCTTTTCAGTGTTACACTGTAGCCGGTTGTAAAAGATTGCTACAGTAATGTATACCTACTCAAATATACATAAATAAACACACACAAATGCGTGTGCATGCATGCCGGGCTATGGTGGAAGACACTGGCTGTTTCACACCAGAACAGGAGACCACTATTGTGAACATGGTGGTGGCAAACAACACCATTAGACTAGGAGAAATCCAGAACCACATAAATGCAGACAACACAATATTCAATAACATTCATCAGGTGGGCTTGTCTACATTGGACCGTGTATTACAGCGCAACCGAATCCGGATGAAACAGGTCTACAGGGTGCCATTTGAGCGAAGCTCATAGTGGGTTAAAGAACAGCGCTATGAATATGTGCAAGTAAGTACTACACGAATTTACTATCCTATCAGCACTGTATGTACAGTACTGTAATCCAGTGTAAAGTGCCTCACCATATTGACAGCTCTAGGTTTATGTCACATATTGTCTTGCTGTCTGTTTCAGAGAGTCTTGGAGCTGGATGCCGCTGCAATTCAGCACGTTTATATTTACATTTATGAGGCTGGCTTCAACCTCGCCAAAAGAAGGGGAAGGGGACGGAACATTATTGGCCACCGTGAATGTCCCTGGACAGCGTGGAGGGAATATCACCGTGTGAGCAGCCGTTAACCAGTAAGGCGTCCTCCATCACCATGCCAACCTTGGTCCCTACAACGCCGCCCTTCTCTTCACATTCCTGGACACACAACATGGCATCCTCATTCCAACCGAGCAGAGGGGTGGACCAGAGCAGCCCAGGTATGTTGTCATCTGGGGACAACGTGAGTTTCCAACAGGCTGCAATGGTCCACATCTGGTTTATCAACCACCCACAATTGAAGAGTTTTTTTCTGCATGCGATGGAAGGTGTATGACCGACCTCCCCTCGCACGCATGTCGCTTCTCCGGACAATGGAGGATGCATGTGGTGCAGTTGATGTGGGGGCTTTTGGCGGCTGGATCCGTCACTCCAGAAGATTCTTCCCCGCTGTTTAGCCAGGGAGAACATCGCTTGTGATGTAGATGAGTTGTGCTGTGGCCAGACCGAAATAGGAGGCAGGATGCAGCCTAATGTCTTTTTTTCTTACATTTTGCAGGTGTTTTTGTCTTTTTGTGTTTAGAGTTTTGAAAGAATGAGCCACTTTCATTTATATTTTTGTACAGAAAACCCTTTATCTTACTGAATGTTTTCCCTGGTTTTCTCCTGTTGGGTATGGAAAGTGTTACATACAAAACACAAGTGTTAAAAAATACTGCATTTTGGAAATAAATGTCAAATGTTTTTGTTACTGGGGACGGGGACGGAACATTATTGGCCACCGTGCCATTATTGGCCACCGTGAATGTCCCTGGACAGCGTGGAGGGAATATCACCGTGTGAGCAGCCGTTAACCAGCAAGGCGTCCTCCATCACCATGCCAATCCATGGTTGAGCACATGGTCAACCAATGTGGCCCTGATCTCATCTGAGACAACTGTCCTTCCTCATCCTCCTCTTGCTCTCTAATTCTGCCCACCCAACCCCCTGCATCCTTGGGCAAGTACTGTCTCAAATTCCTGCTGCATCTTCTTGATGAAATGGCATCACTGCTAAAAGGTCAGCTTCACTGTCAAGTTCCAAGGAAAGCGTTCCCAACAGTCCTTTTTTGATTGTGAAAATATGGGCCTATTACACTCAACCACCAAGCAGATTGTGGCCAGTAAAAGAGGAAATGGTGATTTGAGTGTCTTACCCTTACTTCTTAGGAAGTGAACAGGGTGGAGCTGTGTTGACTAATGGAAAATGTTCTTTTGACACAACGATCCTGATGAAATGTGGTATGATTCAGTTCTCAGTAAGTGGGGGTCTGACGTTTTTGGTTAAAAACACGTTTTTTGTGGAAATCAACGAGACAACAAATTTGACCTTTTTGGAGATTTCAAACAGATTGCAGCAGAAGGGGAAAACTTTCATTCCCACTGAAAGGTGACTTCCAAGCTGTGTGGCTCAGCAACGCTTTCAAAGATGTTCAAAAATAGTAAATATTTGTGCGTTTTTAGGCAAACACTTGCAGCCCACATTTTGATTTTAGAGGAAGTAGGCCTAATCCAAAATATAATCAGTTGTTTTTAAGAATGTAAAAACTTTTTTAAAAAAGTAATCCAGTCAGATTAGTTACTTTATTTCTGTAACCTGATTACGTAATCCCAGTTAAATGTAATCCATTAATACCCAACCCTGGTCCCATAATAATATAAAATATTTCAACAGAAAGACATGGTCGGAGATGGCTGCAGTTGGCAGCAGAGGAGCCTAGTTGGTCTGGAGCAGCAACAGAACACGCAGCCCTAATCTGTTATAAAATAACACCAAGAACAGGTGCAGTTGAAGTTCACATACACTTAGGTTAGAGTCATTCAAACTCATTTTTCAACCACTCCACAAATTTCTTGTTAACAAACTATAGTTTTGGCAAGTCGGCTGGGACATGCTATTTGTGCCTGACACAAGTAATTTTTCCAACAATTGTTTACAGACAGATTATTTAATTTATAATTCACTGTATCACAATTCCAGTGGGTCAGAAGTTTACATACACTAAATTGACTGTGCCTTTAAACAGCTTGGAAAATTCCAGAAAATTATGTCATGGCTTTAGAAGCTTCTGATAGGCTAATTGACATTATTTGAGTCAATTGGAGGTGTACCTGTGGATGTATTTCAAGGCCTACCTTCAAACTCAGTGCCTCTTTGTTTGATATCATGGGAAAATCAAAAGAAATCAGCCAAGACCTCAGAATTGTTTTTGTAGACCTCCACAAGTCCGGTTCATCCTTGGGAGCAATTTCCAAATGCCTGAAGGTACCACTGTACATCTGTACAAACAATAGTACGCAAGTATAAACACCATGGGACCACGCAGCCATCATACCACTCAGGAAGGAGACGCGTTCTGTCTCCTAGAGATTAACGTATTTTGGTGTGAAAAGTGCAAATCCATCCCAGATCAACAGCAAAGGACCTTGTGAAGATGCTGGAGGAAACAGGTACAAAAGTATCTATATCCACAGTAAAACACGTCCTATATCAAAATAACCTGAAAGCCCGCTCAGCAAGGAAGAAGCCACCGCTCCAAAACCGCCATAAAAAAGCCAGACTACGGTTTGCAACTGTACATGGGGACAAATATTGTACTTTTTGTAGACTGGTGCACTCCACAAAATAGATTGCATCATGAGGCAGGAAAATGATGTGGATATATTGATGCAACATCTCAAGACATCAGTCAGGAAGTTAAAGCTTGGTCGCAAATGTGTCTTCCAAATGGACAGTGACCACAAGCATACTTCCAAAGTTGTGGCAAAATAGCTTAAGGACAACAAAGTCAAGGTATTGGAGTGGCCATCACAAAGCCCTGACCTCAATCCCATAGAAAATTTGTGGGCAGAACTGAAAAAGCGTGTGCGAGCAAGAAGGCCTACAAACCTGACTCAGTTACACCAGCTCTGTCAGGAGGAATGGGCCACAATTCACCAAACTTATTGTGGGAAGCTTGTGGAAGGCTACCCAAACTTTTGACCCAAATTATTAAACAATTTAAAGGCAATGCTACCGAATACTAATTGAGTGTATGTAAACTTCTGACCCACTGGGAATGTGATGAAAGAAATAAAAGCTGAAATAAATCATTCACTCTACTATTCTGATATTTCACATTCTTAAAATAAAAGTAATGATCCTAACTGACCTAAGACAGGGAATTTTTACTAGGATTAAATGTCAAGAATTGTGAAAAACTGAGTTTAAATGTATTTGGCCAAGGTGTATGTAAACTTCCGACTTCAACTGTATAATACCAATAGGCAGCAGTCATAATACATACACAGGCAATAATATTGCACACTACACATACTGAATGACATTACTTAATGCTGAAACAATAAAAACATAAATCTGAAAGTTTATGAGAAACATTAAAAAACATACATGAAACAGGATAAACCAAAGAAGGAGAGGTGCAACCTGTGGCTAGAAGGTGAATTTGACCAGTGCGTGCACCTCACATGAGTAGATTAGAAAAGGTTGGCAGTGGAACAAAATAAATAATAAAGCTCAGGGATGGATAGAAATTGACAGAATGGTTACCTGGAGGAAAATGGGGGAGGGCCATGCTTTTTCAATTTCAGTCATGGGAGGATATCATATTTTTTATTTCTATATTTCTCTGTGTTTTAGTTTAGTCCAGGGGGGTAATGCAATTTGTAATTGATTACATTTCCATATTTCTCAAGTGTTTCAGAATTAGTTGCTTATTAGGCTATATATCCATGTGTGCCAGATGCTGCCCCTCATCTCTGATTCATCACTAGGCGCACAATATCTAGTGTGTCTATAGGCTATTTAGTGTGGTCTCAATCAAATTATCCCTAGGCTATAGGCTATAGACTATGAAATGCTCAGAGAAGCACACAGCTGCTGGGATGGTGTAAATATAACTAGGCTGCATTACACACTGCAATGGATATCCCAACCCTCATTCCAGCCTGCTCTTCTCTTGCTGATCAAAAAGTTTTGTGTGCTGCCTAACCAATGGCTGTGCTGTGTAGACCTGCGGTGGCAGTTCAGGAGAGTCAAAGGCTTCTTCAGATTTTAATTTTTTTTATTAGGCCTAGTCAAGATTTTTTTGGGGGGGGGGATTAGGCGTAGTCAAAAAAAATATTGCGCGCCGACTAGCCTATGTTCTGTTCAATTTGAGAAGGAGAGCACGAAGAAGGATGACCAGAGGTTAACTTTGATAGCTTACTACTACTATAGTTTATTTGATTAAAAACAATCTGTTTCCTCCCGAGTGGCGCAGTAAGGCAGTGCTAGAGGTGTCAATACATGTCACGTTCTGACCTTAGTTCCTTTTTTATGTCTCTATTTTAGTTTGGTCAGGGCGTGAGTTGGGGTGGGCATTCTATGTTTTTGTTCTATGTTTTGTATTTCTGCTTTTGGCCTGGTATGGTTCCCAATCAGAGGCAGCTGTCAATCATTGTCTCTGATTGAGAACCATACTTAGGTAGCCTGTGTTCCCACTATGATTTGTGGGTAGTTGTTATCTGTACCAGACAGAACTGTTTCGTTCTCGTTATTCCTCGTTGTTATTTTGTTTAGTGTTCAGTTTTGATTAAATGTACAACATGAACACTTACCACGCTGCACCTTGGTCCTCTCCTTCGTTCACCTACGACGACCTTTACATAACTACCCACCACAACCGGACCAAGCAGCGTGGTAACCAGGAGCAGAGGGTTCTGGACTCCTGGACATGGGAAGAGATTTTGGACGGTAAGGGACCCTGGGCACGGGCTGGAGAATATCGCCGCCCCAGGGAAGAGCTGGAGGCAGCTAAAGCTGAGTGGCGGCGATATGAGGAGTTAGCACGGCAGCGCAACAGGGACGAGAGGCGGCCCCAAAAATGTTTTGGGGGGAGGGGACACGGGGAGTGTGGCTAAGTCAGGTAGGAGACCTGAGCCAACTCCTCGTGCTTACCGTGGAGAGAGAGTGACCAGGCAGGCACCGTGTTATGCGGTGAAGGGCCAGAGCCGCCCGTCAGTCAGGAGCTGCCAGAGCCGCCCTTCACTCCAGCGCTGCCAGAGCCGCCCTTCACTCCGGCGCTGCCAGAGCCGCCCTTCACTCCGGCGCTGCCAGAGCTGCCCTTCACTCCGGCGCTGCCAGAGTCGCCCTTCATTCCGGCGCTGCCAGACTCTCCTGTCTATTCGGGGGCCCGCTGCAAGGGTCCCCAGTCCGAGGTCGGCGGCGACTGGGGACCCTCCAAAGGTGCCACTTAAGTGGGCCAAGACTATGGTGGAGTGGGGTCCACGTTCCGTGCCAGAGCCGCCACCGCGGACAGATGCCCACCCAGACCCTCCCTTATGGGTTTAGGTACTGTCACGTTCTGACCTTAGTTCCTTTCTTATGTCTCTATTTTAGTTTGGTCAGGGCGTGAGTTGGGGTGGGCATTCTATGATTTTGTTTTATGTTTTGTATTTCTGCTTTTGGCCTGGTATGGTTCCCAATCAGAGGTCAATCGTTGTCTCTGATTGAGAACCATACTGTGTTCCCACTACGATTTGTGGGTAGTTGTTTTCTGTTTCGTATCTGTACCAGACAGAACTGTTTTGTTCTCGTTATTCCTCGTTGTTATTTTGTTTAGTGTTCAGCTTTGATTAAATTTACAACATGAACACTTACCACGCTGCACCTTGGTCCTCTCCTTCTTCCACCTACGACGACCTTTACAGAACTACCCACCACAACCGGACCAAGCAGCGTGGTAACCAGGAGCAGAGGGTTCTGGACTCCTGGACATGGGAAGAGATTTTGGACAGTAATATCGCCGCCCCAGGGAAGAGCTGAAGGCAGCTAAAGCCGAGTGGCGGTGATATGAGGAGTTAGCACGGCAGCGCAACAGGGACAGCTCTTTGGTCTTGGCCATAGTGGAGTTTGGAGTGTGACTGTTTGAGGTTGTGGACAGGGGTCTTTTATACTGATAACAAGTTAAAACAGGTGCCATTAATACAGGTAACGAGTGGAGGACAGAGGAGCCTCTTAAAGAAGAAGTTACAGGTCTGTGAGAGCCAGAAATCTTGCTTGTTTGTAGGTGACCAAATACTTATTTTCCACCATAATTTGCAAATAAATTCATTAAAAATCCTATAATATGATTTTCTTTCTCATTTTGTCTGTCATAGTTGAAGTGTACCTATGATGAAAATTACAGGCCTCTCTCATCTTTTTAAGTGGGAGAACTTGCACAATTGGTGGCTGACTAAATGCTTTTTTGCCCCACTGTATATGTTGCTTGCCCATGATGTATTTATCGGAGTCATTGACCTCACAATAAGCCAGATTCAAGTAATATATGCTTGAGGCGCTGAAACTGGTAAAGCAGGCACTGCAGAATCAGAAATGACAGCTCATGGTGTTGAAAGTAGGCAAATTCGAGTAGGCATAATTCATTTATATCGTCTTCATTATTATCCGATGTATATGGGAATATCATTGTTTAGTTTCTTTGACATTCAGAGGCTGAGCTATACAACCTTATATAGCCTGGGAGACAAAACATTGTCTTGTCTTGTGAAGTAATCTGATTCTGTCACTATCAATTTATTAAGCTGTTCCCTTTCTGTACAATAGAAGATGTTTAAACCCAGACATATTTTAGGGAAGCACTTCTGACCTTCTCGCTTTAGGTTAAACCACGGAAGAAGAGTAGCAAGTAGTTAAAGCTTAAATATTTCTGCGTCGGTAGGCCTACTCTGTCTGGGGTGGAAAGGTAGGCCTAACTTTTGAAAGTACAATGCTCAGACGCCTAATGGTGTCAAGATGTAATTATTTGCAAGCAGGGACAGTTTCGTTGCAAACAAGACACTGATTTGGCCTGTAATGTCGGTCATTTGTGTGGTATTAAAAAATATTCTGCTAATATGTCACATTTTCTCAGACATGCAAATACGATGTGAGATTCATGCAATGATTTTACTTTAAAGGAGATCTTTCCATCCCTACTCTTGTCAACGGTGATCTGCGAACCCGACAACCTTCTGGCTCGCAGCCCTGTGCACAATCAAAGTTCCCGTGTTGCCATTTAATGCTTACAGGACGAATAACAGTTTCTAAAACTCTGCTATCCACTTTGTTTTAATTATTATATTGTGTATAGGAGAGGGTCACCTGTTTTGTTTTTCAAACTTTTGGGGAGGGTTTAGGTAAATATATATTTAGCTGAAAGGAGGGCCATCCCTTTTCATTTCAGAGAGGTCGATTTTCTTCGTGTAACCCTTATTATAAATAATGTATACTCCCTAATGAGCGTGTTCCTGCCTGACTATATTGTTGACGCAAGCCAGATCTGGATAGGTATTTTACATATCAGCTAAGCATATGATATGTTATAGCAATATGGGGCCTGAAGGCACAGCCCACTGGGCACAAACTGGTTGTATGAACGCTGTTTCAACGTAATTTGTGTGGCTCAGAAAATGAAATCATCTCCAAAATATCGCTATTTTTAAAACAAGCCATAGAAAGTTGGTTGCAATTTCAGTTTAATCCGCCAGAAAAGACAGAACAAATATTATGGTTAAACTTGAATATACTAATTGATAAAAAACAATGTATTTTTTATAAAAAGCAATTGTTGGATGGAGTTATGTCACACATGCAACTAACAAAAATATATGGAAATGTCTGCTCTACTCAAAAGTGGAAGTAAGGAACTTGTCTGTCGGCCCTGCATTAAAGACCAAAATTGAAAATTGTGATAAATGAAAAAGTATACCCGTTTAATTTAAGCACCAAAAAAATTGACAGCTGTACCATATAGATTGCAAAATATTTAGGAAGATATTTTTTCGATGTACCGATTCCATGGCACATGGTTTATTTCAATTTAAAATACGATGCAAAATTCTTTCAACTAAAATAACGTTAAATATCTGTGGAATATCCCAGCTCTGAAGATTTTGCTGCGAAAAGACAGAATCGTTAGATCATTTGTTTTGGTACTGTCCATTGGGTACATTGTTTTTGGTCACAGGTTCAGGAATGTCTGAAGAATTGCAACATTTACCTGGAGCTAACTCTGCAAATAGCAATGCTGGGTGATTTTAAAAAGTCATAGTCAATCGATCAATAATACTCTTAGCAAAAATGTGTATCTGTAATATACAATATGTAGAAACTATGAGAATAGAAAGGATCAGAACTTCTGTGAAACATCACAGCACAGTTAAAAAATATATGCCAAATAGAAATCAAACTGGATGGTCTTCAGAGACAGATGAGGATAGCTGCAGGATGAGAATAAAAACAAATAAAAGATAACTATTGTAGAATATACTGTGTCCATAAAATGTATATAGTATGTATAAGATGGAAGTAGAAGCCTAAGTGATGTTATCCATTAATTTACTTCAATTAGGACAGGGGTGGTAGGGTAAAGAAATACAAAGTATAAAATTGAGATCTCCATCTCAACCAAAAACCGAAGTTAAAGAATAGGAATAAATCAAACATTAAATTAACTTTAAATAAAGTTCGAGTTGATTTAGGGTCTACTCTTTAACTTAGATTTTTGGTTGAGATGGAGATGTGAATCCAACATATCAGTTATTCATTTGTAGACAAACTGGAATTAAAGTCAGAATAAATCAGTGGCACTGATGGAACAATCCAAGCAGATGATACGTCTCCTTCAAATGTTGATATTTGGTTGCGTTGACAACTAAACACAATTCAATATCCCTTTTGCAATGCAGTAAATAAAATAACCTATGAACTTGTCGACAAGTTAACAAATGATATGTTGGATTCACGGCTCCAACTAAAACAAAAGTTAAAGAATAGGATGAAGAAACGACCCAAGCATTGGATTACATCTCCTTTTAAATTTGAATATCTGGTTGCATTGTCAATTCGATAGGACTTTTGTAATACAGGTAATAGCCTAAAGGTAAGGCTATCTTACAAACTAATGTAACAGTTTTTATTCAACATTAAAATTAGTAACAGATCCACGGCCACATTTTGAGCTTACTGTAACTGTAAAAGTAGTATTATGTAATGATGGAAAGTGTGCATGTTCAAGATAGCGTGCAAAGGTCGCCGGTCTGTGGGTTCTGCACAATATAAATATCTGTGCAGAAGCTCAAACAACATTGATCACTTGCACTATGTACTTGTAATGTAATCTCGACTGCGATCAAGGTCACTTGGTTATGATATTGGATGAGGCAGATCACGTTTTTTTTTTGTCGTTTTTTTTATTTAACCTTTATTTTATTTAACTAGGCATGTCGGTTAAGAACAAATTATTATTTACAATGACGGCCTAAGAACAGTGGGTTAACTGCTTTGTTCAGGGGCAGAACCAGTTCTTATATAAATTCAAAATATCTAACATTGTATTCCCATTCGCTCTTTGTTGTGCTTTTAAATGGTTTAATGTGCACTGAAAACACATTTAGATGACAACTAAAGCCAACAATCAGACATTGTTATTCCATTGAAATTTGGTTGTGCTTTCAGATGATTGAAAGCATAGTGATGCCACATTGGGAATTCAACAAACTTCAGGCTGTCTTTTTGAGTGGGTGAATAAAGGTTGAAATCTCATTGATCAACGTCTCAACCAAAGATTACCCACATATCCACGTTGAAATGACATAGTGTGCCCAGTGGGACACCTTGGTTAGAAAACATGTTACGTTAGCAACACAATTTGTAGCAAACAATGAGTTTGTGTGGGAGAAATGTCCTGAAAGAGGCACATCATAGATTCACCTAATTATACCAACCAGAGAGATACAGTATTGTAGGCTACCGGCCTACCTTTTCAGCAGGCATGGCTACACTCTGAAACATATCTTTATCCTGGAGGGTTAGGTTCAGTCTGTCCAAATGAACTACAATACAGCACAGGAGGCACCAATGAAAGTTGGAATCGATGATCTGGAGTCATCATAGTCATGACCACTGAGGAGGCCAAGCATATTTTAACTCTAAATGAGATGCTACTGTATGTTTTTTCCTCTGTCTGTTCCTAGTGATGTGATAACGTGTTGCCTGAGCACTGATTAGCCTTCAAGCTAAAAATGTAGGATGTATTGCCTCTGAAATGTACTTTATAGAGTCTTAAGGTTTCACAGTGCTCCCTGCCAGGGAAACACACAGAGGTGGAAAAGAATAACAATTTGTTCCTCATTCTGTTGAATGTGTATTCAGTCTATTCACCAAAAACACATTCAGACAAGGTCAACAACTCTTAAAATACATTGTGCAGACTCACTCTCAATAAACTTGCTAGGTTTTATTCTATTTTTATATTGCATAGACTACAATCGTACACATTAAAAGCTGCCTTCCATGAAGGACTGAGTGAGATCTATAGCGTGAATGATACAGTCTGAGATTGCGCTGTCCAATGGTGATCTCTTCATTATCTTCTATAACTTTTTTTTTTTTCATTTCATGTGGTCCCTCTGAAACACTGACTACAACCATGTCTGTCTGTCTGTTTCTGTAGTTTCTTCCAAGGAGTTGGTGGAGATCTGTTGTGAGACTGGGGAGAAGTGGGCCTCAGCCAACGGCCACTGCAGAAACATGGAGCTCCCCAGAGAGGACAGACACTCCATCTGTCGGTAAGCCCATGGAGACACACTGGACACAAGTACTAGGATGCCCAATTTTTGTGTAGTAATTCCTTAATTCCTCAACTCAAAACCTGAGTTTTTCCTGGTCATGCTCAGGGTCCTACTTAGCTACAGAATGTCTTAGAAATGTCAGCTTTACTGCTTTCACCATGCCAATGAGGGATGGCCTGTCTGCTTCTGCTTCAGCCAACTTGTCGTGGATGGCAAGGCCACTATGCATTAGTTTAGTTCATTCTAATTTGTGTACTTTTTTAGCCTACTTAAAACATGATCATCTTAGAAATGCATTCTTACAGTATGTGATTTCGCTTTCTGGGCCCATGTCATTATTGTATAGCATGATTCAATGAAAGTTGTCATTGATGTTTTGTATATGAAGAGAATTATATGGCTTTCTATCTACAATTTGATTACAAGTGACAATAACAAAAATAATCTTTTGAAAATGCTATTATATTACACAACATAATACTGTTAATGTTTGCCTTAATAGACTTCCAATTTGGTTCTATAACAATTCCAGACGATGCTGGTTTTGGCTAGAGCTAGGCAAAGATAGCCAACCTACTACTAGTCTAAGACCAGTTAGGCATAGGTACAGTCAAAACACTGCCTCACATTCTAACATCCCTCCTGTGTTTCTTTCTTTCTCTGCCAGGACGGCTCAGAGACAGTGCTGTCTGGGCTCTCTGAAGGAGAGTCACTGTTTCTCTGGTATGAATGCAGCCAGAAAAGGAACTGTGTGTGAGGTGGACAACAATGACCAGTGTGGAGCTGACTCCTACAAGGTAAAGGTGCTTCCCATGGTTCTGTTGGTTGGTTGGTGCTACACCAGAGTTGTGGGTTTGATTCCCACATAGGCCACATTACATATAGTGAGTAAAGTTCTGTTGTTCTTGCCACAACCAAATCCTACTTCTGTTTTAACACTGAATATATGTGCTTGGATTTGGATGAAATCATTTGTTAAATGTCCATATATTCATATCTGACCCTGTTTCCTGAACTGTTAAGAGAGCTGACCGAATTTGCAGGGTCAGTCCCCAGAATGATTTAAGGTCAAACATAGCCTACCTGGAATGAATTTAAATCAAACCACCTATCTCTACAAGACATTAATAGCCACAGTTTCATCGATTCAAATGTACAGTACAGAGACAACTTTAAAAGTAGTTTAAAGAAAACCTCCCTGCAGATTTCGACTGGCCCTAGTTATTGCCATTGAAGACCACACCAATCAGAAGGACCGTTTAGAATCGCTCTGTGATTCAATTACCTCTTATTCAATTAAGACAAATAACAGAGGGAGGACCATGTTTGTGGTCAAGGTTCCCACAACTTTATGGTTCACAGTCATGAAACGCGGTTGCAATACTGCAGGAGATGTCTCATGCCGTTTTCAGCATCCTCTCTAGATCAATAACTTGGACTCGCTGGTATTTTGAAAACAGCAACAATATTTAAAATTTCTGGGAAAATGTAGCTCAAGGTCTGTTATGGCCATCAGTGAGAGTTCAGGCATTGTGGACTTGGAAGTGTATTAGCCCATACAGAACCGTTTATCTGCCATCATACCTGTGTTTCAGCAAGTACCCAAAGCGCCCGGAACAGTGGGGGGCCATTATATATACAGTCGTGGACAAAGGTTGAGAATGACACAAATATGAATTCCCACAAAGTGTGCTGCTTCAGTGTCTTTAGATATTTTTGTCAGATGTTACTATGGAATACTGAAGCATAATTACAAACATTTCATAAGTGTCATGGGCTTTTATTGACAATTACATAAAGTTGATGCAAAGAGCCAATATTTGCAGTGTTGACCGTTCTTTTTCAAGACCTCTGCAATCCGCCCTGGCATGCTGTCAATTAACTTCTGGGCCACATTCTGACTGATGGCAAGCCATTCTTGCATAATCAATGCTTGGAGTTTGTCAGAATTTGTGGGTTTTGTTTGTCCACCCGCCTCATGAGGATTGACCACAAGTTCTTAATGGAATTAAGGTCTGGGGAGTTTCCTGGCCATGGACCCAAAATATTGATGTTTTGTTCCCCAAGCCACTTAGTTATCACTTTTGCCTTATGGCAAGGTGCTCCATCATGCTGGAAAAGGCACTGTTTGTCACCAAACTGTTCCTGGATGGTTGGGAGAAGTTGCTCTCAGAGGATGTGTTGGTACCATTCTTTATTCATGGCTGTGTTCTTAGGTAAAATTGTGAGTGAGCCCACTCCCTTGGCTGAGAAGCAACCCCACACATGAATGGTCTCAGGATGCTTTACTGTTGGCATGATACAGGACTGATGGTAGCGCCTCACCTTGTCTTCTGCGGAAAAGCTTTTTTCCGGATGCCCCAAACAATCGGAAAGGGGATTAATCAGAGAAAATTACTTTACCCCAGTCCTCAGCAGTCCAGACCTTTTTGCAGAATATGAGTCTGTCCCTGATGTTTTTCCTGGAGAGAAGTGGCTTCTTTGCTGCCCTTCTTGACACCAGGCCTTCCTCCAAAAGTCTTTGCCTCACTGTGCATGCAGATGCACTCACACCTACCTGCTGCCATTCCTGAGCAAGCTCTGTACTGGTGGTGCTGAATCAACTTTAGGAGACGGTCCTGGCGCTTGCGGGACATTCTTGGGCGTCTTGAAGCCTTCTTCACAACATTTGAATCGCTCTCCTTGAAGTTCTTCATGATCCGATAAATGGTTGATTTAGGTGCGATCTTACTGACAGCAATATCCTTGCCTGTGAAGCCCTATTTTGTGCAAAGCAATGATGACGGCACGTGTTTCCTTGCAGGTAACCATGGTTGACAGAGGAAGAACAATGATTCCAAGCACCACCCTCCTTTTGATGCTTCCAGTCTGTTATTCAAACTCAATCAGCATGACAGAGTGATCTCCAGCCTTGTCCTCGTCAACACTCACACCTGTGCTATCGAGAGAATCGCTGAATGATGTCAGCTGGTCCTTTTGAAATGCAGTGGAAATGCATGACTTTGTGAAAATTTATATTTGTGTCATTCTCAAAACTTTTGGCCACGACTGTATACTCAAGGCCTTGGTGTAATGTTAAATATTGTCTTTCACCACCCCAACATGGGCTCTACATAACTCAAGTCGTATAACACTTCTGCACAGCCACACTATTTCTCAATGGTCACTATTTCAGTTTTATGTTTCACTCTCCCCCTTGTAGCCTGAACGATATCCTGCTGAGACGGAAGATAGGGGGTTGAAATAATTGAGAGAGGTGGGGATAGATGTGAAAGGGGAACTTTGAGCTCCGCGTTTTATATGAAACCCTTTAAACATAGCATACAGTATATTGTTTGACCGTACAGCCTTCTTCCAATCAGGCACAATGGATATGGTACATGTAGATGTTGAATCTGTCGATGTTGAATCTGTCCACCCTATAGGAGTGTTGTAGCTGCTGCTCTCTGGGGCTGAGGTTCCGTAGCGAGAGCTACCGCTGTGAGGCTCACCAGTACCTGGGTTACCCCTGCAGCCACGTCTTCCTCACCTGCTGTGAGGGAGAGAAGGGGGAGGCAGGGGAGGAGGGAAAGGGAGGAGAGGGAGATGGCTGGAACAACCTCAAAGAAAGGCCCGCACTGGACCCCACTGCAGTGCCAAAAAGAGGTAGAGTCGTGCAGACACGCATGCAAACACTACACACACACCACTGCACTGTCAAGGGGTAGTGTAGCACACCAGTGTACTGCCAGAGAAAGGCATAAACGAGAGCCTCTTTACCTCTCCTTACTAAAGAGAGGCTTTGTAGTGAACTCTTCCCACTTTGTGCACCACACTACCCTGCCTGAGTGAGGGCAGGTTATTACTATACTGTACACTCTTTTATAAGGGATAGAGTTCCTGTTCTGTATTCTCTTGTATCCAACTTCCTTGGTTCATCTGCTCTACTTGACTCTATTATACTGTACAACACACAGGCTATTAGTGACAGTCCTCTCTCCTTGTCCTGTAGTGTCAGACACCCCGTTCCCTAAAGAGGCCTTCTCCATCAGGGAAGAGGAGGAGCAAGAGAGGGAGAACACGGTGGAGGGCCCTCCAGAGATGGAGGATGTAGATGAGTGTCAGGTGTACCAGAGCACACTGTGCCACCACAGGTGTATCAACACCCCCGGGTCCTTCAGGTGTGCCTGCTACCCTGGCTATGTGCTGCAGCAGGACGCGGCCAGCTGTGTACCAGGTAAAGGGAAACTTTTCGTAGGTTATTAGAGTATGTCAGACCATGCACCTTACAGTACTCCACAATACTGTATGTGCAAGATCACTTCACAAATATACCTGGGTGTCTGGCTGTTTCGCCATTGAATAATGGCACACAGTTCCCTTAATTGGCAAGAGGACGGCAAGTTGGATAAAGTGGAAACAGATTGGCAACCCTAAAGTATAGAACAGTTATGTAAATGTAAGTCCATAAAACCACTTTAAGAGGACTGATTCCGGAGTGTAGTACCTTTGTTCCAGGTAGTACATTGTGCCAAAGCAAACAGTATGATTGACGGCATTCCGTGTTTTCAGATACCCGCTAGTCTCTATCTATCTGTCTATATTTATCCACACTTTGACCGTATATGATTTTACTGCTCTAACTGGAAAGAGTTCCTGTCTACGGTCTGATTGAATGGTCATTGTTATCGATATAGGAACATTCAGAATCACTTCCTGATCTCGTAGAGGTGCTCACCTAATAGCTAGTAGGCTAATGCTCACCATCAACTGAACACGTTTAGATTGTAGAGACTGACCTTGGAGATGAAGCTTTTTTTACTGGAATAGATAGATGTTGTACCTGCATATCATTAACGTCTCATACTGTTTCGATAAAGCCTCTTGTCACAGTTATTACAACAGTAGCCTACATACATTTAGATGAGTAAAGAAAGTATTTCCAGATATTTCCAACCTACTGTAAGTGTATTAGACCTTTAATGGGGCTTTCACCAGCACAAGCCTGTCTCAACAGGAATCTGATGTGAGACCTACTTTACAGAAAATTACAGTGAGTCCCCCTAATAAAAACACAGGTTTGTCTGCAGGCCATGCCTTTTCCTATTGTACCCCAACTCTCTCTCTCTCTCTCGCTGAGGGAACTTTTATCTGTGCTCCGTGGCTGTCTAGCCTCATATCTGTGGATGAATTGAAGGCATTTCACAGATTTCTCCTTATCCACAAAGATTGGATGACTTGGCGGTTTGTTGGTTATGCTGTTTAATTAGTATTTTCCGTGATGAGTTTATTCCTGTTTTCACAGAGACGGTGGATGAAGAGAACAGACTGAGAGAGGATGACAGGCCAGAGGTTGGGTCTACCTCCACTGCACCCCCCACCACTACAACCCCTGTCAACCCCTGTGAGGGTGAGTACAACCTCACTGTAGGCCAGGGTGGTGCCTTTCTACTGTAAACCTGGCAGACCACAATGTCTACTGTGTTTTCACATCTTAAAATCAGTTATTAGTCTTGATAGGAGAAGCCAAACGCATGTCTGGAATCAGTGTGTGAAAGTAGTCCCATTAGGGAACAGCCTATTAGGTAGGAAACAGAAATGTAAATCATTAGACAGCCCTTAAGAGACTCCAAGGCCCAGAAGGTTTTCAGTTATACACCCTTCTAGTGTGATTCATGTCACATTCCTTCACATGACAGTTTGTTCCTCGATACCATTGTAATACTATTCCATTAGTTCCGTTCCAGCTATTACCATGAGCCCTTCCCAATTAAGGTGCCACCAACCTCCTGTGGTTTAAATGTCACATAAAAGTATTCCGATTGCATCTAAGGCCATGAAGCTCCTGTGTGTATTGAGAAGTCTCCAGCCATCCCTGTGTAGTCCAGCATATGATATCTAGTGTGGGTCTCCTCAGGGTGTGTGTTTGCCTCCATAACTCCAGGGTGGGGTCCGGTCCCAGTGGCCGCAGGAGGAAATACAATACAAACAGGTCAGGGGTCAAAGTGGAAACAGGAAATGAGTGAACAGGGATACAGTAAATCACACAGAGGTTATCTAACACACACATGCAAGGCCAGGGACCTGCCCACTCTGACTTATGTCACCCTGATTACAGTGTGTTTTGGTGTGATGTTGTGCCCCTCTGAGCAGGAAATAGCCACTGTATGCAACAGTGCTCCTCAGTGGCCGGAAGGCCTCACTGCTCCTGTTTCCCAGGGTTCTCTCTGATGGCTGACGGGCAATCCTGTGAAGGTAAGGGACTCGCACGCACACACACAGAGCACTAATCCCCTTTTCTCATCATGACACTAGAGGAGATGCTCAGCTGCAGACAGACAGAACCTCATATTCAGAAGCAGGCTCCACTATAGGATTAAATTAGTTTCTATCTATGTGATCTCACACTGTTCCTTCACTACTACACGTCACACATGTCTACCGGTTGAGATCTCCCTGACCAAATCAAATCAACACACAATATGGGATTGTTCAGTGGCGGTCGGTGACATTTAAGACGAGGGAGGACGATTTTTCTTTTCACGAGCATGGTCTTATTTCTATTACAGCATATTGGATGACTGTCATTCATATTCCATTCACCCAGTTCAATGTAACAGCGATAGGTCACATTTTCCCTATACCCACCATGAGGTTGCTACAACCTAGCCTATGAATGAAAGTTTACAATGTAGATGCACACAGGTCGAGAGAAGCATTTGAGGTGACAGACAGTGACACATTCAATACCGCCTTGCACACTCTTGCCTGCATCTAGCTGATCTAGGGTGTAATCATTAGTCCAACAGTTGCAAATGAGATTTCTATTGGAAACATTTGTTTATCCCCGTTTCGTTCCGTTTAAGAAATGTTTTTCAACAGTATCGGCGGAATGGATACACCCCTGATCACGCGTAAACACAGTTCACTTTCATAGTAGCCACGTTATATTTCTTCTCACAATCTATGCGCTCTACTCCTCTCACCTTTTCCCTTCTCTTGTGGACTTCAATGTACAATACATCAGCTATGGTATGTGACCAGGCAAAAAAAAACATTCCAAGCCAAACCATATCATAATCGCTACACACAGCCCACATCGTTGTCACCATATTAGCTAAAGTGTCAACATAGCTAATATAACTAATGCCTTAATATACCTGCAGAAATCATGCATTAACGTTAGTGTACAGTCAGTAAGCAGTTTAGCACATACCCCGGTGGCAATAAATTAGTAAAACCAAAGCTTACCTTGACTTGGAAGAGTTCCAGTGTTGTGTTGGATAGTCATAGTCAGGTAGCTAACATAGCATCCCTCTGTTTGAGCAGGCTAAACTAGCGAGCTGCATTTTCAAGTTAAGTGAAACTGAAAAATAATGACAGTCTCTCTCGCCTCTCCATTTTGGAAGAGATGTATTTGTTCAAAACTGTTCAACTATTGTCTTACTCTCTCTTTGAGTCAACTACTCACCACTTTTTATGCACTGCAGTGCTAGCTAGCTGTAGCTTATGCTTTCAGGACTAAATTAATTTTCTGATCCTTTGATTGGGTGGACAACAGTTCATGCTGCAAGAGCTTTGATAGGTTGGAGGACGTCCTCCAGAAGTTGTCATAATTAAGAACTTTTTGGCAACAATGCAAGACGTTATGTTTGGCGTAAAAGCAACACAGCTCATCACCCTGAACACACCATCCCCACTGTCAAACATGGTGGTGGCAGCATCATGGTTTGGGCCTGCTTTTCTTCAGCAGGGACAGGGAAGATGGTTAAAATTGATGGGAAGATGGATGGAGCCAAATACAGGACCATTCTGGAAGAAAACCTGATGGAGTCTGCAAAAGACCTGAGACTGGGACGGAGATTTGTCTTCCAACAAGACAATGATCCAAAAACATAAAGCAAAATCTACAATGGAATGGTTCAAAAATAAACATATCCAGGTGTTAGAATGGCCAAGTCAAAGTCCAGACCTGAATCCAATCGAGAATCTGTGGAAAGAACTGAAAACTGCTGTTCACAAATGCTCTCCATCCAACCTCACTGAGCTCGAGCTGTTTTGCAAGGAGGAATGGGGAAAAATTTCAGTCTCTCGATGTGCAAAACTGATAGAGACATACCCCAAGCGACTTACAGCTGTAATCGCAGCAAAAGGTGGCGCTACAAAGTATTAACTTAAGGGGGCTGAATAATTTTGCACGCCCAATTTTTCAGTTTTTGATTTGTTAAAAAAGTTTGAAATATCCAATAAATGTCGTTCCACTTCATGATTGTGTCCCACTTGTTGTTGATTCTTCACAAAAAAATACAGTTTTATATCTTTATGTTTGAAGCCTGAAATGTGGCAAAAGGTCGCAAAGTTCAAGGGGGCCGAATACTTTCGCAATGCACTGTACATTTATTGACTATAGTTTTATGTTTTATGAAATTCACTGAAGAATATGGTCCTCCCCTTACACCTCTGAGGAGCCCTCACTGGTGTGGTTGTATAGCTGTATGGTTGTATGGTTCTTACGATGAAGCCATCTCTTCTTGCAGACCTAGACTTCCTGCTTGGTGGCGGTGGACTGTTCTGTTGTGACGTGGTGAATGGTGGTGCAGTGTGTGGACAGATCTCTCATTGTGTGAGATTTATACCCAGTGGCCGTGCCCCCAATCCCTCCTCTCTGTGGAGGCCAAGGCCAGGGCCATGCAGGCTGCTTAATCTATCTGGGACTGGCACTGTGTTGCACTGAGAATTACACATGACTAGAGGTGACTACAGGGGTTATTCTAATGTGCTTACTTTCTCTCTGTTCTCTCTCTCACACACTCTCTCTCTCCTGCCCCTATTCTGTATTTCCACTGTTATATCCCCCTCTCCCATTTGCACTCCTCTCTCTCTCCCTCTCCACCTCTCTCTCTGTCTCTTCCTCTTTCCCCCCCTCACTCTCTTTCCACACAGATATCAATGAGTGTTTGATGTCCACCCATACCTGTCAGATGAATGAGCATTGTGTGAATACGGCTGGGAGTTTTGTGTGTCGGCGTCAGATCACCTGTCCTCTGGGTTACCAGATCAGCAACGATGTCTGTGAAGGTACTGTATCTGCAATCTGTAGCAGCGCCCAAAGCATTCACTCTCCAGTAGGCACATGTATAGGTGTAACTTGTAGCAACACAACAACTGTGCATTAACTTGACCTTTCACAATGTGAGGAAAGCACACTGTTTAGCTTTACAATCACAGTTGCCACCCTTGGGAGAGTGACTACGAGTCAAAGGTTGGAAGCTGCCTATCAGACCTGTAACCATTCGTCATGTCCGCTACAGTGCAGTTATAACACAATTTCGCGACTGACCACACAAGCAAGTGTTTTTGATACTGAATATGATTACAAACTAGATAATAGCATTATGCTGTAGTTTCGGTTTTGCTCTGTCTCTGTACGAAGAACTCATTTGATTTGTGTTTATGTTGGTTGTGCCCACGGCTCCAATGTCTGAGGGTAAACCTCAGAGCGTTCTTCATCATTTCCATAACCCACACTTGGCAGAGTATGCTAACGCCGGGCTCTTACACACAGCCAGTGTGCTCTGAGATAGATCTGTGAGATGAGCGGGTTGTTAAAGTCCTGTTGGTGATCACTGAAGGATGAGTCTCAATGGGCTCTGGTAGAGGCTTCAATGTAAATGAAACTGACACAGCGGTGAACCAAATGAGCATTTAAACAGGGCTCATAACGGCTGACACATCAGACGGCTGGTTGGAGTGAGGTGTGTTTCTTCTCCCCTTTGAATTCCCTGCCCATGACTTCCTACACATCGACCAATCTCCCTCTCATCGACTGAAGTCCACAACCCCTCCCGCATCTTACAGAGAGAGCAAAATTCTCTCCTCGTTGCTTACTCCAGGAGTTGATTGCCATCCCCAATTTCTTAGCCAATAATTGCAATCCCTGCTTGGGGGGAAGAGTGAACTCCCTGGTCTCTGTGAGCTCATCGAGCCAGTTCCCTCCTTGATTTGTTGTGAGCCAATTACCTTCCTACAGTATTGCTTTCACTGCGACTGAACACCCTGCCAATCTCTCACACGTTTATCCCTAGTCTCTCTCTGTCTCAGTGTGCCTGGTTCTGTCAGGCCTGTGCTAGCCTTACCAGGCATGTCTCAGGGCCGGGATGGTGTTAATAAGCTAGTTAAGCCCTGCCCTACCCAGGGGACATACTGGGGCTTTAGCGTGGTACATACTGTATAATTTCCCTACAGGGATCATGGAGCATCACGCACGAATACAGTACATGTGGTTTCATGCACAGACTAGGACACACACTTGGTTGCTTGCTGCATGCACTCGCACACGCACAGACACACATAGTCTTGTATAACTAACCTTGTTGGACACACAATTCAGTCCCATTCAAAATCCTATTTTCCTTAACCCCTAACCCTTACCCTATCCCTAAGCTTAACCCTAACCCTAGCTCAACCTAACTCTAGCTCCTAACCCTAAACCTAATTCTGACTCTAACACCAACTCTAACCTTAACCCTAAACCCCCTAGAAATAGCATTTGAGCTTGTGGCAACAACAACAAAAAGTCCCCAGTTTGTTTAGTATTCTTGTGGGGGCTTCTGTTCCCCACAAGTATAGTTAAACACACACACACACACACACACACACACAGTTGTCTCTAAGTCCTGTTTATGACAGATGTGATTTCCCTACAGTGATGAGGCTCTGTACAGCAGCAGATATGTCAGTGTAGACAGCTGGGGAATCCCAGTGTAGACAGCTGGAGGAGCTACAGCACAGAGCTGGGTGGGTGGAAATGGGTGGTCCCTTTTATATTTTAAGTAGAAATTGTGCACCAATATTGCATTTGAAAAAGCCTGTTATATTAAATGAAGTAGCCTTGAATGTGGACCACATGGATAATTGACTTGCTAAAGGGACAAAATGCAGCATTTTGACATGTCAACCCTGTGTCACCTCTACGAAGACTTTGACCCACTTATAACCCCAACATCATTCACCATCCTGGTAAAGCCCTAGTTATTTTGTTGCTTTGAAAGTCATTTCCGAAGAAATATTATTTATTTTATGTGGTTAGTGATTCATTTACATCTGTCCCTCATTTTAAGGTGAACCCTGCTAAGTGAACTGATTTTTTTGTGTAAAAGCACGTGAGTTAGTCCTACTCTTCTTGGCCATTCCTGGTGTTTTGTGGTGGAAAGCTGAGCAGGTCGAGCATTACACGTCAACCCTGTTCCCAATAGATAGAGACAGGCTAGAATGTTTTTTAACAATTCCATTTGTTTTGTGAAGCTTGCATTTAATTGCCACTCCCTGTTGCGCACAAGCTTCCATTTCCCCTGTCACAAGGGGATTTATGTCTGATTAAGATGAAATCGTCAACCCTGTTATCATCCACCCTGAGAACACTAGAGAACAGCCAGACTAATAATGCACACTATTGTCTGACGGGCTGACTCAATGGAGACAATTCATCATGTATAAATGATCATTCTACCTGCTGTAGAACTACTGCAATGAGGATGATTGATAGTGGGATCATTCCTAAGATCCTCTCTGACGTTGGAGAACAAACCATTTTATTGTTGAGGCAAAGAAGGGTGTTTGGATAGATCTATGTGAAATGATTTATCTGGCACACTATCTCAAAGCCACAGTGACACCCAGTGGTTACAGTAGACATGACACTAACAGGCTCGCAACGTTTGAGTAGTTTTGCTTCTCTTCAACTCAATGGATTACAAATGGATCACAAGCTGACATTAGTTCACCAAACAAAAAAATGTGTCGTGTATTAGGCTTTGATTTCTAACCTTCATCCTGTTTATAATCACTGTCTCTGTCCACAGATATTGACGAGTGTGTTCAGGGGACTCATAACTGTGGGCCAGGCTTTGAGTGTGTGAACAGTGAGGGTTCGTTCAGGTGTAACGCCAAACCGCACTGCTCCATGGGCTTCACACAGGACACACGTGGGAATTGCATCGGTAAGAGGGGCTGTCCACACTGACTGGGTGGGCTAGGCCTGGGCAGACCTGGGACACTGTTAACAGGTGCAATAGTATGCACAAAACAATATGAACATAACTATAGTAGTGTGTCAAAATGAACGTAATGGTTTACCCAGTCCTGATCAGGTAAAGAGGGGCTAAATGCCACACAGGTAGTGAGGTTTAAACCAACACCCAGCAGACCAGACCAGGTACAGAGGGGTTAAACACCACACAGGTAGTGAGGTTTAAACCAACACCCAGCAGAGCAGACCAGGTACAGAGAGGTTAAATGCCACACAAGTAATGAGGTTTAAACCAACACCCAGCAGACCAGACCAGGTACAGAGGTTAAATGCCACACAAGTAATGAGGTTTAAACCAACACCCAGCAGACCAGACCAGGTACAGAGGGGTTAAATGCCACACAGGTAGTGAGGTTTAAACCAACACCCAGCAGACCAGATCAGGTACAGAGGGGTTAAATGCCACACAGGCAGGGGATTAGAGGGGAGCACAGCAGACTGCAGCCGGGCGGATGAAAGCCAACCCTCCTCCTCCAGTCAGTACATTCTGATGCTGAGGAATGAGCCCGAGGGACAGGAACTGGGGCATGTCTAGGCAGTTCTGAACCACTGTAAAACATTGTAAAATACACAGTTAGAAGATTAGAAATTAGAGTTACACACACACACACACACACACCAAAATGATCCCAAGGAATGGAAGTGTATGCTGTGTCTGCCAGAGTAACACAGTTTAACTAAATGGCTGCCACTCTCTCTCACTCTCTTTGTCCCCTCTTTCGCCCTGTCCTCTGGTTTTCCTGTTCTTCCTTTTCCATCCTCCCTTCTCAAACTGTCCCTCCACACACCTCTGTTCCCTCCTCCCCCTATGTGACCGACCCTCTCTCTTCCCTCCGTGTTCATCCTCCCTCCATCTATCAGACATAGATGAATGTGGTGTAGTAGGCCGGCCCTGCAGTCATGGCTTTAACTGTATCAACACAGTGGGATCCTACAGCTGCCAGATGAAAATCATCATGTGTAACCGTGGTTACCACGCAAGCCCTGACGGGGGCAGGTGCATAGGTAAGAGGTGGAGTAGTATACAGATCTGTGGTTTTCATTTTCATGGTTACCACCAACAAGATCTCTCCTCTCTTCCCCTTGTCCCTCACTTCCTGTGTCCAGATGTGGATGAGTGTCAGAGCGCTCTGCATCGCTGTGGGGAGGGACAGATCTGCCACAACCTGCCCGGATCCTACCGCTGTGACTGCCAGACGGGCTACCAGTACGACATGTTCAGGAAGATGTGTGTGGGTAGGTACTGTGTGGCCTACTGACCTCAAGCAAAGAAGTTCACGCTTTTCACTTGCTTATTGAAATGAACCCTTTGTCAGAATAGTTCTGGATCATTTTGGTAGGCTGCTGCAATATGGATTCAAATGTTCAGATGCTGTTCTGTTTTTTTACGGTACATATATGGTATACCGCCCAAGCCTATTTTATTCCTCGCCTGGTCTTCTCTGTATTGTGTCAGAGTTGCTGCAGTTGGTCTCCCAGGCAGCTAGTCAGCCAGCCAGGCAGCCTCTGCAGAGAACAGTGTGCTGATTCACTGGGTTGTGACTTTAATAATAATGGACTCCAGTGGGATGTTTAGACTATCAGCAGGCAGCTGGCCCCTCCACTTCACACCCCTATTCACACACACATACACGCACTAAGGAGGTGTACAAAAACACATACATGCGTTTTGTAAACACACTTTCTCTCTCACACCCACATTCTCTCTCTCTCTCTCTCTCTCTCTCACTCACACACAATCTCCCTCCACTCTCGTCAGATGTGAATGAGTGTTGGCGCTACCCCGGCCGCCTGTGTGCCCAGACCTGTGAGAACACCCCGGGATCCTATCAGTGCTCCTGCACCGCTGGCTTCAGCTTATCCAGCGATGGCAAGAACTGTGAAGGTGAGAGTGTGTGTGTGTGTCCTGTTATACACCCCCAGCAGGACAGAGAAGGCTTTTGTTCCCCACCGTCACACCTCTAGAGGACTGCGAGATTGGACTGATAGTCTAAAGCCAGTAGTGGCTGTTGGCGGAGAGACATAAGAGCCTTAAACATATTGCATTCTGTGACGCCATGGACATCATGACATTGTTTCATGAGTTACTTTGAAACGCTATAGCGACGGTTTAATTCCATCCTTGAATGTCTTACAGATGTGAATGAGTGTCTAACCAACCCCTGCAGTCAGGAGTGTGCCAACATCTATGGCTCCTACCAGTGTTACTGCAGACAAGGCTACTACCTGAGAGAAGATGGACACACCTGTGATGACATTGATGAGTGTGCCCAGAGCATTGGCCACCTGTGTTCCTTTAAGTGCGTGAACGTCCCAGGGAGCTACCAGTGTGCCTGCCCTGACTACGGCTACACAATGTCTCCCAATGGACGCGCCTGCAGAGGTGAGGAAACAGTGATGGACACATGCCATACACCTAATACATACACACACGACCTCTGAGCTGACTATGGGTTTGGGTTACAGACATAGACGAGTGTACCACCGGGGCCCACAACTGCTCCTTGGCTGAGACCTGCTACAACATCCAGGGAGGCTTCCGCTGTCTGTCCTTCGACTGTCCACAGAACTACCGTAAATCCTCTGACACGTAAGTTACTGTATGTCAAGTCATCCATTATCCGGGCAGTTGAATTGAAGAATTTTAAGCTTCTGTGTCGTTGGAAAAGTTCATACAAAAAAATATGGGCATTTTCAACAGTGTTTTTGTGTTGCCCTCTGGGGCTGGTCAACTGTGTTCTCTTGATTTTCTCGAAGCTCAAAGTTCTTTTGAGGTATTTCTCCAATCTGGCGCAGTGTACGCGGGAGGGAACGATGCTTCCCTTAAGGGTAAAGTGTCAGGCTGGGTAATCTGATCTAAGCTGTGAAACAGAAAGCCCACCTGGGACAGAGGCCATGACAGGACTAGGAAGATCTGTCTGGAATCACATTATTGAGTTTATGGCTTCATCTCTCTTCTATTTCTCTTTGGTCTTATTTTGAAATGACCTGGACAAACAGACATGTTTTGCATATAAGATTCTGACCACTATTATTTTATGTTTTGATTTCATGACTCTGGCTCTCTGACTCGTGTTTTTACTATACTCGTTCGTTTTTGTAAACATTTTTTTATTTATTAATATTGTTTTTCATTATAGTGATTGTGTGATTCTGACTCTCATTGGCTGGTCCTCTAGCCGCTGTGAACGACTGAGCTGCCCCAACTTCCTGGACTGTCAGAACTCTCCCCTGAGGATCACCTACTACCACCTGAGCTTCCAGACCAACATAGTCATCCCCGCCCAGATCTTCCGCATTGGCCCCTCCCCTGCCTACTCCGGGGACAATGTCATCATCAGCATCACCCAGGGCAATGAGGATAACTACTTTAGCACGCGGAAGCTGAATGCCTACACAGGCGCAGTGTACCTGCACAGGCAGGTCCATGAGCCCCGGGACTTCCTGATTGACGTGGAGATGAAGCTGTGGAGACAGGGCACCTTCACTACGTTCCTGGCCAGGCTCTACGTCTTCATCACAGCCAACTCACTCTAACAGACTGGCCCCCAGCCTCCCCTTGCTCCTACCCACCTCCCTAATGGACAGCCAGTTCCCCTCTGACCCCATACCCCTCAATGGACAGTATGAATTTTGACAATAAGTCAGTCAACTTCAATAATCATACCAGTTGCCCAATTTCATAACACATTGATGATTAGGGTTGCAAAATTCCTGGAACTTTCTATAAATTCCCTGGTGTTCCCGAAATCCTGAATGGAGGATTCCCGGAATCAGGAGGGAATAAGCAGGAAATCCGGAATTCGGGAAATACAATTTCAAACCAGGATTTCTGGAAAACCAGGGAATTTATAGAAAGTTCCAGGGATTTTGGAACCCTACTGGTAATAGCAAAGGTCGTTTTGCACTGTAAAAAGAAATATGTTTGAACTTTTAAAAAAAACAAGTGACCTGGCTGCCTTAGAATTGGTTATGTCCACTCAGTAGGTGAAGATGAGTTGACAAAACGTAAAATGAGTGACATTAGTTGATTTACCTTGAAATCTTAAGTCAGTGGGCTAGAGGTACCACTAGTTTTTACAGCCTAGAGCAGGGGTAGGCAACTAGATTCAGCCGCAGGCCGTTTTTTGTCAGAGCTGATGGTCGGCGGGCTGGAACATAATTATTGCAATTTGTACACTGCAAATTGACTACAACTAGACCCAAAAAGAGATTGTATTTGAAAATAACAATAATTTCATACCTTGATTACATTGAAACATGATCACGTCTATTTTTTTTGATTGTTGTGGAAATACTTGGGAATACATTTCCTAATTGTATTTTTTTTACTAAATCACTTGCGGGATGGTTTTGGCTCGCGGGCCGGATGTTGCTGACCCCTCGTCTAGAGTGTCTTTAACCCACTAAGACAGGTTGTGTTGTCAGTCAAAAAGTTACAGCATCAGTGCCTCACTCCAAATGACCATTTTATCTCTTTTTTTTTAATCCCTTATGCTGCTGTTCCCTTCTATCCTCTTGAAGAATTTTGTACCACTATGCTAATTTAATATCACAGTATATTATGACATGTATTTGTACCTGTGTATTATTCAGACACATTATGCCTGGATGTATCATATTTCTGCTGGTTTTGTAAGCTGCAAATTATTGTATTTTTTAACTAAAACTACACAAACTGTTTGATGTTCCGTGTCTATATAACCTATAACAGTATCCATATATGGTGAACAGATTCAAATTAAATACCAGGCACATTTTTGGACACATAAAATCCAACTTCTGAAAATAAATCAATTCAATTTACTTAAAAGTAAACCAAGTTACTGCTACTCCTGGTTCACAAAGTACAAGTGAATCCAGACAATCATTTTCTAACTTGTGTTAGACTTGGGTGACGTGATTACGATATGTCAGAACATGTCACACTGCAAATATACATGCCTATTTACATACCTTGTCACACCTTCCTAGTGAGATCACCGCCGTGAGAGGCCTTCATTTACACTATCTACCCACAATATAAAGACACACGTTTTACAATGACTAATAAAAACAAGCTAATATCATAGTGCGAAATGCTTGTAATATAAACATGTAATGATCTTATCGTATAATAATATAATTAATCACTATATGACGCAGATCTTCTTTCTCCCACTTCCTCTCTGATTTTGTAGCACTTTTTTTGAAAGAGTAACATCTCCATCTACAGGACACAGTGTGTTCTACACAGTCTGTAGTGTATACACCAGTGATGCATGGCTGGAATTCAATCAAACTCACGTTGGAAATGTTTAGTGTCTGTTGACAAACTGCTGCCCACATACACCACCTGGGACAATAGTAATTTTTCACAGAATCCAAAATGAATTCTGTGATTTTGTTTGAACATGGCACAGAGCTACTGTGTTAATCCCACAATGCAGGTTTGATTCGATTGAGCCCATAGCTACTGAAATGTTTGCCACTTGAAAGTGGAATCTTGTTTTTTTTTTACATTCGGATTATTTTGGTTTTATCTGAAGGTCAGAAAGAGTACAGAATGTGGGACTATAATTAGAATCTCAGGATGGAAACTTTTTTTAAATGGAGTGTATAAAAAATATTAGATGCCCTCCCTGTTTTTTTTTATGAGCTTCAGTTTGCGCTAAGGTCATCTGCTCCTCTAGCCCTGGGCTCTGAGGACCTCCCTTACCATTGTAAACACGGAAAGGGTGTGAGTGGCTCCTTGGCAACTGTATAAATGTATATTGCACATCCAAAGAGAGACGTTTGCCAGTTATCTGCTCATTAGAATGAGTTATATTTCCAAAGGTCATTTCAACAAAAGAATCTAAATTTCATTTAGTTTTCCACTCTCCCTGGTCTAATTTTAGTCCAGAGGCCTTCTCTTGGCTCTGAGAGAAAATGTGATAGCAATTATTAGGCATATAGCTAAACTGTGTCTTCCACACAGGGGAGATACTGAGCTATAGTGAGGTAAGATAACTAGCACTGTGCCTACCTGTGTCGTTCTGTAGCCTAGTACACAGAACAAAACCTACTACACAACGACAAATATCAACATACACAAACAGTCATGTCCATATGATGACTATGCTATCATACTGACATTCTTTCTCTTATAAAGGTGTTCAACACAAGATGGCTCCCGAGTGGCAGAGCTGTCTAAGGCACTGCGTCTCAGTGCTTGAGGCGTCACTACAGAAGGTTTGAATCCAGGCTGTATTACAACCGGCTGTGATTGGGAGTCACATAGGGTGGTGCACAATTGGCCCAGCGTTGTCTGGGTTTGGCCGGTGTAGGCTGTCATTCTAAATAAGAATTTGTTCTTAACTGACTTGCCTAGTTAAATAAAGGTTAAAAAAAAAAAGATAAGTGGCCAGCAGTTTTAGCTATAGTGACCAACCCTACAGTACACTACATGGGTGTATTGGGCGGCTCTCCCCTCCGTGTTCACTAGAGTCAAGCCCAAGCACTTCCTGCCATTGAGGTGCCATCCGACACGTACTTATGAGTGCACTGGCCTTGATCGATGGTCCTTTTCCACAATTAGCTTTATCTGCTGCTCTAGATTGGCTTGTGTTGTGTTTCAGGGACACAGTGAATCACACATCCCAGAGAGGGGAAGTTAGGAGACATGCGGCTATAATGGTTTCAAAGGACAGTCACAGGAAGTTATGAAACGAAGGGAGAGGGACAAGAGAAAGTTCTAGGATAGATAATGTGGAGACATTAGGCCAATGAAAATTATACCAGGTCAGAAGGCAAGTAGTGTTTTGGCATTTGTGTTTCAGGGGAAGCCTTGACAGTGTTTACATTTAAACAAGGCAGCATCAAATGAATGTTAATGAGACTGTTTGAAATTCCATTTGTTTGGAATGAACCTGACGGAATCTTTAGCCGTATATACTATAACCCCAAAAGACTCATTCATGCCCCCTCCTCTCCCCTGTAACTATTCCCCAGGTGGTTGCTGTAAATGAGAATGTGTTCTCAGTCAACTCACCTGGTCAAATAAGGGTTAAATAAAAATGTAAAAACCAAACACATTCCTTATACTAATCAGACGCCACCTCAGCATCCTTGTCCTAACATGACGATAAGCAGAAATATGATGACCAAAATCGAATGTGATTCTTTCAGAAGCTTAGGCCTACCTCCCAAGTGCTCTCTCTTGGGTGAATTGGATCAAGTAAATGCAGATAGTTTGTTTTCTCATACTGTACAGAAGAGTTGTGTCAAGCTGTAAGTACAAACGCAGATTTGAGGGTGTTTATTGGTTTTTACTGTACTTTACATGACTCACTATCAATGTCACTATCTATGGTCTGTGAGGAGGGGATATGTAGGGGGAGGGGGGTTGTTTCAGACACGGTTGTCTTTGATAGCTCAGGTGGTCACCACCTGAGGGGGGAAAGAGTGTTAATGGGCATTCTCAGCTCCAGACAAGCACAGGCTAGTGCACCCTCTCCTCTGGCTGTCTTACACTGAGGGAAGTATGCATCATTAGAGACACTGGAGTTCCTAACTACACAGAGTTCTGGTGCTTAGGCCGACCCCGTCACTAGCCCAGTTGTCTCACAGACAGACAGACAGACAGACACATTTGCTTACATGATGGAAGGTATGTGAGAGTATATGTTACACCGGGGCTCCTGTGTGTGCTGTTTCTTGGTTGGGTTCCAGTCCGATACCTTTATCTCTACCCCTCTCTCTGATCACAAAGGACTGGACCGTATCAAATAACAAATAGGATAATAGCTCTACTTACCCTTCTGGTGGGCCAAATGCTATTCATTGTCATAGTTCTTACATCTCTATCCAAACTGGGCAGATCTGGGACAGAGGGTAGAAGTGCTGAGCGATTAGTGCTTTTAAGGACAATGACTTTTTAAAAACATACAATTAATTATGAAATAATGACTTTCAAATGATTTTAAAGCTTTTAAATGGAAATTCCAAAGCCCAAAATAGTGATCAATAAATTGCCAAAACATTGAAAACATCCCATTGTCAGGTCCAAATGAACAGAAAGCGGAAATTACTATGAAATAATAAAATATTTTAGTTGTGTATTTCATTTTTAATTCCTTAAATTCAACATCTCATCTCTGCCAGCCAGCCAGCCAGCCAGACAACCATCCAACATTATCTCTGTGCTCCCCACACGTACCGTCTTTGAGTCATCCTATTTAGCTAGGCTAGTAGCTAGCTAGTAGCTGCCTAAGTATGCTGAAGAGCTCTCTGATAAAACAATTTTACTAGTTCTTTAAAGTACATAGGGCATACTTTCAAGACTGCTTATTACCAATTACTACAACTATCAATTGGGTAGCCCTACCTCACAAACTGTCTCTATCCCTCTGGTCATTGGGTTGTGTACATTCCTCTCATGTGTCTGTGCATAGGCTATACTTCTCTGTCCAATCCAGGAAGAACAGGAGTAATGGGTTATGGTCATTGTAGTTAAGTAGCACATTTCTGCACTAAACTAGATTGAATATTTGACTAATAAAAACTACAATTCCCTTCAGCCTAGTGTTCTACAAAGATCTTGACCTATGCCACTTTCAGGTGCTATCGCAAAAGCGGAACCTCCAAATTCAAATTAAGGTAAATTATTTGCATAGAGCTTCCTATTGGTTGATTTTGGGATCCGACTCTTCTGCCAAGGTTAGCAAGTCTGAAATTTCGGGAATTTCCTAGTTACGACTAGAACATGAACGCTGCACTCATTTATTTTGTGAATTATTTGTTTTCTCTCTAGTGAAACAGCAAAAAATTCATAATTCAAGTAATTGAACCGATGTTGGTCAATTAGTTGTTAAATAACAGAAGAAGACAAAAAGCTGGTTAATCGCTCAGCACTAGGAAGTAGTGGACAAGGGCAGAGGAAAGTGAACAAGAGAGCAAGGGAATGAGCAAGGGAGCATATTGGAGTCCACCGTAGGGCTTTAATTAGACATGCATAGGTGTGTTGATCACTGAAGAGGCCTGACCTGGAGGGATTTCAGCCCACTGCTCCCTGGGTGGGGAGAGTTACTGCAGTCCTAATCACAGGTCTACACCTCAGCAGGCGCTCTGTTCAAAGCGAGGCAAGTGAAGATGAAGAGTTGCTTCGTTAACTGCCATTCTGACAGTGTGCAATGCCAGACATCTGTGGCATGTGTGACTTTTGACCTTTCACCATTGATACACTTCATGCAGAGTAGATTGTTTCGTTTAATTTGTAACGACAACATTTGATTAATTGTGTTTCATTATTGATTTACGGTAAATATCAAATTAAAAGTGATTTAGAGAGAAATTACAACTCCATAAACAGTATAGACATAAGTAAAATAAAACTACTATATTCAATGCTTACTTTGAGGCATACATTTAGAATGTAATTCATGTTGTGTTGTCTAACACTTAATAAATGTTTGGATAACTGGTAAATTTGTTCATTTCAGAATCTGAATTTTACAAGATGCAGCAGGTACTGTAATGCTTTCAAGGCTGTCTGCATACCAGGGTGACCGCAGAGCAGTCTAACTATTACTCTCTTCATCTCCCCCCTCCGGCTCTCTCTCTGTGTATTCCTTCCAAAAAACCCTCCACTTCTTCGGGATGTGTACATTTGTTTGTTTTTAAGCCTAAAGCAACGTCTTTTCATGGCAGTTGACAGCCTTCCATTTAGAGAGTGAACATTGAGTTCTGAAAGGAGCCTCTTTTTACATCTCTGGAGTCTAGACGCAGTGGTTCCCAACTCCGGTCCTCGAGTACCCCCAACAGTACACATTTTTATTGTAGCCCAGTACAAGCACACCTGATTCAACTTGTCAACTAATCATCAGGCCCTCGATCAGTTGATTCAGGTGAGTTTGTCCAGGGTTTCAACAAAAATATATGCTGTTGGGGTTACTTGAGGGCTGAAGTAGGGAACCACGGGTCTAGAGGAAGTGTTTTTGAAAAAGACCGACATAACCTACAGATCTCATACATTACCTGAGCAGCCGTAGGGTCTCGGATTCATTAGCAAATGAACATTTCCACTTGCCATTGTTCTTGTCTCTGTCATAAGTTTACTGCTCTGTTAGAGAGATTGATGCCTGTGTGTTTATCTATCCTCTCTCTGAGTGACTGGTTATTCAATAGAGGCTTATTCATAAACACAAATAGCAATCAGCATAAATCTTGTCACTACTTCTTTACAATACGCTTGAAGAAATATTATTCTAAAGACGAGCCTGATTCCTTGTTATTTCTATCTAATTATATAACTTGTCACTGATGCACGCTCTTATGACTCATACCAAACACGCCCAGATAATGGTTTTGTTAGAGGGGAAATTTCCCTAACTCTTCACATTAACTTATCTACCCAAAAGCCTGTGGACGTGTATGTGGACTGATCACTAGGCTGTAGACACCTGTCTACAGCCTAGAGGATCCACAACCTCTGTCTTGGAAAACAAGAAACTTGACATTCAACAATGTCTCATGACACACTCCGAGCCATCAGACTTATGCAGTGTCACAGTGTAGGCTTGTCAGTACCTCAGCAGTCTTGCATGTCAGCAACGTCACATGGATGTCTCGAGACTTTGAATTTAGGTCATGGATTGTGTTAAGTATTGTAAAATATTGTGTTTATGCCACAATGCCCACATAACAGATAATCTGATTTAAGCCAATGGACAGCACTCATTCACAGTAAGCTGTAGTGTACATGTCCTTTACGTTTCTATGTTCCAGTTGAACTATTGTGTAATTGAACTATGTGGCCTTGTGGTTATCTCTGCCCTGAGATTGGAAGGTTGTGAGTTCAATCCCTGGCCAAGTCATACTAACGGCTAAAAATGGGACCTGATGTGTCTCTGCTGGCATTCAGCATTAAGGAGATAGATTTGGGGTAAGGCCCTGTAATCGACTCGTGTCCTATCCACGGGCTATACTTGTACATCAAGCTACTACTTACTTACATTACATTTTGTATAGTTCAATTAGTTAGTATGTCAAACAGTGACCTGAGAGAGTGAGACATCAATTACTTGGCAACAGACAAACACACTATCCTCCCTCCCCCTTTTCATCCTTAAAATCCCTTTACATGTGCACATATCACACAATCTTAGCATAAAAGCTGGTTTTACCACTCTAAAACTGACCAAGCCCTGGAGCTGCCGGTTAAAATAGGAAGACTATGTCAGTTCTGCTGGTGTCCCTGGGTCGCATGTTCAGAAAGATAGCCATGAAGAGTGAAATACATCATTCCCCAGGTGTCTTAACATATGTAGAAAGCCAGAGTAGGGTGGATGAAGAGCAGATTGACAGGCTGGGAACTGAAGCTGAGGGTGACACCGGTTCTGAGCTGATGGGACAGACTGTGATCTGGGCTGAGCTGAGGGCATCTGAGAGACATGGTTGTGGAGCAGAGAGTGGAGCTGCTAAGAGCAGCCACGTGAACCAACTGCAGACAGAGATTGAAGGTGAGCTGAGAAAAGAGACATGTTTATGTAGTATATTCAGTGTGTACATTGAGTGTACAAAACATTAAGTACACATTGCTACTATTGAGTTGCACCCGCTTTTGCCCTCAGACCTGCCTCAATTCATCGGGGCATGGACTCTACAAGGTTTTGAACGTGTTACACAGGAACTCCACAGGAACTACAATACTTCCCACAGTTGTGTCAAGTTGGTTGGATGTCCTTTGGGTGGAAACTGTTGAACGTGAAAAACCCACCAGCGTTGCTGTTCTTGACACACTCAAACTGGTGCGCCTGGCACCTACTGCCATACCATGTTCTAAGGCACTTAAATATTTTGTCTTGCCCATTCACCCTCTGAATGGCACACATACACAATCCATGTCTCAATTGTAGCCTGGAAAGTTCTGTCATACTTTACAGGTCTATGCCTAAACAGTTTGAGCTTCTAATTAAAAAAATGAATCTCTCCAGAAATAAGTCTCTCACTGTTGCCGCGTGTTATAGACCCCCCTCAGCTCCCAGCTGTGCCCTGAACACCATATGTGAATTGATTGCCCCCATCTATCTTCAGAGTTCGTTCTGTTAAGTGACCTGAACTGGGATATGCTTAACACCCAGGCAGTCCTACAATCTAAGCTACATGCCCTCAATCTCACACACATTATCAAGGAACCCACTAGATACAACCCTAAATCCGAAAACATGGGCACCCTCATAGATATTATCCTGACCAACTTGCCCTCCAAATACACCTCTGCAGTTTTCAATCAGGATCTCAGCGATCACTGCCTCATCCGCTATGGGTCTGCGGTCAAACGACCACCCCTCATCACTGTCAAATGCTCCCTAAAACATTTCTGCAAGCAGGCCTTTCTAATCAACCTGGCCCGGGTATCCTGGAAGGATATTGACCTCATCCCGTCAATAGAGGATGCCTGGTCAATCTTAAAAAGTAATTTCCTCACCATCTTAAATAAGCATGACCCTTTCAAAAAATGTAGAACTATGAACAGATATAGCCCTTGGTTCACTCCAGCCCTGACTGTCCTCGACCAGCACAAAAACATCCTGTGGCGGAATGTACTTTCATCGAACAGTCCCCCCCGCGATATGCAACCTTTCAGGGAAGTCAGGAACCAATACACGCAGTCAGTTAGGAAAGCAAAGGCTAGCTTTTTCAAACAGAAATTTGCAAACTGTAGCTCTAACTCCAAAAAGTTTTGGGACACTGTAAAGTCCATGGAAAATAAGAGGACCTCCTCCCAGCTGCCCACTGCACTGAGGCTAGGAAACACTGTCACCACGATAATCGAGAATTTCAATAAGCATTTCTCTACGGCTGGCCATGCTTTCCTCCTAGCTACCCCAACCCCGGCCAACAGCTCCGCACCCCCCGCAGCTACTTGCGCAAGCCTCCCCAGCTTCACCGTGACCCAAATCCAGATAGCTGATGTTCTGAAAGAGCTGCAAAACCTGCATAATCCCTCTCTTTCTAAAATTATCCGCAGTCATTGTTGCAACCCCTGTTACCAGTCTGTTCAACCTCTCTTCCGTATTGTCCGAGATCCATAACAATTGGAAAGCTGCCGCGGTCATCCCCCTCTTCAAAGGGGGTGACACTCTAGACCCAAACTGTTATAGACCTATATCCATCATGCCCTGCCTTTCTAAAGTCTTCAAAAGCCAAGATAACAAACAGATCACTGACCATGTCGAATCCCACAGTACTTTCTCCGCTGTGCAATCCGGTTTCCGAGCTGGTCACAGGTGCACCTCAGCCACGCTCTAGATACTACACGATATCATAACCGCATCGATAAAAGACAGTACTGTGCAGCCGTCTTCATCGACCTGGCCAAGGCTTTCGACACTATCAATCACCTTAATCTTATCGGCAGACTCAACAGCCTTGGTTTCTCAGTTGACTGCCTCGCCTGGTTCACTAACTACTTCTCAGATAGAGTTCAGTGTGTCAGATCGGAGGGCCTGTTGTTCGGACCTCTGGCAGTCTCTATGGGGGTACCACAGGGTTCAATTCTTGGGCCGACTCTTTTCTCTGTATATATCAACGATGTCGCTCTTGCTGCGGGGGATTCCATGATGCACCTCTACGCAGACGACACCATTCGGTATACATCTGGCCCTAACAAACCTCCAAACAAGCTTCAATGCCATACAACACTCAGTCCATGGCCTCCAACTGCTCTTAAACGCTAGTAAAATTAAATGCATGCTTTTCAACTGATGGCTGCCCGCACCTGCCCGTACGACTAGCATCACTACTCTGGCCGGTTCTGATATAGAATATGTGGACAATTACAAATACCTATAGTTGAAGTCAGAAGTTTACATACACCTTAGCTAAATACATATAAACTCAGTTTTCACAAATCCTGACATTTAATCCTAGTAAAAATTCCCTGTCTTAGGTCAATTAGGATCACCACTTTATTTTAAGAATGTGAAATGTCAGAATAAGAGTAGAGAGAATTATTTATTTCAGCTTTTATTTCTTTCATCACATTCCCAGTGGGTCAGAAGTGTACATACACTCAATTAGCATTTGGTAGCATTGCCTTTAAATTGTTTAATTTAGGTTAAGCATTTCGGGAAGCCTTCCACAAGCTTCCCACAATAAGTTGGATGAATTTTGGCCCATTCCTCCTGACAGTGCTCGCACACACTTTTTCAGTTCTGCCCACAAATTTTCTATAGGATTGAGGTCAGGGCTTTGTGAGGTCCAATACCTTGACTTTGTTGTCCTTAAGCCATTTTGCCACAACTTTGTAAGTATGCTCGGGGTCATTGTCCATTTGGAAGACCCATTCACGACCAAGCTTTAACTTCCTAACTGATGCCTTGAGATGTTGCTTCAGTATATCCACATCAATTTCCATCCTCATGATGCAATCTATTTTGTGAAGTCACCCCCACAACATGATGCTGCTACCCCTATTATGCTTCACGGTTGGGATGGTGTTCTTCGGCTTGCAAGCCTCCCCCTTTTTCCTTTTTCGATCATAACGATGGTCATTATGGCCAAAGAGTTCTATTTTTGTTTCATCAGATCAGAGGACATTTTGCAAAAAGTATGATCTTTGTCCCCATGTCCAGTTGCAAACTGTAGTCTGGCTTTTTTATGGCGATTTTGGACCAGTGGCTTCTTCCTTGCTGAGCGGGATTTCAGGTTACGTCAATATAGGACTCGTTTTACTGTGGATATAGATACTTTTGTACCTGTTTCCTCCAGCATCTTCACAAGGTCCTTTGCTGTTGTTCTGGGATTGATTTGCACTTTTCGCACAAGTACGTTCATCTCTAGGAGACAGAAAGCGTCTCCTTCCTGAGCGGTATGACGGCTGCATGGCCACATGGTGTTTATACTTGCGTACTATTGTTTGTACAGATGAACGTGGCACCTTCAGGCATTTGGAAATTGCTCCTAAGGATGAACCAGACTTGTGGAGGTCTAAATCTTTTTTTTCTGAGGTCTTGGTTGATTTCTTTTGATTTTCCCATGATGTCAAGCAAAGAGGCACTGAGTTTGAAGGTAGGCCTTGAAATACATTCACAGGTACACCTCCAATTGACTCAAATTACGCCAATTAGCCTATCAGAAGCTTCTAAAGCCATGACATAATTTTCTGGAATTTTCCAAGCTTTTTAAAGGCACAGTCAATTTAGTGTATGGTTAGACTGTAAACTCTCCTTCCAGACTCACATTAAGCATCTCCAATCCAAAATTAAATCTAGAATCAGCTTCTATTTCGCAACAAATCCTCTTTCACTTAAACATACCCTCGTAAAAATGACTATCCTATGTCGTGTCTTTACTGTCATTAACTGGAGACTGATAGTTTTTTATCAAAGATTCTCTGTAATTAGTTATTACGCGATCAACTGATTAATCATGTAACTAATTAACTAGGAAGTCGGTGCACCAAGGAAAAATATTCAGATTACAAAGTTATCATTACCTAAAATAACTTTTCAGATATTTTATCTGATCAATTAGTCTTTGAATTAATGAATTATTTACTTTACCTCCCGTTAGTCTCATTCCAAACTTCGTAAATTGTTGGTTATCTGCACGAACCCAGTCTTCACTATGAGTCATCCATACATCAATTGTCTTAAATCATTTCTTTATTACTAACTAAGTAAGTCACAGAAATGCATAAACAAACAAGGTAAATGTGGTTACATGAAATGATAGGAGAATGTGCCCTAGTGGGCTAAACCAGCATGGCGGCTTGTTAGACAAAAAGGGGAAGTGGGGGTCGACTAAGAAGTCACGACAGAGTGATAATTATAACAATTGAAATGCTAATCCTTTGCACATGAACGCTCACTCATTCGGGAACAATTGCAATCAATATATATATTTACACTCAATGTATCGTCTTGATCGCTGGTGAAAAGTTATTTTCTTTTGTAGAATTGTCCGTCTCTCTCCCTCTCTCTCTCTCTCTCGGTTGTGGTTAGAGGGGATTGTTCAGAGTGACATTCGTTATAGAATGGATGTGTCGGCGGTTGTCGTTCTTTGCGTTCAATGATATCGAATTCCTAGCTGCAGACTAGTTATTAATATCAAAGACTTGTTCTTATTCTATCGGTATCGATAGTCTAAGAGTTTAACCACGTGGTATGGTTAAAAGATTCAGCAATGGTCTAGATCCTTTGTCCTCCTAATGGAGAAAAACATGGTCTGCAACCTTTAGCCATCTCGTAATTGAGGTAAGCTCGGTCTGCTGATCGAAAACACGAGTGGGGGTTTTATTCGGATTGGCCGAAGAGGGCTGTCCCAGGATGTCTGACCCTAACTGGGCTGAGGGGCGGTCCTCTGATTTAGTTCAAATCAAAAGGGAATTGTATTTTTCTTAATTAAACAGTCAAAAATCATATTACACAATTATACAAACAGTATCATACTCACTCATTCATATTATACAACAATTAGATGCAAACCTCATATCTGAGGCTATTGTATAAACAGCGTTATGGTAATGTGGCCACACCATCTCCCATGAACTTCCCAAGTTGTGACAAACGGACCAGTTCGTAGCTGGATTCTACTTTCTCCGGAACATGAAATTTGTTTGTACCTCAAGTTCTGTGAGGTGGAAGAAATTCCATTGTGCTCCATGAAAATCTACCCTCTCTATACTGTGTGTCCATGAGGAGGTCTTCTCAGGAATTTACGACCTCTGACCACAACAGCCTAGATGAAGGAGGCAAGGGGGAGGCAGGGAGAGGGGGATGGGGTTGCTATACCCAAAGAGGCCAACGTCATGACACCTACCAATCCTTGACTTCAGCGATGTAATTTAGAAAATAGCCTCCAACCCTCTACTCAGCAAATTGGATGTAGTCCATCACAGTGCCATCCGTTTTGTCACCATAGTCCCATATACTACCCATCACTGCGACCTGTATGCTCTCATTTGCTCGGTATCTCAGCTCACTGGTCACCATAGCAACACCAACCCACAGCATGCGCTCCAGCAAGTATTTTTCACTAGCCATCCCCAAAGCCAACTCTGCCAATGACTGGAACGAATTGCAAAAATCACTGAAGCTGGAGACTTGTATCTCCCTCACTAACTTTAAGCATCATCTGTCAGAGCAGCATACCGTTTATTGCATCTGTACACAGCCCATCTGTAAATAGCCCATTTGTAAACTACCTGATCCCCATATTGTTATTCATTTTTGCTGGTTTGCACCCCAGTATCTCTACTTGCACGTCGTCATCTGCACATCTATCTCTCCAGTGTTAATGCTAAATTGTAATTATTTCGCAGAAATGGCCTATTTATTGCCTTACCTCCATAGTCTTATTGCATATGCACACTGTATATAGATTTTTTCTATTGTCAAATCAAATCAAATTTTATTTTTCACATACACATGGTTAGCAGATGTTAATGCGAGTGTAGTGAAATGCTTGTGCTTCTAGTTCCGACAATGCAGTAATAACCAACAAGTAATCTAGCTAACAATTCCAAAACTACTACCTTATAGACACAAGTGTAAGGGGATAAAGAATATGTCCATAAAGATATATGAATGAGTGATGGTACAGAGCGGCATAGGCAATTTACAGTAGATGGTATTGAGTACAGTATATACATATGAGATGAGTATGTAAACAAAGTGGCATAGTTTAAAGTGGCTAGTGATATATGTATTACATAAAGATGCAGTAGATGATATAGAGTACAGTATATACATATACATATGAGATGGATATTGTAGGGTATGTAAACATTATATTAGGTAGCATTGTTTAAAGTGGCTAGTGATATATTTTACATCATTTCCCATCAATTCCCATTATTAAAGTGGCTGGATTTGAGTCAGTGTGTTGGCAGCAGCCACTCAATGTTAGTGGTGGCTGTTTAACAGTCTGATGGCCTTGAGATAGAAGCTGTTTTTCAGTCTCTCGGTCCCAGCTTTGATGCACCTGTACTGACCTCGCCTTCTGGATGATAGCGGGGTGAACAGGCAGTGGCTCGGGTGGTTGTTGTCCTTGATGATCTTTATGGCCTTCCTGTGACATCGGGTGGTGTAGGTGTCCTGAAGGGCAGGTAGTTTGCCCCCGGTGATGTGTTGTGCAGACCTCACTACCCTCTGGAGAGCCTTACGGTTGTGGGCGGAGCAGTTGCCGTACCAGGCGGTGATACAGCCCGACAGGATGCTCTTGATTGTGCATCTGTAGAAGTTTGTGAGTGCTTTTGGTGACAAGCCAAATTTATTCAGCCTCCTGAGGTTGAAGAGGCGCTGCTGCGCCTTCTTCACGATGCTGTCTGTGTGGGTGGACCAATTCAGTTTGTCTGTGATGTGTACGCCGAGGAACTTAAAACTTACTACCCTCTCCACTACTGTTCCATCGATGTGGATAGGGGGGTGTTCCCTCTGCTGTTTCCTGAAGTCCACAATCATCTCCTTAGTTTTGTTGACGTTGAGTGTGAGGTTATTTTCCTGACACCACACTCCGAGGGCCCTCACCTCCTCCCTGTAGGCCGTCTCGTCGTTGTTGGTAATCAAGCCTACCACTGTTGTGTCGTCCGCAAACTTGATGATTGAGTTGGAGGCATGCGTGGCCACGCAGTCGTGGGTGAACAGGGAGTACAGGAGAGGGCTCAGAACGCACCCTTGTGGGGCCCCAGTGTTGAGGATCAGCGGGGTGGAGATGTTGTTGCCTACCCTCACCACCTGGGGGCGGCCCGTCAGGAAGTCCAGTACCCAGTTGCACAGGGCAGGGTTGAGACCCAGGGTCTCGAGCTTGATGACGAGCTTGGAGGGTACTATGGTGTTAAATGCCGAGCTGTAGTCGATGAACAGCATTCTCACATAGGTATTCCTCTTGGCCAGATGGGTTAGGGCAGTGTGCAGTGTGGTTGAGATTGCATCGTCTGTGGACCTATTTGGGCCGGTAAGCAAATTGGAGTGGGTCTAGGGTGTCAGGTAGGGTTTAGGTGATATGGTCCTTGACTAGTCTCTCAAAGCACTTCATGATGACGGAAGTGAGTGCTACGGGGCGGTAGTCGTTTAGCTCAGTTACCTTAGCTTTCTTGGGAACAGGAACAATGGTGGCCCTCTTGAAGCATGTGGGAACAACAGACTGGGATAGGGATTGATTGAATATGTCCGTAAACACACCGGCCAGCTGGTCTGCGCATGCTCTGAGGGCGCAGCTGGGGATTCCGTCTGGGCCTGCAGCCTTGCGAGGGTTAACACGTTTAAATGTTTTCCCTCACTCGGCTGCAGTGAAGGAGAGTCCGCATGTTTTGGTTGCGGGCCGTGTCAGTGGCACTGTATTGTCCTCAATGCGGGCAAAAAAGTTATTTAGTCTGCCTGGGAGCAAGACATCCTGGTCCGTGACGGGGCTGGTTTTCTTTTTGTAATCCGTGATTGACTGTAGACCCTGCCACATACCTCTTGTGTCTGAGCCGTTGAATTGAGATTCTACTTTGTCTCTATACTGACGCTTAGCTTGTTTGATTGCCTTGCGGAGGGAATAGCTACACTGTTTGTATTCGGTCATGTTTCCGGTCACCTTGCCCTGATTAAAAGCAGTGGTTCGCACATTCAGTTTCACGCGAATGCTGCCATCAATCCACGGTTTCTGGTTTGGGAATGTTTTAATCGTTGCTATGGGAACGACATCTTCAACGCACGTTCTGATGAACTCGCTCACCGAATCAGCGTATTCATCAATGCTGTTGTTTGATGCAATACGAAACATATCCCAGTCCACGTGATGGAAGCAGTCTTGGAGTGTGGAATCAGATTGGTCGGGCCAGCGTTGAACAGACCTCAGCGCGGGAGCTTCTTGTTTTAGTTTCTGTCTGTAGGCAGGGATCAACAAAATGGAGTTGTGGTCAGCTGTACGTTTGTTTATCCCATGTGTAACTCTGTGTTGTTGTTTTTGTCGCACTGCTTATCTTTATCTTGGCCAGGTCGCAGTTGTAAATGAGAACGTGTTCTCAACTGGCCTACCTGGTTAAATAAAGGTGAAATAAAAAATACAATAAAAACCATCTGTGGATCTGTTAAGGTGGTATGCAAATTGGAGTGGGTCTAGGGTTTCTGGGATAATGGTGTTGATGTGAGCCATGACCAGCCTTTCAAAGCACTTCATGGCCACAAACGTAAGGGCTATGGGTCGGTAGTCATTAAGGCCGGCTACCTTAGTGTTCTTGGGCACCGGGACTATGGTGGTCTGCTTGAAACATGTTGGTATTACAGTCTCAGTCAGGGATAGGTTGAAAATGTCAGTTAAGACACTTGCCAGTTGGTCAGCGCATGCTCAGAGTACACATCCTGGTAATCCGTCTGTTGCCTTGTTTAAAGATCTTACTCACATCGGCTGCGGAGAATGTGATCGCACAGTCGTCTCATGAATCTTTCAGTTTTACTTGCCTTAAAGCGAGCATCGAATTAATTTAGCTCGTCTAGTAGGCTCGTGTCACTGGGAAGCTCTCGAACTGTGCTTCCCTTTGTCGCTGGAATAGTTTGCAAGCCCTGCCACATCCGACGAGTGTCGGAGCCGGTGTAGTATGATTCGATCTTAGTCCTTTATCAACGTTTTGCCTAATGGTTCGTTGGAGGACATAGCGGGATTTCTTATAAGCTTCCGGGTTAGAGTCCCGCTCCTTGAAAGCGGCAGCTCAATCACTGTGGGGACGACATCATCAATGCACTTACTGATGAAGAGAGCTTTGTACGAGTCTCTGTGTGTGGAGTAAAGGTGATCTAGATTTTCTTTCCTCTGGTTACACATTTAACATGCTGATAGAAATGAGGTAAAATGGATTTAAGTTTCCCTGCTTTAAAGTCCTCGGCCACTAGAAGCGCTGCCTCTGGATGAACGTTTTCCTGTTTGCTTATGGCCTTATACTCATTGAGTGTGGTCTTAGTGCCAGCATCAGTTTGTGGTAAATAGACAGCTACAAAAAATATAAATGAAAACTCTCTTGGTAAATATTGTGGTCTACAGTTTATCATGAGATACTCTACCTCAGGCGAGCAAAACCTCAAGACTTCTTTAATATTAGATTTTGTGCACCAACTGTTGTTTACAAATATACACAGACAGCCATCTCTTGTCCTACCAGAGGCAGCTGTTCTGTAACTTTAATGTCCTGTTGGTAGGATATTCGTGATCGTAGCTAATCTATTTTGTTATCCAATGATGGTACGTTGGCTAATAGAGCTGATGGTAGAGGCAGATTACCAGATCCTTACAATATCTCAGTTCGCCGTCCTCTATCTCAGTTTCTTTCTCATGCAAATGACGGGGATTTGGGCCTTGTCGGGTGTCTGAAGTAAATCAAATCTTCGTCCACTACGAGGTGAGTAATCACTGTCCTGATATCCATTAGCTCTTTTCGGTCATAATAGACAGTGGCAGAAACATTATGAACAAAATAAGTTGCAAACAACGCAAAAAAACATACACAATAGCATAATTGGTTATGATGCCATAAAACAGCGCCATTCCAATGCGTCCAAAGGTGTTGTTCTGCATTTAGGAGTGGGAGATGTGGTATAAATAAGGCTTATGCTTGGAACCCACATATGGGATGGCCAATATCATAGAACCACCTTCAGTGGCTTCCTGCTCTTTCTAACGTGAGAAGATTGTAGTAGAGAGAAGAAAATTGCACAGTGTCACACTATAAAGTTGATAATGCAAAAGCACAGCATGAAAAAAAAGCCACATCATTTGTTTTATTGAATTAGAGTTGTCTCCTTGGTAGCGTACTGTTCTGTTACAGTCATGGTATTCTACATTACTTTTTTATTCTGACATTCAATGGGAACATCATTATTGCTATATTGCTATTAGGTTGAGAAAAATGGTAATGAACAAAATGGCCAGCCTAGCATTGTGCAAGTAGGCTATTTACCTGCCGAGGGCAATACCTATTCACTCTGTCCCTGTTTCAGTGAGCATAAGGTCAAGTCTCGAACACTGCCCTTTAACAAAGTGCCACTTTGGTTGAGGTGGGCATATTACGTTATGAAAACCCCCCAACAAATTCCTCAAATGAAAAGGGGAGGAAAATGACATCTCATGAATGTGATCATTGTTTCCTTCCCTTTGGTGTTTCACATCATAAACCTCTCGGAATGCAGCTGCATCACTGTTTGAGCTTTGACTCAAATCCATTCAGACGCTTTGTTGTGCAGTCAGTCAGATCGTACGTATGAACACACACACACACACACACACACACACACACACACACACACACACACACACACACACACACACACACACACACACACACACACACACACACACACACACTCTCTCTCCTTCTTTATCAGTCATCTTCTACAGTCCTGATAACCATGATGAACACCAAAAAGAGACGTGCAAGTACTCCCTGTCCCCTCATTCACTGCCCGTGACCGTGGTTAAAACAGGTTAAGTTGAGAAGTAGCGATTAGTCCCCCCACTCCCCTCTGCTATCTCCCATAGCAAATACTTATTTTTGCACGTCTGTATCTCGGTGACGATGAATGATATGAGTTAAGATCTCCACAGAAATTTCAACATGGTGTCAAAGCATGCACTTACTGTATTTGTGTCACATTCCAAGTTCTCATACTGACAGATTGGGTAAGGACATAGTAGCATATCTACTTCCTCAAAGTATGATAGACACTGTTTTAAGATGTATGATAAAACAACAAAATAATTTTCTAACGATAAAATGATGCTTTAGTCAGTAGGCCTACAACAATTCCTTCTCCTACAGTATGCAAAATAAAAAAATGCAGGCCAAAGTGAGAATGCTCGTCCCAGTATGCAGAACTAATTCACCTGTGTTTTTGGAAAGCGCCTGCAGTGCCTTGGAGAATGGTGGCTCCTTTGAATGTGCTGAGAAGTTTAGATACTACCACCAGCTACAGCAAGAGAGAGAGAGCTCTGCTTTGCTGCACCGAGGCTAGTTAAGCAGCTGCCATTGTGAAAGAGAGTCCCATATACTCTCTGACAACCCAGGACTGTAGGAAATGAATGCACCTTTCTTGCTTCCCACTCCTTTCACTCCACGCCCTCTCTCTCTCTCTCTCTCTCTCTCGCTCTCTCTCTCTCTCTCATAGTACATCCCCATCACCGGTTGGAAAAAATGTTCATAATTGCATTTAATTCTACATTGCGTGTCCCCAATATAGAGGGTTTGGATAGAGTTTCAAGACAATTGAGACTGTTCAGAGAGCCTCACTTTTACAGAGGTTATGACTCACAGAGTGGTGTACAATTAAAGACATCAAGCCAACTTATTACAGCTTTCCCCCTGAAAACCCAATATCCATATCCACGTGAATGTGCTGTCCATCATACTCCCAGACTCCTTTCTCCCATGCTAACTTTGAATTGTGTGTGCAGCTGTGAAAACACCCTGGCAGGTACAGAGTCCAGAAAACAGGCAAGGGTCAAAACCAGGAGGACTAGCAAAAGAGACTAGAAAAGGCAAGCGCACGGGAAACCACGCTGGTTGACTTGGAACATACAAGACAAACTGGCACAGACAGACAGAAAACACAGGTTTAAATACTCAGCGGATAATGGGGTAGATGGGTGACACCTGGAGGGGGTGGAGACAAGCACAAGGACAGGTGAAACAGATCAGAGTGTAACACAATGTTTAATTTGAGCAACGACTTTAATCTAAGTGATTTTCTTTGTGGGATTGTTCAGGTGTGAAGGCAAATTAATCGTGAGAGTGTTGGAGAACTTGAGTGCCACCTCTCTCTGTCTGATGGCTTAGCTGTAGGGATTTATTAAACTGCGAATGTTATGGTTAGGGCTGGGTTCACCCGTAAACCACAAGTTCAAGGCGCAGGATGCGTGGTGTCGTGTCTTTGGCTATGCCGGATTAATTGATTGCTATTCTATAAAATAATTTTTTTTTGAGCTAATCATGTAAATGTAATTAACTATAGAGTCGGGCACCACAAAATAATATTTGTAGAGCTGTTATCTTCCAAATAAACTCTTAAAGACCTAGTAATATTTTACATCCATAGCAGTCAATATCAATCGTCATCTTAATTCAGTCTCATCTGAAAGTTGTAAATTATTTTATCTGCACGAACCCTGGCCAACAAGTTGAATCAGCAATACAAAATTGGGTTTAATTTACCTAATACCTAACTAATCACACAGACTTACACATACACGCAATTAATCATAACTTGATTACAAATTACGTCATAAAGGAAAACGTCCCTAGCGGGCGGAACAGATATGACAGCTTGTTACACAAAATAAAAGGGGCTGGGTTGAGTGAAGAAGCGGGAAGACTGAGGAACAAAGGGAAGAAGCTGTGCTATCGTAAATACAGTATCTTATGCATTCTAAATTACCGCCCATTTGGAAAAGGGAAATAGAATAAATATTTAATCTGAGCTGCGCTTCGGTAGGTTGGTGGTAGATGGAAGGCCGTGTTGCCCAACCGAGTCCTTTGAAGAATGTCTCTGGTGGTCAATTGAATATGTTGTAGTAACATCGTTGTGTGGTAGACGGGATACTCTGTCTGTTCCTTCCTAACCTATGCTATGTCTTGCTTGTCCTATGTTGCTATTGTCTATATTGTAATTGTTTTTAATAACCTGCCCAGGGATTGCGGCTGAAAATTACCCGGCTGGCTCAAACCGGCACTTTTACTGAAACGTTGATTAATGTGCACTGTCCCTGTAAAATTAAATAAACAAAAACTTAAACCTGCGTTTGCAGCTGCGGTCGCTAACTCAACGGCTAGGAGGTATCACTTCTGTAGTGAATAAGAGTTCAAAGTTTATACCATTTGCAACCAAAGCTCACGCTGATTTGCCTTCGTTCTGTAGTTATTATCTGAACCATTCTGACATAGGACCGTCGTCCTACATCCCCGGAACAGGAAGTTATATTGTCGTCAAGGGCTTATATAGGAAGGGAGAGGAGAGTGTGTTTGAAAAGTTTTATAGCCCATGTCCCTTCACAGGGCGGGCCACTGATTGAGTAGCCCTATCTTATGAAAATCCAAATCTCTCATTTTAGAAGCTAAAATCACATTTCATCCCATCCCAAATAATTTCATATTCAAACATTTAAATTGAACAACAATTCCATGTGAACCTGATAACTGATGTGTAGACTTTCCACTGTAGAGTTTATGTCATCTTATCATGGATGAGAATGTCTCAGATGACAACCGAACTGACATCATATTCATTAAGTACCGACGCATATGTTCAATTGTTCGGATTACCAGAATATAGTTAATTTCCCCCCACCTACTGATGTTCCCAGAATCTCTATGTTAACCAAGGGTTTTGCAAATGTAACCTCAGTAGGGTAGAGAGAAGACAACGTCATAACAGTGGTTGCATGGAAATATGGATGCAATAATCGTGCGCACATCTGTCTGTCTTTCTGGTGGTTTCATGACTTCTATTACAGCCATGAACTTTGTCAGGCCTTCACAAGCTTTGCATCTCATTAATAACATGTACATCAACAATCAGTCTATTTGCACATACAGTAATAGGACATTTCTGTTTGTAATTTGTAGTTCATTGCTATAAAATACTGTATACTGTCTGAGATGAGAATTGGAGTGGAGCCATGGTAGCAGTATCTGCTACTCATAGCAAATGAGTTCCCCAGTGGGTACTATTAGTGCTCCTTTCTCCACCACAAAAACATGTTTGGTGCAAGCAAAGCCCCGAGGCTAAACTGACTGTAGACGTGCATTCCATTCTGCCCGATTTAAAAGCAGAGTCTAATATTTTTAGGAATTAACTTGATCAGAGATGAGCATGAGGCATTTTCTTGATCAAATAGAAATGGAGTATAAAGAAAGGTAGGAGTCATGTTACAGTTCGAGGGGACCTACCACGGATGATCAAAGCGTTAAATCTTCAATCACCATGTTAAAATTATATGAGTCTATGTCGGGAGCTTCAGTGAAAATATGGTTGAGCCCAAGGGCTTCTTTGAGATGCAAATTCAAGCGTGTTCAATGTATGTTTCAGAGTTTATTTACCACACACATACACTCACACACACTCACACACACACACACACACACACACACACACACACACACACACACACACACACACACACACACACACAGCTACTATGATATACAGTATGACATTATGTGCATATAATATCCCATAACAGCCAGATGTAATTGTGCAGTGACAAAGAAACCCCTGGCCCCTGATGGCTTGTCTGTCTGCATGTTACTCTGCACAGGTCTTTTTAACCTGCCATTGGACCCTGTGTGATCTGGGAGAAGGGAGGCGCACACACACACAGCCAGAGCCGCTCGGAGCCAGCTGTTTCCATGGAAACGAGGCCTTGTACCGTGGCCAGAGCCTGAAGATGCATATCTCCTTAGAATCCTGAAAACACCTGATTGTACTCAGATTCAAATGCATCGCACTGAACCAGACAGAGAGGGGTTGTTCACTGAAAATGCACACAGGAATTCCTTTCCATCTTGTCCGTGGTAACATGGCGAATTAATTTCTATCAAAGACCAATACACAAAAAAAACAATTCTAGTTGTCTATACTTAGTTATTTTTTCATTGTATAGCCAGTCTGTTGAACTTGTGTAACACCAAGCATGATGAGAGAGGGAGGGAGGGAGAGAGACACAGCAGCATGTGAGTGCTCGCATTTTTCAACATGTTTTTTACAAAAAGATAGATTTGGAGTTAGATAAACTTGGATTTTTCAGCAGGGACATAAACATGATGCTACCCTTCACTCCAGATTCAAAACTCCAAACCTACAACCTAATTTTGGACAAAATGACCTTGAAGGATTACTACTACCAAGGATTCCTTTTACAAAGCTATACAGAGGGTGCTCTGGCAAACAAACTGCAGAGACCTGAGGACACCATCCAACCTGGAACTGAGACAGACCAACTGTCAAATAGCAGTGAGGTGTGAAGTGAGAGGTGCCAAAGCCTTTGAGCCCAACAAATGGCAGGAGTCTCACAGGCTACCCCACCCAAATTCAGAGGCCTTTGAAGCCCTTTCCCACTGTTCAGAGACCATCCACTGGCATTTTCTACAAGAAATCTGCCTCCAGAAATAACAGCTTCTCCATAGTCAGTGTGACACCTACTCCCGTTGCCTGCTGCACTGCTGCTTGGACTCCACCTGGCGATCTGTTCACCGTCTGCCCTGGCTTGTCTCCCCTGTCTGGTACAGGTACCCCCACTACACTCCCCCCTCTCTCCCGAGCTTTCGATCGCCTCCGGCACACAGGCACTATTGGTGCAAGTGACTCTGAACTTACAATGGCTAGCCCCAAGTTGTTACATTTGTTTTCTTGTGCATTTTGTTATTTTGATGTTTGCCTCATGACTCCTGCATGCTTTGTTGACTATGAACTTTCTTGTTTATCCAACCGTGGGACAGACTATGTTTGTTCCCACACTCAGGATTCTAACTCTTTATTGGCTACACAGACTTTTGGCCTCCCATCCTATTTTAACCACCTCTCGCCGGCTTTGTATTCATGTTGCCTGATGAAATTGCTGTACAATATGATATTGTTGCCATCCAAATGTCATAAATCAACTCTGTAGAGCTCTCCCTGTCCTATTCTGTGCCTTGATTGTATTACTGTTGATGATATCTGGAAATGTGCATGTACACCCTGGTCCATCTACTGTTGCTAGCCACAATTCTGACTTGTGCTCTGATATCTGCTTCACTAATTTATGCTCTCATAAAATATTGTGTTTTCTGCACGTTAATACTAGAAGCATATTACCTAAAATGGATCAATTGAAAGTGTGGGTTCACAGCGCCAATACAGATGTGTTGGTCATTACTGAGACGTACTGTAGTTAAGGAAGAGTGATTTGAATACTGATATTAACCTTACTGACGGCTCTTCCAAAGGTGTGGGAGTGACAGTCTTTACCAAGGATCACCTTCAGTGCTCGGTTGTCTCTACCAAGTCTGTCCCCATACAATTTAATTGGCTGGTTTTAAGCATTAAACCTTCAAATAGATCTTTGTTGACTGTTGCTGGGAGTTATCGTCCCCCATCAGCACCGGTCTGTACCCTACCTGCCCTAAGCTCTCTCCTGGCCCCTTACACTAAGTCCTAAAGCATTGGGACTCCCGAAATATGTCTCAGATTATTACCAATCCCATAAAGTATGACTCCAAACACCCAGAAAAGGCTACTCTCCTCGATGTTATCCTCACAAATAATCCTGAAAGGTATCAGTCTGGTGTTCTCTGTAATGACCTTGGGGATCATTGTTTTACAGCTTGTGTTCGAAATGACTACTCAGTGAAACGACCTGTCCTGATTTGTCATAGACGCTTGTTAAAAATCTTTAATGAGCAAGCCTTCCTTCATGACTTGACCACTGTAAATTGGTATAGAACCAGCTTGATACCCTCTGTCAAAGATGCTTGGACCTACTTTTTGATATTTTCAGTGGTATTGTTATCAAACACGTCCCAATAAGAAAATTAGAATTATAAACAGGTTCAGCCCCTGGTTCGACCGTGATCTTGAAGAGTTACTCCCCCGCAAGAATTTGATTTGTCGAAAGGCTTGGCACACGCATACTCAGGCTGACTGGCTCTCATTCAGGCAAATGAGAAATAAGTGCACTCAGGCTATCTGGATGGCTAAGGTTAGTTCTCTCTCTGTGGGTCTAACCCCAAGAAGTTCTGGAAAATGACTAAAGACCTGGAGAATAAACCCTCCCCCTCACAGCTGCCCATGTCCCTTGAAGTTGATGATGTGTTTGTTACTGACAAGAAACACATGTCTGAGCTCTATAATCACCACTTCATTACGTCAGGATTCCTATTTGACTCAGCCATGCCTCTTTGCCCGTCCAACATTTCATAATCTCCCACCCCTTCTAATGTGACTTGCCTCGATGCTCCTCCCTCTTTTTCCCCCTTGCCCCGCTACAAAGTTTCTCCCTGCAGACGGTCACTGAGTCCGAGGTGCTGAAGGAGCTCCTTAAACTTGACCCCCCAAAAAACATCTGGGTCAGATGGTTTAGACCATTTCTTCTTTAAGGTTGCTGCCCCTATCATCGCCAAGCCTGTCTCTGACCTTTCTAACATGTCTCTTCACTATGGAGATGTTCCCATTGCTTGGAAGGCAGCCACGGTTCGTCCTTTATTTAAAGGGGGAGATCAAGCTGATCCTAACTGTTATAGGCCTATTTCTATTTTGCCCTGTTTATCAAAAGTGTTGGAAAAACTTGGCAATAAACAACTGACTGGCTTTCTTGATGTCTATAGTTTTCTCTCTGGTATGCAGTCTGGTTTCCGTTCAGGTAATGGATGTGTCACTGCAACCTTAAAGGTCCTCAATGATGTCACCTTTGCCCTTGATTCTAAGCAATGTTGTGCTGCTATTTTTATTGACTTGGCCAAAGCTTTTGATACGGTAGACAATTCCATTCTTGTGGGCCGGCTAAGGAGTATTGTTGTCTCTCAGGGGTCTTTGGCCTGGTTATAGGACACATCACTGCACTCTATTATCCTCTGTAAACTGGTCATCTCTGTCTACCCATAACAAGACCCACTGGTTGATGCTTATTTATAAAACCCTCTTAGGCCTCATTCCCCCTATCTGAGATATCTACTGCAGCCCACATCCTCCACATACAACACCCGTTCTGCCAGTCACATTTAGTTAAAGGTCCCCAAAGCACACACAACCCTGGGTCGCTCGTCTTTTCAGTTCGCTGCAGCTAGCGACTGGAACGAGCTGCAACAAACACTCAAACTGGACAGTTTTATCTCAATCTCTTCATTCAAAGACTCATGGACACTCTTACTGATAGTTGTGGCTGCTTTATGTGATGTATTGTTGTCTCTACCTTCTTGCCCTTTGTGCTGTTGTCTGTGCCCAATAATGTTTGTACACTGTTTTGTGCTGTTACCATCTTGTGATGCTGCCATGTTGTGTTGCTACCATGTTGTTGTCATGTTGTGTTGCTACCATGCTGTGTTGTCATGTGTTGCTGCCATGCTATGTTGTTGTCTTTAGGTCTCTCTTTATGTAGTGTTGTCTCTCTTGTCGTGATGTGTGTTTTGTCCTATATTTCTATTTAATTTATTTGGATTTTTAATCTCAGCCCACGTCCCCGGCAGACTTTCCTAGTTAAATAAAGTCAATCAAAACAACAACACTTAACAGGTAGTTGAAATCATCTTATTTCAGGATGTTTTGATGTCAATACATGGTCCTCCTTTCAGTGATACCCTAATAAAACATGGCAATAACGTGCTATCATTACATTTTACATTTACTGTTCAAACATTACAAATTATACTTATGTGCATGATATTACACAATAATGAGACTGAAATGCCACACAGTGCCATCAGTGGTTTGGTGACTCTTTTATGCATCATCTGAGAAATAACATCTTCCAGTCTAGATGACTGTGTTGTGTTGTGCAACCTTCTGATGACACTTGTTGGCTCCCACCACAATCCCCTCCAGACAAACAGTGATACAATGTCCATACTTACCTTGGCGCTCATCTTCCTTATGAGAGACATAGTTCTGGGTGGCCTCAAAGGTCTTTGCGAGGTGATGCTTTGATACAACTCTGCCAATCTAGGCAAATTTCAATCAAACTTTGAAGTCTCCGGAAACCTGTTCATTATCTTAAAGCAATGGCACCCTTTTTATATCAATTGACCCGGTCTGGTGGGATGTAACTTATGTGTAGTGATAGTATGTTGTGAATGGTGTTGGATGTGTTTTTCTTCAAAACCTCAGCTGTCTAAGGATGAGAAATGTTGACCTTTGACACCGGAAGTGATACATGGTCTAGGTGATGAAGTATCACTGCCTATCAATCGTGTTAGAAACCCCTCATTTGGCTGGGCTGCTGAGTTATGTCGCAATCACTAGGAATATTTTTTTCCTTAGGTATGCAGCTATTTGTTGAAGCTCTGATTTCATAATTGAGGAATAACTTGAAGTGTTGTATTTCTGTAGTAGCTGTATTGACTAATTGAACAGGCCCAGTCTTTGGAATGAGCAGTGCCACCTAAAGGGCTCTCTGTTTTTCCTATTCTGCCTCATTTACTTTAACATGGGATTCCTCTATAGGTTATCTTGTTCCCACAGGAGCCAATGACTCAAAACTTTGTAAAGGACACATCATGGAAACGAGGAGAAGCTTAGGTTGTAAAACAACGTGATTTGTGTTGTTCTAAAACCCCTTATCAAACAATGGAGTAAATGCCACTCACCACAAATGAGTCTACCTACAGTAGAACATGTTGTTACTCACTTAGTTTGTGTCAGGAATGCTGCTTCACTCATCCCTACTCTACACACAGAAAAGCTCTCTCTGCTCTCCCTCTCTGTTGCAACAATAAAAAAGTATTGATCAACTACAGGAGTTGATCAATATTGTTTTATTGCTTGAAAAAGACTGGATAGGTGAAAGCAATACAACGGAGAACTGTCGGTCATGTTGTTTTCACCTATCCATGGTAGACGTAGTTGATCTGTAGTTTATTCTGCGACAAAGGATATCAGATGTGCATAGCTCAAGGATGTTGATGGCTGTAGATTCGCTTGCATGTCAATATCAGACTGGAAAGAATTTACATTCGCAATCTCCCCATAACTGAGAATGCAACCATGATATTTCTTGACGTCGACTCGTGGATCCCTCGATGCCACGTCCAGCGTGGACAAGAACACCGGACTCGGCACCATTGTAACATTATTGCTTCCATCCCTCTCCTCGCCCCAGCCTGGGTTTGAACCACAGACCCTCTGAACACATCGACAACAGTCACTCTCGAAGCATCCTTACCTATCACTCCATAAATGCCACGGCCCTTGCAGAGTAAGGGAAACAACTACTTCAAGGTCTCAGAGAGAGTGACGTCACCGATTGAAAGGCTACTAGTGTGCGCCGCTCACTAGATAGCCTTTTCACAGCGGTTACACTAGTTACGGCCACTTTCACCATGATACTTAACGATTTTTTGCGGGCCATTTAGCTCCATTCAGCAAAATGGCGATGTTCATATTCAAATACTTCCAGCTTCATGCACCATAGGGGGTTTTCCATAGGAATACATGGATGACGTCAGCGCCATCCCTATCTAATGGTTTAAATGTCTATGCTCTGAAGGCTGTGGAATGCACACTGTCTGTCTGCTTTAGGTGGCATTCTGCCTTCTCCTTACATTTCTCTGCCTTCAACGTCGCCCACAACTGGCTCATGTGAACTACAATCCCTACGCTTTGTTTTAACGTTTAGAAACCTCAATAATCATTGCTTGCGATACAACTTTTGAAACATATGGCCCTTATCTTTCATATCAGCAAGAAATAATCCTTTAAGTAAAAAATATTTAAGACTTACTGTAGCAGTTTTGCACAGATCCATTCAGCTATGAGTGCCTCCATCTGACGAAACTACACTTCAGCCACACTTCCACAATTATGCTTACACACAGGTGTTCGGAGCACGCTAGATAGATAATTATCACAGGTGGTCGTCTCTGTACTCCTTCCTCCTTCTGTTTTCCGTAAAGAAGCGCTGTAACATGGATATATGGCCGGGGAGCAACACTAACCCTAACCCTATAAAGGTGTGTATCAATTTAACCTTCTGTTTTTTGAAAATGATTTCTCGCTGAAATGAAAGGCAAAGTCCTTATGCTTCCAAAACCATACTGCAAAGCGATACGTGTTAATGCTCAGGCCAAGCTTCTGGGCTCTTAACAAAACTCCCCCATACAGAAGACACCTTCGTCCATTGATTCTTATGTGTAAAGTAATGTAACTGAGAGTCATGATCTAGGGCAGTAAGTGGATTTGAGAGTAATACATTTTCTGTATGATGGAGAGCTGGAGCTTGTCTCAGGAGAAACAGTGTCGCTGCTGGAGTAATGAGATCAAGTGTTTGTTATTTCTAAAAGGCATTTTTCCTCTTCGAGGTGCAAACGTTGTCACATTACAAGACTGCTGCGACATGTTCATCTCCAAAGATCATTTTAAGTTGGGAAAATCGTGTGTCATTGGAATTTTCTGTAATATTACTGAAATACAAACATTTTGTAGGATTGAGATAAGGAAATTAATGGATGCACACTGAATAGTCAGCTCCAAATTACATAGGCAACCTTATTATATTGGTTTATAATGCAAGTACAGGAAGGAATGACCGACCAGATACTGTTCAGCCATGACAGGTAAACAACAATAGTTTTACCAAAATGTTGTATTTAATGACACGGAACAACAATAAACAACGACTAACAAACCAAACTGTTTACCACAGTGAAATTGGCAGTGGTGAACATAACCAAGAGTAGTCAAACCAAACCATGTCATCTCCTCTCTCTCTACAATGTGCATGGGCCACTTATTATTCCCATAAAACACTGTGTCGCATACACAAGCTTACCCACCAACACACCTCTGGCTAGGGGAAGTAGTATACCTTGCAGGCAACTAAATGTAACTAATAAAATGTTAGAGAAATATAGCTAATGATGGGGAGAGAAAGTTAAAAAAAAAAAAAATACAGTACCAGTCAAAAGTTTGGACACACCTACTCATTGAAGGGTTTTTCTTTATTTTTTACTATTTTCTAAATTGTAGAATAATAGTGAAGACATCAAAACTATGAAATAACACATAAGGAACCATGCAGTAACCAAAAAAGTGCTAAACAAATATTATATTTTAGATTCTTCAAAGTAGCAACCTTTTGCCTTGATGACAGCTTTGCACACTCTTGGCATTCTCTCAACCAGCATCACCAGGAATGCTTTTCCAACAGTCTTGAAGGAGTTCCCATATATTCTGAGCACTTGTTGTCTGCTTTTCCTTTACTCTGCGGTTCAACTCATCCCAAACCATCTCAATTGGTTTAAGATTGGATGATTGTGTAGGCTAGGTTATCTGATGCAGCACTCACTCTCCTTCTTGGTCAACTAGCCCTTACACATCATGGAGGTGTGTTGGGTCATTGTCCTATTGAAAAACAAATGATAGTCCCACTAAGCGCAAACCAGATGGGATGGAGTATCACTGCAGAATGCTGTGGTAGACATGCTGGTTTACTGTGCCTTGAATTCTAAATAAATCCACAGCAGTGTCACCAGCAAAGCACCTCCACACCATTACACCTTCTCCCCCATGCTTCATGGTGGTAACCACACATGCGGAGAACATCTGTTCAACAACTCTGATTCTCACAAAGACACGGCGGTTGGAACCAAAAATCTCAAATTTGGATTCATTAGACCAAAGGACAGATTCCCACGGTCTAATGTCCATTGCTCGTGTTTCTTGGTCCAAGCAAGTCTCTTATTATTATTGGTGTCCTTTAGTAGTGGTTTCTTTGCAGCAATTCAACCATGAAGGCCTGATTCATGCAGTCTCCTCTGAACAGTTGATGTTGAGATGTGTCTGTTAATTGAACTCTATGAAGCATTTATTTGGGCTGCAATTTTTGAGGCTGGTAACTCTAATGAACTTATCCTCTGCAGCAAAGGTAACTCTGGGTCTTCCTTTCCTGTGGCGGTTGTCATGAGAGCCAGTTTCATCATAGTACTCAATGGTTTTTGCGACTGCAAGTTCTTGAAATGTTCGGTATTGACTGACCTTCATGTCTTAAAGTAATGATGGACTGTTGTTTCTCTTTGCTTATTTAAGCTGTTCTTGCCATAATATGGACTTGGTCTTTTACCAAATAGGGCTATCTTCTGTATACCACCCCTACCTTGTCACAACACAACTGATTGTCTCAAAGGCATTAAGAAGAAAGAAATTCCACAAATTGACTTTTAACAAGGCACACCTTGTTAATTGAAACACATTCCAGGTGTGAAGCTGGTTGAGAGAATGCCAAAAGTGTTCAAAGCTGTCATCAAGGCAAAGGGTGGCTACTTTGATGAATCTCAAATATAAAATATATTTTGATTTGTTTAACACTTTTTTAGTTACCACATGATTCCATATGTGTAATTTCATAGTTTTCACTTTTCATAATTCACTAATAGTGTCTTCACTAATATTGTACAATGTAGAAAATAGTATAAATAAAGAAAAACCCTTGAATGAGTAGGTGTGTCCAAACTTTTGACTAGTACTGTAGATGTTTTATTATCACATACACCAGATAGATGCAGTGAATTGTGTTGTTTTACAGGGTCAGCCATAGTAGTATGGCGCCCCTGGAGCGAATCATGGTTCAAGCTTTGTTCGCATTGCAGTTTGAGGTGACTTAAATCATTTATTTTTGCATATTTGATTAGAATCTGTTATTTTTCCTGCAGTCTGAACAGTCAAAAGGTGGATTAAAATCAAATGATTCAAATGATTGATTAATTGTTCAGCAGTCTTATGGCTTTGGTGTAGAAGCTGTTAAGGAGCCTTTTGGTCCTCGACTTGATGATCCGGTACCGCTTGCTGTGTGGTAGCAGAGAAAACAGTCTATGACTTGGGTGAATGGATTCTCTGACAATTTTATGGGCTTTCCTCTGACACCATCAATTATATAGGACCTGGATGGCAGGAAGACCTGTAGTCCACGATCAGCTCCTTTGTCTTGCTCACATTGTGGGAGAGGTTGTTGTCCTGGGGTGTATGCTTTATGATTAACAAGTCGTGGTGTGATCATGACAACATACAGGAACTCAAGTCCCTTTGTTCACCTGACCTAGAATTCCTTACGATCAAATGCCGACCGCATTATCTACCAAGAGAATTCTCTTTGATTATAATCACAGCCGTGTATATCCCCCCCCGGCTGGCATCCCTAGCCGCGTCCTCAGAGCATGCACAGACCAGCTGGCTGGTGTGTTTACGGACATATTCAATCAATCCCTATCCCAGTCTGCTGTTCGCACATGCTTCAAGAGGGCCACCATTGTTCCTGTTCCCAAGAAAGCTAAGGTAACTGAGCTAAGTGACTATCACCGTAGCACTCACTTCTGTCATCATGAAGTGCATTGAGAGACTAGTCAAGGATCATATCATCTCCATCCAACCTGATACCCTAGACCCATTCCAATTTGCTTACCGGCCCAATAGGTCCACAGACGACGCAATCGCAATCACACTGCACACTGCCCTAACCCATCTGGACAGGAGGAATACCTATGTAAGAATGCTGTTCATCGATTATAGCTCAGCATTTAACACCATAGTACCCTCCAAACTCGTCATTAAAATCGAGACCCTGAGTCTTGACCCCGCCCTGTACAACTGGGTCCTGGACATTCTGACGGGCTGCCCCCAAATGGTGAGGGTAGGAGACAACATCTCCACCCGACTGATCCTCAACACTGGGCCCCACAAGGCTGCGTTCTCAGCCCTCTCCTGTACTCCCTGTTCACCCATGACTGAGTGACCATGCACGCCTTCAACTCAATCATCAAGTTTGCAGACAACACTACAGTGGTAGACTTGATTACCAACAACGACGAGACGGCCTACAGGGAGGAGGTGAGGGCCCTCGGAGTGTGGTGTCAGGAAAATAACCTCACACTCAACGTGAAAAAAACAAAGGAGATGATTGTGGACTTCAGGAAACAGCAGAGGGAGCACCCCCCTATGCACATCGACAGGACAGTAGTGGAGAAGGTGGAAAGCTTTAAGTTCCTCTGCGTACACATCACAGACAAACTGAAATGGTCCACCCACACAAACAGCGTGGTGAAGAAGGCGCAACAGCGCCTCTTCAAACTCAGGAGGCTGAAGAAATTTTGCTTGTCACCAAAAACACTCACAAACTTTTACAGATGCACAATCGAGAGCATCCTGTCGGGCTGTATCACCGCCTGGTATGGCAACTGCTCCGCCCACAACCGTAAGGCTCTCCAGATGGTAGTGAGGTCTGCACAACGCATCACCGGGGGCAAACTACCTGCCCACCAGGACACCTACACCACCCAATGTCACGGGAAGGCCAAAAAGATCATCAATGACAACAACCACCTGAGCTACTGCCTGTTATCATCCAGAAGGCGAGGTCAGTACAGGCGCATCAAAGCTTGGACCGAGAGACTGAAAAACAACTTCTATCGCAAGGCCGTCACACTCTTAAACAGCCATCCCTAACATTGAGTGGCTGCTGCCAACATAGAGACTCAATCTCTAGCCACTTTAATAATGAATAATTGGATGTAATAAATGCATCACCAGTCTCTTAAACAATGCAACTTTAATGTTTACATACCCTACATTACTCATCTCATATGTATATACTGTACTCTGTACCATTTACTGTATCTTGCCTATGCCGTTCGGCCATCGCTCATCCATCTATTTATATGTACATATTCTTAATCATTCACACTTGTGAGGTAGTTGTTGTGAAATTTTTAGATTACGTGTTAGATATTACTGCACGGTTGGAACTAGAAGCACAAGAATTTCGCTACACTCGCATCAACATCAGCTAACCATGTGCATGTGACCAATACAATTTGATTTGATTTGACACAGCCAGTTGTCTGACCTCCTCCCAATAGGCTGCCTCATCGTTGTCAGTGATCAGGCCTGTTGTGTCGTCAGCAAATTTAATCCTATTGGAGTCATGTTTGGCCACGTAGTCGTGGGTGAACAGGGAGTACAGGAGGGGACTAGGTACATACCCCTGAGGTGCCCCAGTGTTGAGGATCAGCGTGGCAGACGTGTTGTTGCCTACGCTTACCATCTGGGGCTGGCCCATCAGGAAGTCCATGATTGCATATTAGCAAGTAGAACGGATGGCAGTGGGAGTTAACTCGCTCACCTACGGAATCTCAGAAAGCAGCTCGATCACCGCCTTCTTTTCCTCTGTCTTTTCTTCACGCAAATGATGGGGGATTTGGGCCTATTCCCGGGAAAGCAGAACCTCTTGAGTGTAGTTGCCAGTATTTTGATGTTTGGATGAAAAATGTACCCAAATGAAACTGCCTATTTCTCAGGCCCAGAATCTACATATAATTGTCCGATTAGGATAGAAAACACTCAAAAGTTTCCAAAACTGTCAAAATATTGTCTGTGAGTATTACAGAACTGATATTGCAGGAGAAAACCTGAGGAAAATCCAACCCGGAAGTGCTGTTTTTCCAGAAAGCTCTCTGATACATTGCATGCCTTCCCTCCATTTAAAGGGATATCAACAAGATTCCTTTTCCTATGGCTTCCACATGGTGTAAACAGTCTTTAGACATAGTTTCAGGCTTTTATTTTGAAAAATGAGCGAGAAAGATCACATCGCGTCATTGGATGGCTGGGTGCCAGCAGCGTTTTCCATGCGCCAACAGAGTGGAGCAGACATTTTCTCTCTCTCTCCTATTGAAGAAAATACAGTCCGGTTGAAATATTATAAATTATATATTGTAAAAACAACCTGAGGATTGATTATCAAAAAACGTTTGACATGTTTCTATGGACTTTACGGATACTATTTGGAATTTTCGTCTGCCCCGTCGTGACCGCTCTTTCTTGTGGACTTCTGAACATAACGCGGCAACCAAATGGAGGTATTTTGGATATAAAAATAATCTTTATCGAACAAAAGGAACATTTATTGTGTAACTGGGAGTCTCGTGAGTGCAAACATCCAAAGATCATCAAAGGTAAGCGTTTCATTTGATTGCTTTTCTGACTTTTGTGACCAATCTACTTTGCTAGGTGGATTAACAACAAGCTAAGCTGTGTTTTGCTATATTGCATTTCATGAAAATTACATATTTTTAGTATTTAATTTGAATTTGGCGCTCTGCAATTCAGCGGATGTTGACGAAAATGATCCCGCTAACGGGATGGGTGCATCAAGAAGTTAAAGGAAAAAGCTTCTTCCAGTTTGTGGTGAGCAATCGCTGTTCTGATGTCCAGAAGTTATTTTTAGTATTACAACCTGTCTACGATATTGGTTCCCAATTGGGAATCAACCCTCCCACGTTCAGCTGAAACGGTGGCGCATGGAACGCAAAAATATTCTTAAAAATATTTAACCTCCACACATTAACAAGTCCAATAGCTCAAATGAAAGATAAACACCTTGTTCATCTAGCCAGCAAGTCAGATTTCTAAAATGTTTTACGGCGAAAACATAGCACATATATATGTAAAACCACCACCAGACACAGCTCATTTGAATAGCCAAAACATGCAATCAACAAACGCAGGATTAAAAAATAAATCGTTCACTAACCTTTTGAAAATCTTCATCAGATGACAGTAATATGACATGTTACACAGTACATTTTTTTTTTCAATAATATGCCATTTATATCCATAAATGTCCATTTACAGTGAGTTCACGTTCAGAAATTACTCAAAAATGCCCGCAGGAAATCTAGGTAGCGCGGCAAGATAACGTAAATAGACATCATAAACTTTGACTAAATATACATGTTCTACATATAGTTAGAAAGATACACTGCTTCTTTATGCAACCGCTTTGTTAGATTTATTTTTAACGTTACAGAAATCGCACACTATTCAATATGCTGAGACGGCGCTCAGTTCCAAGCTACATTTCTACGTAATGTTGGAGTCAACAGAAACACAGATTTAAGCATAAATATTCCCTTACCTTCGATGGTCTTCGTTCAGAATGTTCTGGAAGGCTTCATACTTACCCAATACATCGTTTGGTTTCAAGTCTTGCGTCTTTGTATTAGCTACTGCTAATAACATCAGCTGAAATGCACCCAAAACGTCCTCTGGTCCGGAAAAGTTGTGCATCAAAACTTCAAAATTACATATTATATGTCGACTAAACAGGTCAAACTAAGTGCAGAAGCAAGCTTTATGATGTTTTAGACACACAAAACAAACTTCAATTCAATCGGCCATCGTCTGCCCTTCTCTTGAGTGCTGGAACAAAGGAATGGCTGGGACAAATTCGCGCCCCTACGCACAGCCTATTTTCTCGTGGCACGCACTAATTTCACTCCCATAGGGTCAATTCTTGCGGGATTTGAACGATTCAAAGCTCTACTGAAAGAGGACATCTAGCGGAAGAGATAGAAAGTCTCCCCAGAATCATAACTGGTTGGGAAGGGTGGGGGCCATGACGTCAAAGTTGCTCCAACTTTCATGGCCACAAAAACTAGTTTGGAAGAATGCCTGCCCTGTGAGTTCTGCTATACTTACAGACATAATTCCAACGGTTTTATAATCTTTAGAGTGTTTTCTATCCAATAATATTTTTTTTGCATATATTAGCAATTTTTGACAGATTTTTTTTTCAGTTTACTAGGGGTACCCAATCTCTCCAAAGGGGGCATATGTCTGCCATATCCTTAACAGGTTTTAAGAGATGATAGCAGCACCATCATGTACAAATTAAGTTAAAAAAAAGTATGTTACAAACAACGCTAAAAACTAAATAAATAGTACAGTTGGTTAGGAGCATGTAAAACGTCAGCCATCCCCTTCGGGCCATCTTCAACATGTGGTAGCTAACTAGCTTGTTAAAACCCTTTCCTGAGTCAAATGACCAAATCGCCTTCTAGTGGCCTCATGGGTGCAATGTTTTTAATATTTTAATAATTTCGTAAATCCAGTGTTTCTATGTCAAACGGTTTTGTTATATTTCAGCCTTCTGTGAGGTATATAAAGTGTAATATTGGGACGCAAACTCAAATTGTGATACATTTCAACTCTATATATGACATGGTACAGGTGTCTTCTCTTTTTTAAGCCCATAACCATGTGTGTGAGATGTATGTATACTTAGGTTTCAAAGTAGATATGTTAAGACAACCAAGAAACACTTGGGTGACCCTGATTTAGCCACAGCAGTTAGTTGACTAGCCAAAGAGGACTTGTTTTGAAAGTTGGATGATCCTTTGAGGCTTTAAAAGCGTTCTTACAGTATAATGTTGAACACTCAAAGCAACTGGTAATCGTCCATGGCAGGCATTGTTGTCACGTTAGCTTGCTACAAAACTTCTGAGTGATAGGAAGCACGAGCTCCAACACCAATCAGCCTACACCACTGCGCACACACCCGACGTTACCTTGACAACTAGCGTAGCCATGTCAGCAAATGACTGCTGTCTGAACACACACACATCTGATTTGGTCACTTGTAACTTGCAGTTTGGACAGAATTCCAAAATAGATTTGGAAAGGCCTGCTGTGTGAACAAGACTTAAGTGCCTTGCTCAAGGGCACATCAACAGATTTTTCACCTTGTCAGCTCAGGTATTCAAACCAGCGACTGTTCGTTTACTGGCCCAACACGCTAACCGCTAGGCTACCTGCTAAGAGAGAAAGAGAGAGATTATCTGAACATCATATGAAAATATGAAGCTTTATTAGTTGATTATAGTATGCAACACAGTGTAAACTTGTTTGTATAGCTGTAAAACCTAACACAGTGCCAGAGAAAGAGTTGGGTTGTTTGTGTATGACAGTTTATTTAACTAATCCAGAGGAATAATTGGGCTGTTGTTGACTCTGTTGTTTTTGCTTTACCTAAGCATCTGAAGATATGATGTTAAATCATCCAGCTCCTGGGTGTTAATAAATGGATTAACCTGCAATCATGGCAGTCAATCTGTTTTTATTCTCCTAGTGACATTATTTGTGCATTCTTGAGCACGGTCGCCTCGAAGGAATGCACCACTCTTCTTCTTATTGAAAACATAAATCTAGAATGACTTGCTACCCAGAAAACCTCCAAACGCACGCCATTATCTACTGTAAATATATGCAGCAGCTCTCAGCCAATCCGGTCCTTTGTTTTTTAAGATGAAGAGACATTGAGTGTGGCCCTCTCTCTGACAGAATTACTGTCATGGTTGGCAGGATGACTGTCTTAAAGTGATGAAAGAAGTGTTGATACTAAAGCAGCTGGTGTTGGTGATATTTTGACAGATTCTACTCTTACCTGACGTCCTTAGAATGTAACACAACCTATGGTCTGTACAATAGATCAGGCTCAGTCTCTTAGACTTACAGTGCCTTGCGAAAGTATTCGGCCCCCTTGAACTTTGCAACCTTTTGCCACATTTCAGGCTTCAAACATAAAGATATAAAACTGTATTTTTTTGTGAAGAATCAACAACAAGTGGGACACAATCATGAAGTGGAACGACATTTATTGGATATTTCAAGCTTTTTTAACAAATCAAAAACTGAAAATTGGGCGTGCAAAATTATTCAGCCCCCTTAAGTTAATACTTTGTAGCGCCACCTTTTGCTGCGATTACAGCGGTAAGTCGCTTGGGGTATGTCTCTATCAGTTTTGCACATCGAGAGACTGAATTTTTTCCCCATTCCTCCTTGCAAAACAGCTCGAGCTCAGTGAGGTTGGATGGAGAGCATTTGTGAACAGCAGTTTTCAGTTCTTTCCACAGATTCTCGATTGGATTCAGGTCTGGACTTTGACTTTGCCATTCTAACACCTGGATATGTTTATTTTTGAACCATTCCATTGTAGATTTTGCTTTATGTTTTGGATCATTGTCTTGTTGGAAGACAAATCTCCGTCCCAGTCTCAGGTCTTTTGCAGACTCCATCAGGTTTTCTTCCAGAATGGTCCTGTATTTGGCTCCATCCATCTTCCCATCAATTTTAACCATCTTCCCTGGCCCTGCTGAGGAAAAGCAGGCCCAAACCATGATGCTGCCACCACCATGTTTGACAGTGGGGATGGTGTGTTCAGCTGTGTTGCTTTTACGCCAAACATAACGTTTTGCATTGTTGCCAAAAAGTTCAATTTTGGTTTCATCTGACCAGAGCACCTTCTTCCACATGTTTGGTGTGTCTCCCAGGTGGCTTGTGGCAAACTTTAAACAACACTTTTTATGGATATCTTTAAGAAATGGCTTTCTTCTTGCCACTCTTCCATCAAGGCCAGATTTGTTGTCCTATGGACAGAGTCTCCCACCTCAGCTGTAGATCTCTGCAGTTCATCCAGAGTGATCATGGGCCTCTTGGCTGCATCTCTGATCAGTCTTCTCCTTGTATGAGCTGAAAGTTTAGAGGGACGGCCAGGTCTTGGTAGATTTGCAGTGGTCTGATACTCCTTCCATTTCAATATTATCGCTTGCACAGTGCTCCTTGGGATGTTTAAAGCTTGGGAAATCTTTTTGTATCCAAATCCGGCTTTAAACTTCTTCACAACAGTATCTCGGACCTGCCTGGTGTGTTCCTTGTTCTTCATGATGCTCTCTGCGCTTTTAACGGACCTCTGAGACTATCACAGTGCAGGTGCATTTATACGGACACTTGATTACACACAGGTGGATTGTATTTATCATCATTAGTCATTTAGGTCAACATTGGGTCATTCAGAGATCCTCACTGAACTTCTGGAGAGAGTTTGCTGCACTGAAAGTAAAGGGGCTGAATAATTTTGCACGCTGAATTTTTCAGTTTTTGATTTGTTAAAAAAGTTTGAAATATCCAATAAATGTAGTTCCACTTCATGATTGTGTCCCACTTGTTGTTGATTCTTCACAAAAAAATACAGTTTTATATCTTTATGTTTGAAGCCTGAAATGTGGCAAAAGGTCGCAAAGTTCAAGGGGGCCGAATACTTTCGCAAGGCACTGTATGTTGTTTCCATGTGTACACTCCTGAACAGAAAATCATTTTGAAATCAATCGACTGATTAAACTCTTTGAATTTCTTGTAGGCCAGAGGATAATGGGTCACATACATCTCTCTATGTAGTCTGGGCCCTCTCATTTCTTTTCTCAGTCCTGTACACATCAAATTCTCCACTTTTAAATCAACACTGAGGGTGGTAATTTAAACGCTGTTCCAGTGTCTTTACTGGTCCACACATTTCAGTATTAAATTAACAATATGCTTAGTGTAAAGCCTTATTTGCATATTTCCCAGTGTGCCTTGCCTTTCAAGTGAATTGTAGAGTTACCACCCATGACTGTATTTGTTTGTGACGGAGACATGGTTGTTGCATTGTTCATTTTCAATTCTGTGGCCTTCACGTAGTGAGATCCTAAGTCAAAATGGAATTGTCAGATATGAGACTACCTAAAGAATCTAAACTGGAACAACCATTTCAGTGACAGGTGCAATAAATCCAAGTCACAGATTAGATTACTTGCTACTCATATATAAATCAGGTTATTTATATATGAGTAGCATAAGATTAATTAATCAATAAATGTACATACAAAAACATAGATATTGAAACAAACAATTCTAAAAATCAACCTGCAATAGAGCATGCTGAGAAATGATAATGATGGTGGTGATGATGGTTTTCTGGTTATTAACACCAACACTGGGGTTATTTTGCAACAAGGAGTGTTAATTTAACACTTAGAGTTAATGTAACTCCTGACTCAACACTAGACATTTTACACTGAAAACGTTGCCGTGCACTTTCAATTGAAGGGGAGATTTTATTGCCCACTTTTACCGCAGGCTTGTTTTATTTATGGATTTTCTACATATGTCTGATAGGTCTTTTTTGACCAAAATATCATTGTTTTTTAGTCGAAACCATCATAAGGTAAAGTCAAATAAAAGTGTCATGCTTCACATAATCATCATTCATTAATCATTCATTTCAAGCATATTTTTTTACTGTAATTACTTCAGCTTGAACCTCCTTTTGTGTCTAGTTCAGGTATCTAATAGGGCCAATACACCTTAAAGAAGAGGGATGGGAGAGCCTTTAAAGCCAGGTCTGTCTCTATTTCTTTCTCATTCTCTGTCTGTCTGTCTGTCTGTCTGTCTGTCTGTCGCACTGGCAGGGCGACCGGGACCATTCAACCGGGTAAGGTTGGGCAGGCTCGGTGCTCAAGAGCTCCAGTGCGCCTGCACGGTCCGGTCTATCCGTCACCACCTCCACGCACCAGCCCTCCGGTGGCAGCCCCCCGCACCAGGCTGTCTCTCCGTCTCATCCTTACAGGGGCTCCCGCCTGTCCAGCGCTGCCGGAGTCTCCCGCCTCTCCAGCGCTGCCAGAGCCTTCCTCCTCTCCAGCGCAGCCGGAGTCTCCCGCCTGTTCGGCGCTACGAGAGCTACTCAGTCCAGCGCTGCCAGAGCCTTCCTCTCCAGCGTTGCCGGAGCTTCCCGTCTGCCCAGCGCCATCTGAGCCTCCCGTCTGCCCAGCGCCGCCTGAGCCACCCGTCTGCCCAGCGCCGCCAGTGCCGCCAGTCTGCAAGGAGCCGCCAGTCTGCAAGGAGCCGCCAGTGCCGCCAGTCTGCAAGGGGCCGCCAGTGCCACCAGTCAGCCAGGGGCCGCCAGTGCCGCCAGTCAGCCAGGGGCCGCCAGTGCCGCCAGTCAGCCAGGGGCCGCCAGTGCCGCCAGTCAGCCAGGGGCCGCCAGTGCCGCCAGTCAGCCAGGGGCCGCCAGTGCCGCCAGTCAGCCCAGAGGTGCCAGAGCCCCTCAGCCCAGAGGCGCCAGAGCCCCTCAGCCCAGAGGCGTCAGAGGCCCTCAGCCAAGAGCCCCTGCCCCTCAGCCAAGAGCTTCCGCCCCTCTGTCCCGAGCTGCCCCTCTGTCCATTGAGAAGGGTCGCCGTGGTTAGGAGGCCACGGAAACTGACAATAAGTCAGACTAAGACTATGGAGGAAGTGGGGGCCACGTCCAGCACCAGAGCCGCCACCGCGGACAGACGCCCACCCAGACCCTCCCCTATAGGTTAAGGTTTTGCGGCCGGAGTCGGCACCTTTGGGGGGGGGGGGGGGGGGTCTCTTATGACCGAGAAGAGCTTCTGGACATCAGAACAGCGATTTACTCACCTTGATTTGGATTAATACAATGTATTTAATGAGTCTGTAACGGTTTTCTTTAGGTGAAGGAGAGGCGGACCAAAATGCAGCGTGGTGGTTATTCATGTTTTTAATAAAGACGACGATACATGAACAGACTACAAAACAATAAATGTGGAAAACCAAAAAACAGTCCTATCTGGTGCAAACACAGAGACAGGAACAATCACCCACAAACACACAGTGAAACCCAGGCTACCTAAGTATGATTCTCAATCAGAGACAACTAATGACACCTGCCTCTGATTGAGAACCATACTAGGCCGAAACATAGAAATACCCAAATCATAGAAAAACAAACATAGACTGCCCACCCCAACTCACACCCTGACCATACTAAATAATGACAAAACAAAGGAAATAAAGGTCAGAATGTGACAGTGGGTCTGTCAAGTGTATTCATCTTTCACCTCTCGGGCAAGAGTGGTGGCCATACTCATTATTAATAAGCATTGTCCCTTTCAGCTACAATCTCAGATTAAAGACAAAGGTGTAGGTTTGTGATCATTCAAGGTTTCACTAACACTGAGACCATTATCATTTTGATTGTGTAAGGGTCTAACCATGATGATCCTAAATTTGACCAAGACATCTTTTTGAAGTTAACATGCTCATCATCAGAGATAATAATGGCATAATAATGATTTTAACTTGGTACTGGACCCTTCCAGTGATAAATCTTCCTCTTATAGTATTAACCTCACACAGGCAGCTAAAATGTTAAAAGCAGAAATGAAAAATGTTGGACTTGTAGACGTATGGAGATTTCACAACCAAAAGGTAAAATACTCATTTTACTCCCCTGTCCACATCAGTTACTCTAGAATTGACTTGTTTCTTATTCCTGCAGGCAAGGGAAGCTTAACTACTTGGTGTAAGTACTAATCTCACATTTGTAACATTTCTGAACACTCATATTGACATATCTTGTAGCACCAATAACAACTCTGCCTCCCCTATAATTTTATGGGCAGCTCCTTGCATATCTGAGGGGGCAAATAATATACTTTAGTTCAGGTGCTCGTAAGATGTATAAGGCTCAAGTAGATTTTTTTGGAGAAAGAAATTAGAGATCTGGAAACGACTCAACTCAACAAAAATTAGACTCAAAGCGATTGGAAAATAACACCCTGACGACCCACAAAGCGAAAAACGCTCTTAGGAGAACAAAACAAAACTACTATGAACATGGAGATAACGCAGGAAAGTTGCTTGCTTGGCGGATAAGGCAAGAGGAAGCTAGTAGAGTTATTAGCTCTATTAAGATGCCCAATAACACAGTTGTTCACAGTCCTGGGGAAATTAATCTAGTCTTCGGGAGTTTTATGAAACATTGTACAAGTCTGAAAGGGATGCCACTGTCACAATGCACGAGTTTTGAACAAACTCAATGTAACTGATGAGGATAGAGAGTACTTGGAGAAAGAGATTACGTCCAGGGAAATTAGAGAATCCATTTTCAACACTGCTGTGGGAAAATCCAGAGTTAGCTTTTAGATCTCATGCATCCATGGTGTTCGTATAGTTGGGCATGAACATCTGGTGTCACTATATGTTGATTACATTTTGCTTTACCTCACTGAACCAGACATTTCACTCCGAGCATTAGTTGACACCCTGAAAGAATATGGGAACTTTTCAGTATAAAAAATAAACATATCAAAGAGTATAATTATGCCTTTTAACAGGGCAGCTATGCAGATCCCAATCTTAGAGCAGCCGTTTTCATGGAGGACTCAGAAAATGACATATCTTGGATTGCAAATTCCTTCTGAAATTATTAAGACATATCAACTGAACTATACTCCACTTCTCAAAAAGGTTGGAGATGAATTGGATAGGTGGCTATCAGAAATCAAGGTTAGACCCAAGTGCAGACTGTGTGAAGTAACTATGTTTATTGTAACCACAGGGCAGGCAAACGACAGGTCAAGGCAGGCAGGGGTTGATAATCCAAATCAAATCAAATTTTATTTGTCACATACACATGGTTAGCAGATGTTAATGCGAGTGTAGCGAAATGCTTGTGCTTCTAGTTCCGACAATGCAGTAATAACCAACAGGTAATCTAGCTAACAATTCCAAAACTACTACCTTATAGACACAAGTGTAAGGGGATAAAGAATATGTACATAAAGATATATGAATGAGTGATGGTACAGAGCGGCATAGGCAAGATACAGTAGATGGTATCGAGTACAGTATATACATATGAGATGAGTATGTAAACAAAGTGGCATAGTTTAAAGTGGCTAGTGATACATGTATTACATAAAGATGGCAAGATGCAGTAGATGATATAGAGTACAGTATATCGGGTGGTGTAGGTGTCCTGGAGGGCAGGTAGTTTGCCCCCGGTGATGCGTTGTGCAGACCTCACTACCCTCTGGAGAGCCTTACGGTTGTGGGCGGAGCAGTTGCCGTACCAGGTGGTGATACAGCCCGACAGGATGCTCTCGATTGTGCATCTGTAGAAGTTTGTGAGTGCTTTTGGTGACAAGCCAAATTTCTTCAGCCTCCTGAGGTTGAAGAGGCGCTGCTGCGCCTTCTTCACAATGCTGTCTGTGTGGGTGGATCAATTCAGTTTGTCTGTGATGTGTACGCCGAGCAACTTAAAACTTACTACCCTCTCCACTACTGTTCCATCGATGTGGATAGGGGGGTGTTCCCTCTGCTGTTTCCTGAAGTCCACAATCATCTCCTTAGTTTTGTTAACGTTGAGTGTGAGGTTATTTTCCTGACACCACACTCCGAGCAGAGGCCAAGGTACAGGATGGCAGGCAGGCTCAGGATCAGGTACATGCATTGGTCAGGCGGGCGGGTACAGGGTCAGGACAGGCAAAGGTCAAAAACCAGGAGGATGAGAAAAAGAGAGACTAGGGAAAAACAGGCGCTGAGACAAACCACTGGTAGGCTTGAACAAACCAGACGAACTGGCAACAGACAAACAGAGAACACAGGTATAAATACACAGGGGATAATGGGGAGGATGGGCGACACCTGGAGGGGGGTGGAGACAATCACAAAGACAGGTGAAACAGATCAGGGTGTGACAGTGGTGGTATTTACCAATTTATTTTATTGGGAAGGTCAATTGTATAAAGATGAATATATTATCAAAATTCGTGTACCTTTTTCAAACATTGTCCTTTCCTATTCCCCAAAAAAATTTTCAAACAACTTGATATGAAGTTTTCTTAATTTCTGTGAAAAGAGAAGCCCCCCAGAGTGAATCTCACAACTTTATGCAAACCATATTCAGAAGGAGGACTTACTCTTCCTGACTTATTACTGGTCTTCTCAGTTAATAGACTGTGTGGGTATGGAAAAATACAACAAGTTCACCCTCTTGGAGACAGATAGAGGAAGGGTGTCTGAACCCTGCTACATCGGCATCTATACCTTATATTAGCCCACCTAAAGCTTTGCTAGGTCTCATAAACAACCCTTTCATTAAAAACACTTTAAATATTTGGATTGAAGTATGTAAACAAACAGAAGGCTATAGATCTACAGTTGAAGTCAGAAGTTTACATACACTTAGGTTGGAGTCATGAAAACTCACTTTTCAACGACTACACACATTTCTTGTTAACAAACTATAGTTTTGCAATTCGGTTAGGACATCACTATATGTATGACACAGTAAATTTTTCCAACATTTGTTAACAGACAGATTGTTTCACTTATAACTAATTGTATCACAATTCCAGTGAGTCAGAAGTCTACATACACTAAGTTGACTGTACCTTTAAAAAGTTTGGAAAATTCCTGAAAATTATGTAATGGCTTTAGAAGCTTCTGATAGGCTAATTGACATCATTTAAGTCAATTGAAGGTGTAACTGTGGATGTATTTCAAGGCCTACCTTCAAACTCAGTGCCTATTTGCTTGTCATCATGGGAAAATAATCAGAAGTAATCAGTCAAGACCTCAGAAACTGAATTGTAGACCTCCACAAGTCTGGTTCATCCTTGGGAGCAATTTACAAACGCCTGAAGGTACCATGTTCATCTGTACAAACAATAGTACGCAAGTATGAACACCATGGGACCACGCAGCAATCACACCGCTCAGGAAGGAGACGCGTTCTGTCTCATAGAGATGAACGTACTTCGGTGCGAAAAGTGCAAATCAATCCCAGAACAACAGCAAGGGACCTTGTGAAGATGCTGGAGGAAACCGGTACAAAGTATCTATATCCACAAACTAGTCCTGTATCAACATAACCTGAAAGGCCGCTAAGCAAGGAATAAGCCACTGCTCCAAAACTGCCATAAAAAAACTGACTGCTGTTTGCAACTGCACATGAGGACAAAAATTGCACTCTTTGGAGAAATGTCCTCTGATCTGATGAAACAAAAATAGAACTGTTTTGCCATATAATGACCAACGTTATGTTTGGAGGAAAAAGGGGGACGCTTGCAAGCTGAAGAATACCATCCCAACTGTGAAGCACAGGGTGGCAGAATCATGTTCATGTTGTGGGGGTGCTGTGCTGCAGGAGGGACTGGTGCACTTCACAAATAGATGGCATCATGAGGATGGAAAATTGTGTGGATATATTGAAGCAAAATCTCAAGCTTGGTCACTTGGTTAAAGCTTGGTCGCATATGGGTCTTCCAAAAGGACAATGATCCCAAGCATACTTCCAAAGTTGTGGCAAAATGGTTGAGGTACAACAAAGTCAAGGTATTGGAGTGGCCATCACGAAGCCCTGACCTCAGTCCCATAGAAAATTTGTGGGCAGAACTGAAAAAGTGTGTGTGTGCAATGAGGCCTACAAGCCTGACTCAGTTACACCAGCTCTGCCAGGAGTAATGGCTACCCGAAATGTTTGACCAAAGTTAAACAATTTAAAGGCAATGCTACCAAATACTAATTGAGTGTATGTAAACTTCTGACCCACTGGGAATGTGATGAAAAATAAAAGCTGAAATAAATAATTATATTTTCTATTATTCTGACATTTCACATTCTTAATATAAAGTGGTGATCCTAACTGACCTAAAACGGGGAATGTTTACTCGGATTAAATGTCAGAAATTGTGAAATACTGAGTTTATATGTATTTGGCTAAGGTGTATGTAATCTTCCGACTTCAACTGTATATATGAACAAACACCTTTCTATAATAACCACATCTTACCCAAAGCCCTGAGAGATGGTATTACATTTTCTTTGTTGAACAAAGGATTTAGAACCTTTGGTCATCTGTTCAGAGAAAGTGACTACTATCCTTTCAACAACTGACATTTTAACGTTCGTCTTCCTCCTCTAACGAGGAGTAGGAGAGATCGGACCAATGTGCAGGGTGGTAAGTGTCCATAACGTTACTTTATTTACAAGAGCACTAAACTACAAAATAACAACCGAGAATGAACGAAACAAACAAAACAGTCCCGTGTGGCACTAACACGGAAAATAAGCACCCACAACTCAAAAGTGAAACCAGGCTACCTAAGTATGGTTCTCAATCAGATGACAACGATTGACAGCTGCCTCTGATTGAGAACCATACCAGGCCAAACACAGAAATCCCAAATCATAGAAAAAAGAACATAGACAACCCACCCAACTCATGCCCTGACCATACTTAAAACAAAGACATAACAAAAGAACTAAGGTCAGAACGTGACAGGCATCTCATTTCCAGTTACCTTAAACGCATTTCTTCAAGTACCTACAGGTTATGCACTATATTGCCACTCAGCAGGGAGGTAGGATTTAGCCCATGAGTGAACCTAAAACTGATAATCTGTGGCTGGGGGAGAAAGGGGCAAAAGGTTTCATTTCTTACATGTACTCTAGTCTTCAAGCTCTGTTGGGGAACGATGAAGCTCTCAAGGCTTGCATGAAGTGGCATGATGACCTTGGTCTCATTTTTGAGGATGAGAAATGGGGAAAGCTCTTTTTAGATTGACACAAGGCAAGTTGATGCAATTAAGTATTTTACATAGTGTCTACTTTATACCAGAGAGACTGTATAAGATCAATTCTTAACATTCTAAATTTTGCCCAAGGTGTAAAACGGGGGTGGGCACACTTATGTATATGTTTTTGTCCTGCCCTGAACTAGGTAATTATTAGAAAGACATTGTTCAGATCTTATCAGAGGTTACTAATATGACGATACCAGCAGATCATTCCCTTATTCTTCTTGGAGATGGCTCTGTTCTACCAGTTAATATTGGTAGCAAAACCAGATTCATTTCATTGGCAGTCATTGCAGCCAATAAATGCACAACTAGTATATGGAAGAGTGACACTCTGCCAAGCAAGCAGATGTGGCTAAAAGAACTAACTTCCTATATTCTATCTGAAATAACCCTATGAATTTACTGATGTCTAGGGGGACTTTCAGCAGTTTCTAGAGACGTCACCTTAGCCTCCTAATTGTTATTTTCTTCATTAATATATTATTATTATTATTTGTTTTTGCGTTGAATAAATTATTTTCTAGCATTGAATGTGAAGGTGAATCTTTTTCTTTTTTTGTTGTCACCCTGGGGCGGCAGGGTAGCCTAGTGGTTAGAGCGTTGGACTAATAACCGGAAGGTTGCAAGTTCAAACCCCCAAGCTGACAAGATACAAATCTGTCGTTCTGCCCCCGAACAGGCAGTTAACCCACTGTTTCTAGGCTGTCATTGAAAATAAGAATTTGTTCTTAACCTAGTTAAATAAAGGCAAAATAAAAAAATTAAACAATCATTGATGCCAGTAGGGGGGTGTTCATGTGCTGTGGAGGGAAGGCACACTGTTTTGTGTAGGTGGAAGGAATATTTTGCTGATTGTTAAATTGTAAAAAATGCCAATAAATTCTATTTTTTTTAATAATAATAATAGTGGAACCTTTCCACTGACATTGTACACATATATATCATCATATGACCAAATGTTGACAACTGCAGTCTGTTCAGAGAGGGGCATTGGTGGAATGGAATTCCCCCCAGGATAGATCTCTACTGTCTATAGATGGCTGCTCACGGTCTTTTGGGTTAGAGCAGAGCTCAGCTCCAACAACCACAGACGGCTTGTTGTCTGTTTGTCTCTGTCACCTTCTCAATCACCTGGGAAATACCTGTGGTGTAGTCTCATCCAGTTATTGGAGTGTTGAGGATCTAGCTCACATCCTAGCATTGTTATTCCTCTGTCTTTGATACAGTAATTAAATTACTCATGGTAAGTAATACTGTATTGACACGGTTAATGTACTGACATATTTGACAAACAATAGGCAGAAATGCTGAGTACAGGGTGATGTTATACTTGTCCATAACCCAAGGGGGCGACACTCCCTTTCCATTCTCTCTGCCACGCAAGCAGCGCCCCCTCTCTCAGCAGAACTCCTTTATTTGAGACTGACTAGTATTTTCATCCATCTTCTTTATCTTTATTTGTCTTATACTCTCCCTTTCAGTGCACTTAAAAAAAAACACCTTCAAGGGTGTGGATTAGGCTCCAAGTGGCCAGCCTTTCTCTCTATTCCAAAATAACAACCAGGAGCCCAGATCTCTGAGCATGTCTGTATTACCCATCGAATGGGAGGGATTTGTCCTGTGATGACTAGTCACTCATTCAGACTTTTATGAATGAATCCCCTAGGAAAAAGTGGGCCCTGTCTCCATACAGGCTGATGGAGTGTAACCACTCTAGGCTGTTTATTAATGCCTTTACTTCAGCAGGTCTTTGAAGGGTCGCCCTACAGTACTACCCGGGACAGAGGAGTGGAGAAGTTACCATAGACTTTTGTCATAGCCTTCTGAAACTTGGAGTACAACGCTTATAAATAATTTGACTGAATCTGACTGCCAGACAAACAACATGTAGAGCCCTTTAGAAATACACTGTTGGGTTAGAAACCCATGATGTATCTATCATGAGAAAGTTCATGCCCTCAAATGATGATAACAACTCAGATTGTGTTCCTCATACAACATTTTTAAAGGGAGTATTTATGATCACTGGGGCAAGGCATTTTACATTCATGGCATCTCTATTCTGGGCAGTGTACTATTATGTATGGCTAAATAAGTAAATGTAATACTTTTTTGAAAGATACTGTTTTTGCGTCCACGACCCATGACCCATATACCATATCAAACATGTAAAGGTTATACTGTAGTTCTCATCTTACCTTCAATTTTAGTGAATCACTATGTGTGTATGACTACATTATCTTTGCATGCAGCCTCCCCCATAGACTGCATGTATTACAGTAGGCCTAGCGTTTTCTTGATGTCTAAACTTGTCTCCCTTTCTTGCCTTTGAAGGCCTTCCACCTGCAGCAAGCTTCCACCTGTTAAAGGCATCAGTAGTGTAGATGTTTCCAGCCTTCACCTGGAAGAACTCTGTGTCATGCTTCATCTTGTAGCGGATTGTAGCTCTCTTGCCAATGCTCATCACCATTTTCATAAATATCATAAACAAAGCAAGCCAGATATATGCAAGCTCTAGTAAGGGACTCACATTCTGTGAGAATCTGTCAATTCTATGAACCAATCATATGAAAATCAGCAACCCCTGGGCCAAATTGTGTATTTTTCATAGATGGATGATTGAAATACAAAAGAAGCCACATGCTGCAGTGCATAATCTTGTATCAACCTGCATACTGCTTACTGGGCTATGATGTACTACATTATAGTGGGTAAGGAAGGAAAATAGTAAAGAAATAGTGGTGCTTATTCAGTCTTAAACAGACACATACAGTGCCTTGCGAAAGTATTCGGCCCCCTTGAACTTTGCGACCTTTTGCCACATTTCAGGCTTCAAACATAAAGATATAAAACTGTATTTTTTTGTGAAGAATCAACAACAAGTGGGACACAATCATGAAGTGGAACGACATTTATTGGATATTTCAAACTTTTTTTAACAAATTAAAAACTGAAAAATTGGGCGTGCAAAATTATTCAGCCCCTTTACTTTCAGTGCAGCAAACTCTCTCCAAAAGTTCAGTGAGGATCTCTGAATGATCCAATGTTGACCTAAATAACTAATGATGATAAATACAATCAACCTGTGTGTAATCAAGTCTCCGTATAAATGCACCTGCACTGTGATAGTCTCAGAGGTCCGTTAAAAGCGCAGAGAGCATCATGAAGAACAAGGAACACACCAGGCAGGTCCGAGATACTGAAGAAGTTTAAAGCCGGATTTGGATACAAAAATATTTCCCAAGCTTTAAACATCCCAAGGAGCACTGTGCAAGCGATAATATTGAAATGGAAGGAGTATCAGACCACTGCAAATCTACCAAGACCTGGCCGTCCCTCTAAACTTTCAGCTCATACAAGGAGATGCAGCCAAGAGGCCCATGATCACTCTGGATGAACTGCAGAGATCTACTGCTGAGGTGGGAGACTCTGTCCATAGGACAACAATCAGTCAGTCGTATATTGCAAAAATCTGGCCTTTATGGAAGAGTGGCAAGAAGAAAGCCATTTCTTAAAGATATCCATAAAAAGTGTCGTTTAAAGTTTGCCACAAGCCACAGATGAAACCAAAATTTAACTTTTTGGCAACAATGCAAAACGTTATGTTTGGCGTAAAAGCAACACAGCTGAACACACCATCTCCACTGTCAAACATGGTGGTGGCAGCATCATGGTTTGGGCCTGCTTTTCTTCAGCAGGGACAGGGAAGATGGTTAAAATTGATGGAAAGATGGATGGAGCCAAATACAGGACCATTCTGGAAGAAAACGTGATGGAGTCTGCAAAAGACCTGAGACTGGGACGGAGATTTGTCTTCCAACAAGACAATGATCCAAAGCATAAAGCAAAATCTACAATGGAATGGTTCAAAAATAAACATATCCAGGTGTTAGAATGGCCAAGTCAAAGTCCAGACCTGAATCCAATCGAGAATCTGTGGAAAGAACTGAAAACTGCTGTTCACAAATGCTCTCCATCCAACCTCACTGAGCTCGAGCTGTTTTGCAAGTAGGAATGGGAAAAAATGTCAGTCTCTCGATGTGCAAAACTGATAGAGACATACCCCAAGCGACTTACAGCTGTAATCGCAGCAAAAGGTGGCGCTACAAAGTATTAACTTAAGGGGGCTGAATAATTTTGCACGCCCAATTTTTTTTTTTTTGTGACCTTTTTGATTTGTTAAAAAAGTTTGAAATATCCAATAAATGTCGTTCCACTTCATGATTGTGTCCCACTTGTTGTTGATTCTTCACAAAAAAATACAGTTTTATATCTTTATGTTTGAAGCCTGAAATGTGGCAAAAGGTCACAAAGTTCAAGGGGGCCGAATACTTTCGCAAGGCACTGTATTTCAGGGAAGATTTTCAGTCAGGAAATATTGTGTCATCATCAAGGTAGGCTTGCTGTGAGAGGAAACCGTTAAAGTAGAAATTCTATGAATTAGAGCAGTGGTTCCCAATTCCAGTCCTCGAGTATCCCCAACAGCACACATTTTTGTTGTAGCCCCACACAAACATACCTGATTCAACTCAGTGAGTTGTCCCTCTAACACCTGCCATTACTTGTGGTGTTAAACCATCCCGCTCCTCCCATTGAGATGCTACTGTAGCTGGACTACCAGACTACCAGCTGGACTACTCTTCCTGTAATCAGAGATCAGTGCTTTTGAAGAAGTATAATTTATGATGGAAGTGATAGCACTGGTATCTGTGCTGGCTGACAATACTCAACCTCTCTTTTTCATCTGAAGAAGACAGTGGTGCCAATAATTCATAGTGATAAGAGTATACCTTCCCCCCTGTAGGACGGGCCTTTCAATAGACACATCCTTCCACACCGTCTCATTTATTAAGCCTCGCTCTAACCACCCTGACATGTGCCACTAATGTCTTCCTCTCCTCAGTGCATGTCAGAGGGGCTGGTCTCTTGATTGCAGAACAGCCTCCAGTCTTAACACTTCCTGTCAGAAACCCCTCATGGGGAGTTTGGAACTGTCTAGCTCTTAATGCAGTGTCACCGTTTACCAGCCTGTGGTTGTCATACTCAAATAATGTATGCCTAAATACCAAGTACTGTAATTATGACTCAACATCTCTTTTTCATGATTGATCATGTCCATCCTAATGATACAGACCCAGCTAGCACATTTGGTTCCTTTGAAGTTGTGGGAACATAAGTTTTTGGTTTCCCATCGGTTCTAGGAGCTAAGCCATATGTTTCCTGACCGGTTAAACTAAACATATTTTAGAAGTCAAGATTTTGACTGTTCTGGGAACATTTATTTTTAGGTTGCAGGGAGGTTCTGAGAACATTTTATTCCGGTTCCTTGAAAGTTATCTTTGAAGGTTTTATTAACGCACTGACAACGGAAATTATTTGGAGGTTTTTGAATATAATAACACCTTATTTTGGGTTACTTTTGTAAACTACAACCACAGATAGGACACATGGAAATTAATTTCATAAGGCATTAATCATGCAAACACATTTATTTTATATTGCGACATAGCATCAGTGAGATTCAAACCTATAATCTTATGTTCCTATCCATTGAATTAGTCCACTGTGCCACCAGGATGGGGCTGGTGTGCTGTGTTTTTTTTTAACGCATACAAAGCTGTTCATTTTATTCCATTCAAACAGACCCTATTTCAAAGGAAACAAGCACTCATTAAGGGTTCAGGTGTGGCCCACACACACATGAACACACTTAACAAGACAGAGGACAGAGAGAGTTTTGTTGATGCTGAGAACGGAGTGTTTTTAAACACAATTCTTAGATCGTTCTCTGAACATGACTGAAGTTTTCTTGTGTTTTTTATGGAAAGTTTTCTGAATGTTCCCAGAACAATTTGAGAACATGACATTAAATAAAACCTTGAGGAAACCTGTAGGAAACGTTATGCTGAAGTACTGAAACTCTCACAGAAGAAAATTGTTTCTTAACATTCTCTGAACTATTTGAGAAACTTCCCAATGTCAAACCAGTTGGAGAACGTTCCTAGAACATTACCAACATTTTTATTACATTCATTTTAGGAAGTATGCACCATTCCCAGAAAGTTGTGGGAAAGTTGTATGCAAAATAACCATAAGACAACTACGCCTTCACCTAGCTCTAAGAAACATATGGTTCTTAGAATACATCAATGGAATCATTCTGGAGAGACAAACTAACCTCTGATTAGTGTCTGGATGATACAATTATCCTCTTCTCCCCCATCTCTCTCTTTATCCTCCATCTTTTGTCCCGTTTATTATCTTATTACCATTACTTAGGCTGACCTCAGAGCAGTGCATCCAGCTGTGGTACTCTGCCCCACACAACAACCTTTGGCCTCCATCTGAACTGTAGAACCATCTAGAACTGTCACAAGGGGCCGTTCCCACACTGGACCTTATTCAGTACACTGTTACATGGTGGATACGGATATTTCTTTGAATAGCCTAACAACCAGTCCAGTGTCTCTAGAGAGAATGACCGGAGGTACCACTCATCAGAGCTCTTCTCTACTTTCAGCTGTTTACAGCAAACACTTGCCCGATTATTTACAGGGAGGGAATCGGGAATGTAGAACTACTCTGGAGGGAAGATTCTCCCCTTAACAGATCTACTGTTATGTTTCTACTCTTTTATCATTTGAATTCTAGGGTGATTTTCAATCTCTTTTTAATTGGGCAGAACACATTTTCTCTGCTAACAGATTGTGTTGTTACAGCTAAATAAGGCTTGGCTCTGAAAACACCTACCAAGTTGAAATTCCCCTGTTATTATGCTGTTTGAGGATCCCATGTAGCTCAGTTTGTAGCACATGGTGCTTGCAAATCCAGGGTTGTGGGTTCAATTCCCACAGGTGACTCATATGAAAATATATGTATTCACACTACTGTAAATCACACTAGATAAGAGTGTCTGCTAAAATATGAAGTTGAAACTTGCCCGAAGTGTTCTAGGTTTTCAAGAATTGTTAGCACACATTTGATACCTACGTGAAGGTGTTGTGTATCAAACAAAATACTTTAGAGTATAATTTAGGGTGAACGTGAGGGTGTTATCCATCGCTTGGCACAGGATGAGTAGAGGATCAGAAGATGAATGATATAATAGCTCTGACCACACGGTTTAGTTATTTAAACTGGTAGCATCAGCTCAAATTGTTTCATGGTTCCCTGCAATGATACATTTCGGAGCAAGTCCGGGCAGGTAGCAAGATGCTGGAGGAGAGAATACCTTGCAACTCCTTCTGAACCCCTCAGCCAAGTGACAGGGTTTGGAAGCAATGACACCATCGGTAAAGAACACACAGAATATTTACTTCACAATGACTTATTTGTGCACCTTTGCTCGTCATTCCTTAAGCAGGTCATCATCAGCACTTGAATATCAAAGAAACGGGACATTTGATATGTTTATGAATATGCACGTAGTCGTAAGAGTATGAGTCTATGTAATTAAAACGTGGAGAAGATTTGGCTTAGTCTCAATTGGAAGCTTGATACTGTTCCTTTCTTCTTCCCAGATCACAGGGTTATGTGTTGAACCGGTGAGGTGAAGCCTATTTGGAGAGGGCTTTTGTAATCCGTCGGCAACTACTGACAAAAAAGTGAGCCTGCGCGACTCTGAGGTTAGTTATGAACCTGTTGCACTGTCAACCAAAGAGGAAAAATCCAACGATAGGAGATTACAGTTTTTATTGTTTTCAGGGCAGCTTGGCTTGCTGGCTGGCTGGCACGTTGCTGGAGGAAGATCAGGGATATTTCCCAAGAGTCTCTGAGTTTAGTGTTTTTGTTCAAAACATCCCGTGTCAGGATGCCCAGGACGTCAGCGGATTACTGTAAGCTTGACTCAGGTGACGTTGTCAGAGAGGGGCAGGCATGAGGGTCCTCCATAACCTACCCTGTTTCAAACCACTCGCAGAGAAAAAAAGGAAAAGTATCATATGGGGCCGCTCTGATCTTTTGAAGATACTGCATTATATTCCACAGCTCATTCACAATCATCAAAGGCAGTCGTTAAACAGTGCACTCAAAGGTCTCATTTCTCAGATGCATTACTGTGTCCTGATTACATATTTCAGGAGCTTTCTCAACCACAGGGGCTGTTAGAACGGGCCAGTATTCTCCACTTGAATGTCTCCTTGAAAGTCCCCTAGAGAGCTGATACGACCTCTGTCAAGGGCTCTTACTGATTTTGTTAATGCCACTGACAATACCAGGAGGCTATCATGCCAAAAGTGTTTACATCTGAAATCAGATAGAGCATGGGAAGCCAGATAGACCCTGTGAGGGTTGCTTTGAGACAAACAGTGGAGGATCTCTCTTGTTGGGAGTGGATATTGTCGGCTATCTCCCGCTTCGATCGCAGGGCCTCCAACACCACGCACACACTGTTAAGAGACTGCACAATGAGCTATGTGCCCATATCTCAGAGAGATCGCATAAAGAGAGCCTTGTGCTCTGCAATTTACTGCTGCGGAGCTCAGGTGCTTGTGCATGTCCCAACCAGAGGAACAACAAAAGTATGACTGACAGAATCTTGTGTCAGAAGATTTATGGACAAAGTGAGAGAGCGAGAGAGAGAGAGAGAGAGCGAGAGAGAGAGAGAGAGAGCGAGAGAAGCAAATGTTCTATCTCCTCCCCTCTCCCAAATTACTGTCTTTACTGGTGTCCTATGAGTGAAGTGCTTGAACCCAGCTAATTATTGTTCTTACAAAGTCTGGTTTGTTTTGAATTAAGCTTATATCCAATTCCTTTAAACTTTTATGCTGTGAAGTTGTGTCACCTCCCTTTACCATAGATGTATTTTTATACATAAGGTATGTAGTGATAAACCGTACAAGTGACCCTAACAGAAAAAAACACATGATTTCACATTAAATTTCACATGTGCAATCATTTGAAAACATGTGTTTTTGAAACACTCCACGTGATCACATTACAACGTGTATTTTCATCAAAAGTGTAACGTGCGCTTTACCACATAACACGGTGCCTGACCAATACCACTCTCCTTGCCGTGAGCAAGGGGAGTTAGCTACGCCAACCTCCCCGTGTGCCCCGCGTGGGCTTCCCTGTCTTCCTTGCTTGCCTTGACCTCTTGTATAGTTGCCGTTCCTCTAATTCCTCGTATCCACGCCGTTCCGCTCTAGCTGCTTCTATCTCCTCCCTTGGATGGTGATACTCTCCAGCCTGCGCCCAGGGACCCTTGCCTTCCAGTATCTCCTCCCATGTCCACTCCTCCAGAAAACGCTGCTTGGTCTTTTTGTGGTGGGATCTTCTGTAACGTGCGTTGTTTGAAGGAGACCAAGGCGCAGCGTAATTTGTGGTCATCGTATTTATTAAATGAGAACCAGCAACAAAATAACAAAGTGAAACCAAATGAATGTACCGTACCGTAGGCTACAAGAACTGTACAAAAACAAGATCCCACAACATAGGTGGGGGAAAAACCTACCTAAGTATGATTCCCAATCAGAGACAACGATGGGGAAAAGGCTACCTAAGTATGATTCCCAATCAGAGACAACGATGGGGAAAAGGCTACCTAAGTATGATTCCCAATCAGAGACAACGATAGACAGCTGCCTCTGATTGGGAACCACACTCGGCCAAACACAAAGAAATGTAAAACATAGAATGCCTACCCCACATCACACCCTGACCTCACCGAATAGAGAAATAAAACGGCTCTCTAAGGTCAGGGCGTGACAGTCCCCCCCCCCCCCCCCCCAAAGGTGCGGACTCCCGGCCGCAAACCTGAACCTATAGGGGAGGGTCCAGGTGGGCATCTACCCTTGGCGACGGCTCTGGTTCGGGACGTAGCCCCCGCTCCACCTCTGACTCCCCCCATTTTGGTGGTGCCTCTGGTGCAGGGACCCTCGTCGCCGACCCCGGACTGGGGGCCCTCTCCGCAGGCCCCGGACTGGGGACCCTCGCTGGAGGCTCCGGACTGGGGACCCTCGCTGGAGGCTCCGGACTGGGGACCCTCGCTGGAGGCTCCGGACTGGGGACCGTCGCTGGAGGCTCCGGACTGGAGACCGTCGCTGGAGGCTCCGTGCCATAGATCCTCACTGCAGGCTCCGGGCCATGGATCATCACTGGAGGTTCCGTGCCATGGATCATCACTGGAGGTTTCGTGCCATGGATCATCACTGGAGGCTCCGTGCCATGGATCATCACTGGAGGCTTCGTACCATGGATCATCACTGAAGGCTTCGTGCCATGGATTATCACTGGAGGCTTCGTGCCATGGATCAACACTGCAGGCTTCGTGCCATGGATCATCACTGGAGGCTTCCTACGTGGAGCCGGAACTGTCTCACCGGACTGAGGAGACGTACCATAAGCCTGGTGCGTGGAGCTGTCACAGGGCTTACCAGGCTGGGGAGACATACTGGAGGCCTGGTACGTGGAATCGGAACAGGTCTCACCGGACTGGGGAGATGCACTGGAAGCCTGGTTCGGAGACACAGTGCGCAGAGCCGGCGCAGGATGTCCTGGGCCGAAGAGGAGGCCAGGCGCGCTGAGCCAGCACCATCCATCCTGGCTGGATGCCCACTCTAGCCCGTCCAATGCGGGGAGCTGGAATGTATCGCACCGGGCTGTGCACGCGCACTGGAGACACCGTGCGCTTTACCACATAACATGGTGCCTGACCAATACCACTCTCCTTGCCGTGAGCAAGGGGAGTTAGCTACGCCAACCTCCCCGTGTGCCCCGTGTGGGCTTCCCGGTCTTCCTTGCCAGCCTTGACCTCTTGTATAGTTGCCGTTCCTCTAAATCCTCGTATCCTCGCTGTTTCGCTCTAGCTGCTTCTATCTCCTCCCTTGGACGGTGATACTCTCCAGCCAATCTCCAGGTAACACAGGTACTACCCCTGGCATAAGAGTGTGTGTGTGTGTGTGTGTGTGTGTGTGTGTGTGTGTGTGTGTGTGTGTGCGCACATGTGAGTGTGTCTGTATGCTTGTGTTTGTGTGTTTGTAAACATTCATCAAAAGGGTCCAAACCCTCCACTACAGAGTGACATGGATATTACACCTGGATGTTTTGGCAGTGACATATTCGTGTTTATGGAGAAACACAGCTTAGCGTATAATTAGTAATGCTGTGATCTTATAACTTGATGTAGGGTTTCTGGCTTACTGTATGCCGTGATATCAAAGAACATGGGATTTGGGTTGATGAAACGGTGTGTGTGTGTGTGGGGGGGGGGGGTGTGACTGTGTCTTCTGTTGTGGTGTAGATCTGACTGGGGTCACGCTGCAGGTGGATCATACATACACACATGTGTAGAGTTTCTTTGGGTCACTGGATCTGTCTAGTGGATAGGTGACGATATGACTTTAACAGCACCTCGTTAAGTCAGCTCTAACATAAGGACACATCATTCACAGTCTAGCCAAGCCTGAGATTCTCCACAGTCATTTAAAGGTTAGCTGAAGACATGACTAAGTGAGTGTGAATAGGTCTAAATAGATTACCCATATTAGATCCTCAGATATGTAAAGAGAGGGAGGTCTTCAACACAAACCCTGGTTTAACTTTAACCAGAGTGTTTAGGCAGCTGCCTTTCTTATGCGGGACTCTGTTGAAGCATTATTATGAACGCTGGGAAGTTTTCTGTCAATCAAAAATATGTCACAGTTACTACCCTCCTTCACTCCCATGTTCCTCTTCAGGGGTCATCAAAAGCAATATATTCCAGGGTCCTTTTAGTACAGGTACTTTTAGTTAGCTGGACCCTTATATAATTAGGCCTGTAGTGCTGATCTAGGATCAGGTCCCACTATCAATTCATTATTATCTAAAATACAAAACTGATCCTAAATCAGAAGTCCTACTCTGATATGCTTTACGAATGCGGCCATGATACAGAATATTACATCAGAAGATTTTATTTGGGAGAGAAAGAAGGGCCCTCACCATAGGAATGTAAGTGGTATACTCAACATTGGTGAAATATTGAGCTAGGTGCCAAATTCATTGGGACCAACTTTTGCGTTGACACCTTTCTCTCCGTGTTCTAGTTATATATGGGGAGTGGAAGCGGCCGATTGTGGGCTTGAGCATCGTTAACATTTCCTTGACATGTCGGCCGGCATCTCCTGGAGACTGCCTCACATTTTCTGGGGCGCAGAGGGAGTTGCTGTAGCAACTAGCGGCTTTAAGAGTGAATGAAGCAGATGTGCTAGTCATCTATCAACAGACAGCTCCAACTCCTCCCTGCCCGAGCAAGTCATCACCGCCATGACAGCCAGCCCGACCAGCCTCATCAATTACACCAACACCCTACCATTAGTGCACAAACGCTTTTCTCCTCCGCTACATTCATCCACTTCCTTCCCAGTCTGCAGGGCCAAGATGGGCCCTCAATTAAGCCTGAATAACTTTGCCCCCTATCCAGGAATGTCTTTCTTTCTTTTCCGCTACTTACTTCACGGATTGCAATCATAAAGTGAACCATTTCAGTGATTGATTTAACTCAAGGCATGTTGGCCTACCCATGATCACCATATGATAATCTATGTTCTTTTAACTTCATTGTCTTTAGTAGATAATAGCTTGCTCAATGTGGCGTGTTGTAGCCTAATGGCAGCATTAAACTGTCATACAATACAATCAACTTAAAGTCCAAGTAATAAACCCCATAGTTAATGAATGTGTAGTTAACATGTAATTAATATGTAATAACAGTGTGTTTTAGGGACCGGGCTAGATTCAGGCTGCAAATCAGAACCAATTTCAGCTGCCTGTTTTATCATGCAAGGTAGGGTTGGTAGTGAAATGAAACCCTCAGAGTCATGGTTTGTTAGTCATATCCTGTTCCTGTATTCCAACCATACCAGTCATGAAATGCAGTAAACAGAGCAGTTTGAACACAGCCATATACTCACAGGGATAAACTCAGGGTTCCAATCACATGCAGTAGACAACAATGGCAGTGAAGTGACACCAGTGGCAAAAAACACAAGGATTTTACAGAGGGATAAAGAGGGAAGAGACTTGAAATTGAATTATGCCAGAAGAAATAGTATAAATAAGACATTCATATAAAAATAGGCTTTAACAAAATATACTCTCTTTACCAGTATTTACCAAAAAGAGTGTCTGTCTGGTTGAATATGTCTTGTTAAATTTAGTCAGCTTTGAGGTGAGCATTGTCATTTAACACAGACAGTAGTGTTGATGCCCTTAGACCACAGTGAGTGACTCTCCAGACTAGCAGCAAACAGAAGGAAGACTAAAGCCACATCCGAAATGGCACCATAGTCCCCATATAGTGCACTACTTTTGGTCAGAGACTCTATGAAGGGAATAGGATTTCAGATTAGCCCAAACTCATGAGAAAGTAAATGTCAGTAGTCTATTACCAGCCTAACCTGGAACAATATGAGGGACATAATATTCCACAGAGGAAAATTCCAGGCTGACTCATTCCAGTGTATGACTGTATGTTCTATGTTTGATTGCAACAAACAAACCAATAACAAACTCTAATTGGGGGAACCACCCATCATCTACACAATTAAGACTTGCTCCATAACGGACAAAATCAGTAGTTTCTTTATAAAATAAATTAATATTATTATTGTGTCTCTAAATACAGTATGTTAAATATTCCAGATGGCTCTTTCATTTCATTTGTGCATAGCGTGTCCTATTGAGCTACAGGTACAGAGAACTACAGTAGTAGCACAGTCCAGCATTATATCCAGCATTGATTCATGGTGAGCGTTGGAGAATCCATTAGCTCTACAGTCAACAGTAAGTAGCTAGTACACATCAATCTAGGTAGGCAGGCAGGTAGGCAGCTCAGTGTCTTATAGTTCATGACCTGAGGCTGTTCCATCCTGGCTTCCAAGACACAGTGTTTCCCTTTATGTTGATGTTTTGCACCATCGCACACAGCTCCTTATGTCACCAGCGAATGCAAGCATCCCAGTACATGTATATTGAGAGGGGAGGAGGAGCGTTGTGTGCAAACAAAATCGCTGTTGTTCCATCTTCTTAGTTCCTCAATGTCTATTTCTGCAGAGACAGCCTCTATCCATTAGTTTAAAAAAATCCACTATGCACAGACACACAAAGACACACATCTGACGGTCCAATAAATATTGTCATTTGCAGGTGTACACCTCTGTCCTCTCGCTGCAGGTGTTGCACTTGACGTAGCAGCACCACAAGAACTTGCAGTTGCACTGCCACACGCGGGAGTACTGGTGTGTGTTGTACCCCCGTCCGCAGCACATCAGGTCACAGCCGCTGATCTGCTGCATAACAGTCTTATTACACAGCCGGCCTTGCGTTCCAACACTGCCCGTCATCGGGTCCGCTTCGCAGTAATTAGGGGACTTCTCCATGTACACCAGGTCTGTGTCCATGGGTTTCCGGTAGGAGTAGAGCTTCTTGATCTTGAGGAATTTGGGCCGCTTGTTGCGGCTGGCTTTGACCGGTTCCACGTGCACAGCATGGGCGTACTTCTCTTTGAGAATGTAGCCGAGCTCGCGGAACTTGGGAAGTGTCGTCCAGCAGGTTTTGGTGGTGCAGGAGCCCGAAACACCATGACACTTGCATTCCAAATGCATGTTCTTCTCCAGGATCTAGACACACAAACAACCGAGAGAGAGGTTACCTTTACAGACCTGGCAAACCATCTGCTGAAGGTTATATTACTATACATGAGTAAGTCACTGAAAAAGAAAAGCCTCTGCAAACATACCATACTATTATGTATATAATGAACTTATATGTTTATTGTCATAATAACCTGAAAATGATCCCTCTAAAATCTAAACATTCTGCATTGTCCCAAGGGTCAGTGGAGGTTGAAGTAAATGATAGACCTACATAATTTTGATTGTTGCAATCCCATTGAAAACAGCAACATAGCACGGTGACACACACTGACACTCAGGTATGTTAAAGTCTAGGAGGTGGGTAACGTTGTACGCACAGTGCAGCATTAGATCAGCAACGAGCTACTTGTGAGGTTGAATACAACAGCCCTTTACAAAACAGTAGCTTTGTACAGACTGTACACAGAAGCCATAATGCTGGATCAGGTTACGTCTCCTCGTGTGTAGTCACAACACAACACGGTAAGGTCAGGATTGACTGCACAAGCTGCTGAATGATGTGGATATAACTGTTAAAGCCTGCTCCGATGACTATTACAAGTGTCTCATACCTGAAAAGGCACAGCCAACACTATAGCTACACTACTTGTCCCATTTCCTTGAACTAAAATGTATGAGGAGCTTGTTTGGCATTCTACTATCTTCATACTAGGATAGATGGAGATTTTGTGAGTTCCCGCAATCAATGAGTGAAAAGTGAAGAAAAAAAAACGAAATAGTGAAATGTCGTATAAGAAAAATATATATGGATTTTCCTTTTCCACAAATGCAATTTGATTCTAGAATCAATAAAACAAATGAATTTTAGTGCCTTGTACTGAAAATGCATACAAATGCAGTTAGCTTTCTGTGGTATACCAGACAACACTTGGCTTCCCAGCTACTAATCCCTCAGCAGCCCTGTGACCAACACTTGTGACAGGCTTTGTCTGGTCGTATTGGACCTGGGGGCTGTGAACTGCGCTCCTTCTCAGTGTCACTGCGTTGATTAGCATAAATAAAGGGGGGGGTGGACAACTATCAAAACAGAGAGGCCATTTATTACCAAGGATACGGAAAAAAGAAAAAACCCAACTGATAATCGGAATCCACGAGTGTAGCCTGTTTCACTGTGAGAGGCAATTTAGCTGTCTAGATAAGCAGGGCTGAATTCAGGCCCCACACAGAAAGGCAACAGTGAGCTGTTGAGCACAATGTGTGAGTGGAGGCTTTTCAGTCTGTCTGGGTACGTGTTGGTGGTTTGAATCAGGCCTCTGTGGCACAGAGAGAGACGAGAGGGGTAAGGCTTGACTCTGGAGGGAGAGGTGCTTCTTTCCTCTTCACTAACTCCAGTGTACTGCTAAGGAGCCTCGCCCAAGTTGTTTGGCACAATTATTCTGCTCATTCTTTGACCTCCAGACTTGCTGGAGTCTCAGAGCTGATCTAGTATTTGCTGCAGCCATGGATGCACAGTAGCCTTGATCTGAGAATGTGAACATTACCTAGTCCCTGATCCATCTTGGTTGTTTCAAGGGATTTGCCATAATGTGAGTCATTGACAGACTACAAATCCTACAAAACACTAGGTGTATCACACAAGTTAACGTAACATCTCTGTTAGGCAGGTAATGACTTCCAAGAGACATAGTGATACAGTAGATATTATTCGACAATACTAAGTACCACACAGCAACCCATGGCACAAGACTATTACACACGATAAGCGCTTGGCTCTAGGATATCAGACAAACCAAGGAATTTAGGAATTGCGATAAACAGTAACTGTATCCTCTCTCAACAGTGCAGATCATAGGGGAGCAGGCTAATGCCTTTTTGTACAGTGTCAATCTGTTTTCAGCCCAGAGATCTGGGTCGTAATAAAACCCTGCCACTTAAACTGCTCTTCACCTCTAAAAAAGCTTCCCTTTATTTCACTGCCTGTTTAATCTTGGCCCCAATACCCAGATCCTTGGCAAGGTCCAGCCACTCCCAAGCATGGTGGAGACTACTAAATCACAACAACCATGGTTACTGAGGCCTAGCCTATATTCGGTAGTCCGTGTAGTTAACCAACACTTCGGTCTCAGATTTAGATTCGGTCTCTTCTCTGTAAGGCTGGGATTACACGAAACAACTTTCACACAATTTTAGTTGCAGTTGCAAGTGACATAATCTCAACCAACTTCGCTGTTACATGAAGCAACTCAAACGCGCTAAAAATTGCATGCAACAGCCAATCAAATTTAAGCTGCTTGTTTGAGAATTCTAATTTCACCCGATGTCATCTGCTGTATTACACCTTGGTTTCACAAATAATTTGTTTATCCAACATTTGGTTATTGTAACAGCAAGGACGTAGAAGAAATGCAGCCTGTACAATTTAGCTAGCTTTTTAAACGGAACCTTTATTTTACTAGGCAAGTCAGTTAATAACAAATTCTTATTTACAATGACAGCCTTCCGGGGAACTGCCTTGTTCAGGGGCAGAACGACAGATTTTTTTTTACCTTGTCAGCTCAGGGATTCGATCCAACAACCTTTTAGTTACCTTTCAACCACTAGGCTACCTGCCTCCCACAAACACAGCTAGCTAGCTAGGAACAAGCTAACCAAGCTAGCAACGAACTAAGCTAGCTACAGTAGCACAGTTCATGGGGGACAATTTCAGCTGTGTTGTGTAACAGCAGCCTAGCCGTTTAAGTAAACTACAGCACATGTTAATCTTCAAGGAACTATCTCCCGATTACAGTAAAGACATATAAGAGAATAAAGCAATTCATCCAAAATAATCTATTTTAGTTTTCTTACCACAACAAAAAGTTGTATTTTTGTTGTTGTTGAGTGAACTACCCCCAGATTTAGCTGTATTTACCTTTTTTTTGGAATGGTCCTGCTTCTTTCCCACAACCTAATGAAATATTCCGGGATCCAGTTTAGGTCTGCTAGATTACATTTTTACCATCAAAATGCATGCAGCCGTCCATCTAAAATCCTTCCCTATGGAGAGAGAAAAGGGAAGAGGAGTGACGTGGTCACGTACCTTGCGTCCCACTTCGTTGTTGTGCAGGTTCATGAGAGACCTGGCATTCTGTTTGACCTCTCTGGCGTCCACGAACACCTTGGAGAAGCCCAGGCCGTAGCTGATGTCTGCTGAACAGCCGCCCCACTTCCAGCCCTGGCCTTTACTGTAGAAACCCTGCTTCTCCGTGTCACAGCTGCAGTCACTCAGGTTCCCCTGAGTACAGGCTGCAGTAATGGCGTGGGCAACGCCGGCCGCTATGATGGCGTAGGTGAACGCAGCCTCTTTACTGCCTAGGAGGGAACACAGTTGGGACTTAGTATTTAGTATGCTTAATCATTTTAATGTGTAAACTGGTGTGATATCTGGGAGATATCAGATGTCTGGGAGAATTCATATTTTTTGTATGGTGCTACAGCTGTTTGTTTCACAGCTTGATAAATGGCACAGGGATGGGGGGGGGGGGGATCTGGATTTCCATGACATACTTCCGTCTATATGGTGTATATCAAATATACTGTATACTGTATGTTACAAAATAGCAACTTGAGAGCAGTTTAACCATTAAGTGTCAGTGCTCATGTCAACATATTTGTCAAACAAACCACTCAAGGACTACAGTCATCTGAAAACTGACCTTGAAACTGGCCTGCCTTAGAATCAAAATGTCTGTAAACTTCCTAGTCAATAAAGTAGTATGAATGAGATGGCTGTGGAGAAGGATGAGCTATTGATCAGCTTAGAGCTCGGTACGCACTGTGTATTCTTGCAGGGAGGATCTTGATTCAGAGGTTATCTCTCCCATGTCCACTGAACAAATCATTTACGCACACTGGGATGTTTGAATTATCAGCATATAATTAAAGGTTAACCTGTCATGATTGAAAGAGTGAGCTTCTTGTTAAAAGTTCTTAGTCATAGCATCTATTTTAAAGTCCAACACGCTATGCAAATAGAGAACTGGGAAAATGGCTTAAACCAATACCAATTTTTACTGTACAAGTGCATCCATGTGCCATTTTCCAATATGTTTGTTAAGTTTAATGTTATCTCCTGATGCAAACAAATGGGTTTCAGTTATCAATATTAATCGTATTATTAACCAAATTGTAATTCTGTGTATGCATGCATATGGAGTGAAATACCTGCATCTGCAGTTCGGTATATACAAACAACCAGCTACTGATGGCAATATCCATTATATCTATGTAAACAAACTACTCCACATTTCTTCAAAACAAACATGATACCTTCCTCTGTACTTCCTGGTGAACCCAGATTCACTAGGTGCTGCTGCCCTGTTTTTGATAAACATCTATGATCTGCGCCCTTGCCATTGAAAGAAAACCTCATATTGAGGCATCAATTATGTGGACGTTTTTATAGATTCGATGGGCCCCGAGCCAAAAAAGAAGGTGTGCCGGGCAGTCAGTTCTAACTGCTCCGTTGTTAATTTTTCCCCAGGAGTCCCTAGTGCATTGGTTCAAAACAAAGGATGGCAGGAATTCTTCAGTACTTTGTCATGAGACCTGAGTGGAAAGACCTAAACGCAACGGAAGCAATGCTTTATCCTGTTTTAAGTGAGTAAGTAGTAAGAGCCATATGCAAATTGAATACTCTCATTGCACCAAGTGTAGAGTAGTTTCTTTTAAATAAGTCACATCAAATGTTATTTTAGTTTTAACTTTACATATGTGTGTTGGTTGATCTGCAATGCACAAACTACTACAGAAACACTAAAAACATTAGATGCACCTTGCACCCCAGCAAACAGAAACCCTATACAGGCTGCCTTTCTTTGGCTGCCACAAGCGAGAGTGTGCAAGCTCCACCCAACTCACGCTAGACATCAACAATGGCATTCATTTCTAACCTCTAATCTGATCAGTGAAACCAATCTATTTTGCATGGTTGTCTATGCCAGACTCTTCAGTGACTTAAAACACTCATTCAAGAAGAAAACATTGTGAAAGACCACAGCTTTCACTTGAACAGCAGAAAAGGATTATGCCCTTCACACCAACAGCTGTAAAGAGCTTTTCATAGTGCCAACCAGTAATATTATGAATCACCATTGAATGCAATAGTTGTGGATTTATAGTAATACATTGTATGAAGGTCTCTCTAGTCTAGCTGCTTGATGGTTAGAACACGTGTTATATTACAATGCTACTAGCTATTTGTTGTGTGTGACTCTACTGAACAGCCCAAATCCAGGTTGGGATAGGATACAATCCTAGATTACGTTCTAGTTGCTCTCTGAATATGCAACAATCTGGTGAGTACCACAGCATCTGCACAGATTAGCCGTCTACTGTTGTGATATTCAGAGTAACTGTAACTGCACAGTCAGTATAGTGATAATATGATGTAATATTATGCACAGGAGAATACCCCAAGAAGTCCTTCAGACAACTTCAGGGCATGTGTGATAGGCACAACATGGAAACGTTTTGAAGCAGAAAAAGAAAACTGAACATGTTTCTTTGGAAAGTTCAGCTTCCAGTGGACCAGCCATGAACCTGCACCTACAGTAGGCCATCCCTGTGTCCCCAAAGACATCCAAGGCATCCATCAATGCTGTGAAACCTATTGCCTAACCAGGTAGCTACAGTACTTCATTTGAACTTTTCCTTTCTTTCATCACTCCCCTGTGTATGTTCAGCTCAGTATTTAAAGCTTGTATTCCTCTGTACTTTCTATCTACTGTAACTTATACCCGTGGTAAGATCGCCGTCTTTACAGTGAGAGCCACAGCACCCAGTGAGAGAGAAGGATAAAGACCAGTGAATATATGCCTCGGGAGACTACGCTGACCTGAAAAGACAGGCTGTCAATGTTCACAAGAGTTTTGTTACAGTGCTGGATTCTGATACCTTTTGGATTTGTTAAGTTCCCATCCTTTCTCTCGCACTCTGTCTCTATCTTGAAAGACCAGGGTATGACACAGCTTCAATCTGTTCACCAATTATGAGCATTTACGTTTTGAGGAAAAGTTCCCTGTCAATACTTCTAGTGTATAGCCTATGGGAAACTGCTCAAATTGAACTATTGTAATTGCCACCACATGTTGTTCTCAAATGACACACAATAACCTTCCTCCAAAGTCCATGTTGTCAAGGCACACATAATGTGTCATCCGCAAATGACATTCAGAAAAGCTAGGAACTATTTGTGTCAACTCTCATTGGAGCAGATATGCAGGCACTCAAAAAGATACGGGCCATTTGGCTACATGCGCCACAGTGCGCTATTGACGCACAATGAACCTTCAGGCCTATATAAACATGGGGACATTTCCAGTGATGAAATTACATTTCAAAATGTTCTAACCAAACTTTAATTGATTTGCAACATACCCACTTTCAACTCTTTTCCGAAGACCGTCCGTTCTCCAAGCGCAGAGCAGTTCCAGCGCCCATTTTTGAACTGAAACTGACACTCGTTTATCCCCATTTGTGCTCCCTCTCCGATGACGATAATGGCATCCGGGCGACTCTGACAGATTATCCGCTGTCGGGGAGCCAAACCGGGAATCTTGTTACAGATTATACTCGCACCTAGCGCGACCACCGATGAAAAGCCACTGTAAGGGTATAATAGTTAGACATTGAATTACTTTTTTTTTTTACCCATATAACAATGGCATATTGTAGTTTTGTGGCTATTTAAAGAGAAATTACTGACTGCCAGATAACCATGATAAATGTAGTATAGGCTTTCAATGTCCTATAGGCTATACAACGGTGTTTATTAAAGCTTTATATCCTACATGTTTATAACGTGAAAAAGCGATTAACATTCATACAATTTAAACGCGCACTTATTGTTTTTATTGTCTAGAGGAGGTTATAAAAACATATGGGCTGTAGAAATACGAGAGATAAGTGGTGAGAACACGGTTTATTTTAAACACAATTGTGCTGTCTTTGAGTGAAATACAAGTGTGTCACAAAATATGAAGGACACATCTGAAGCCATCTCTAATTTATAAATTAACCCGGAAACCATTTATTTGATGTGTTGCCTATAGATAGGCAAATAATTCAGAATAAACCTTTGTCAGGTGGTTTCTAACTGTAAAAACTCAAACTCTATATGCTTTTTAGAACAGATGAATGAAACTCTCAGACATGATGACGGGTCAATGTCAAATAAGCAATGGACATAGTTTAGTTAGATGAATAATTATAACAATTTATATACAGTTTAATTTATAGAAATGTAGGCTATGTCTATTCAAACAAACTTCACACCGAAACTTTCTGTTATAGGCTACTCTTATATTTTCTATTTTTATTTTTAGGAACACGGGCTACCTAATGAACATGCCAATGACAAACTCACCCGATTTTCAAATAGACAATCCCAAGGCAAAGCAAAACCCGAAAAATCCAGCGTCTAGTTTTTCGACTCATGGTGCTTCCACTCTCAGCTTCATGCAGTGTGTAAGAGAAAGCGATGAATATATATTCTCCCGATAGTCACTGTCCAAATTATCCAAAATTACTTCAAGTCGGTACAAACGAATATCCCCAACAGATAGGCCAATTATGTTATATACTAGGCTAGTCTTAGCTGTAGACTAATGATATCCGTAAACTCCCCTACGTGGCCCCTTTACTGTGCCGTTTTATCATTGCGAGGGTGTCACAGGTAAAACGGAGGATGAGCAAGTGCTGTAGTGCGATTATCTCCTTCTCACTGTGTTTTTTGCTACCAGCAGGATCTATATAGGCTATCTGGTGTATCTATCTGGGGCGTGTTCAGAGAAGCCATGGCATGGAGCCCTACTCTGGAATCCCGCCTGGGCTGAATCTCTCCACAAACTATTCCAGTTGTGTCAATTCACCTGCTCATTAATTGCTCATTAATTAGCGTTCTAATAAAAACAACACAAGCAGTGGATAGTGATGGTTGTCAATATCAAATCAAATCAAATCGTATTTGTCACATGCGCCGAATACAACAGACCTTACAGGGAAATGCTTACTTACAAGCCCCTAACCAATAATGCAATTAAAACATATATATGAATAAGAATAAGAAATAAAAGGAACACGTAATTAAAGAGCAGCTGTAAAATAACAATAGCGAGCATAAGAGACTGTAGCAGCAGCATTATGTACAGAATAAGTAAAAAAACAAGTTACAAACAACGAAAAAAACGACCGAAAAAACACATTCGGTTAGGAGCACGTGAAACGTCAGCAATCTTTTCCGGCGCCAAAATAAATGTGTGACTATAATGAGAATTAATGACTTTCACTGAAGTCGTATGATTATCATTGAATAATACTTTGAAATATGTAACTACAAAAACGATTTGACATTTTCTGTCTATTTTGTATATGTTTTGTTTCCTTTATATGCTTACTTCAAACATGCATTTTATGGGTTTAAAACTAATCTAGGCCTAGGCAATATTTTGTACTTGATGCACGCATGTAACTCGAACTGCGCGCAAAAACTCAAATTGAATTGCAAGCATCACATTTCATTGCACTCACTTGATAAATTGTTCACATAACCTACTGGGCATTAAACAATGCCAACAAATGGCCACCTTTATATATAGTATGTTGGCACAACATTTCTACACGATTTGCTTAGCTGTGAAAGCTACTTCATCAAGTGTCCAGTGTGTCTCCTCTGCATTACTGCTTCGGAGATGTTTGTACCCTTTATAATAGCGCCATCTGCAGACAAATAAGTATTGGTAGTATTGAAAAAATAAAAATAACGGAAATGAGTTTTGTCCTTTCAGCCTCCCCGTAGCCTATGTAGAAATTGCGGACAAAATATTGATATTTCGCTGATAGTCTTACCTCACAGCCAGCAATACAGTATAGCTGTAAAACGTCGAAATGGATTATCATCCTTACCTAACTAATGATTGCCTAATTCACATTTTCTCTTTTTTTAAAGAAGATGACTTAATTCGAGCATCAAGTGTCTGTAAGGTAAGAGAGTCACAAAAACTTGCGGAAGTAGAGGTATAAAATCTGGTTACGTTAAACAGTTCTGAATATATTCTCTATTTTCTGTTATAGTGTTCCACATATTGTTCTTTTGTCAAGCGGTTGCTTTACTTTGAAACATCATATTATTAGTTTGCAATATATATGTTGATATATTTATTTTAATAACTGGACTGGTGTGACAGCCTATCTTAACAACCCGATACCTTGTGGCTTTTGTATCTAGGAATGGCAAGAAGCAGCAGAAACACCTTGGTTGTGGCGGTGAGTTTGAGGGTTTTACCCACTGATCAGTTTTACTTACCCATGTCAGAATGAATAATATACTGGGTGGGTATGAGGTTGGTTTAGATATGGGTGAGGGCGAGAGTGTGGTTGGGCATTTGCATACTTTATTCACTATACATTTGCATAGATTATTCATCAATGTCTCTTGGCATGTTTTTGACAATGTGGTCAGCTGCATCATATTTGAAGTACAGTGCCTCCGGGAAAGTATTCAAAGTAAAAATGCTCCTTTACTTTTTCCACATTTTGTTAGGTTACAGCCTTATTTTAAAATTAATTAAATCGTTTTTTCCCCCCTCAATATAAACACAATATCCCATAATGACAAAGCAAAAACAGGTTATCAGAAATGTTTTCAAATGTTTTTTTATTATTATAACGGGAATATCACATTTACAGTGCCTTGCGAAAGTATTCGGCCCCCTTGAACTTTGCGACCTTTTGCCACATTTCAGGCTTCAAACATAAAGATATAAAACTGTATTTTTTTGTGAAGAATCAACAACAAGTGGGACACAATTCATGAAGTGGAACGACATTTATTGGATATTTCAAACTTTTTTAACAAATCAAAAACTGAAAAATTGGGCGTGCAAAATTATTCAGCCCCCTTAAGTTAATACTTTGTAGCTTTATGTTTTGGATCATTGTCTTGTTGGAAGACAAATCTCCGTCCCAGTCTCAGGTCTTTTGCAGACTCCATCAGGTTTTCTTCCAGAATGGTCCTGTATTTGGCTCCATCCATCTTCCCATCAATTTTAACCATCTTCCCTGTCCCTGCTGAGGAAAAGCAGGCCCAAACCATGATGCTGCCACCACCATGTTTGACAGTGGGGATGGTGTGTTCAGCTGTGTTGCTTTTACGCCAAACATAACGTTTTGCATTGTTGCCAAAAAGTTCAATTTTGGTTTCATCTGACCAGAGCACCTTCTTCCACATGTTTGGTGTGTCTCCCAGGTGGCTTGTGGCAAACTTTAAACAATACTTTTTATGGATATCTTTAAGAAATGGCTTTCTTCTTGCCACTCTTCCATAAAGGCCAGATTTGTGCAATATACGACTGATTGTTGTCCTATGGACAGAGTCTCCCACCTCAGCTGTAGATCTCTGCAGTTCATCCAGAGTGATCATGGGCCTCTTGGCTGCATCTCTGATCAGTCTTCTCCTTGTATGAGCTGAAAGTTTAGAGGGACGGCCAGGTCTTGGTAGATTTGCAGTGGTCTGATACTCCTTCCATTTCAATATTATCGCTTGCACAGTGCTCCTTGGGATATTTAAAGCTTGGGAAATCTTTTTGTATCCAAATCCGGCTTTAAACTTCTTCACAACAGTATCTCGGACCTGTCTGGTGTGTTCCTTGTTCTTCATGATGCTCTCTGCGCTTTTAACGGACCTCTGAGACTATCACAGTGCAGGTGCATTTATACGGATACTTGATTACACACAGGTGGATTGTATTTATCATCATTAGTCATTTAGGTCAACATTGGATCATTCAGAGATCCTCACTGAACTTCTGGAGAGAGTTTGCTGCACTGAAAGTAAAGGGGCTGAATAATTTTGCACGCCCAATTTTTCAGTTTTTGATTTGTTAAAAAAGTTTGAAATATCCAATAAATGTCGTTCCACTTCATGATTGTGTCCCACTTGTTGTTGATTCTTCACAAAAAAATACAGTTTAATATCTTTATGTTTGAAGCCTGAAATGTGGCAAAAGGTCGCAAAGTTCAAGGGGGCCGAATACTTTCGCAAGGCACTGTACATAAGTGTCTCTCGATTGGGTTCAATTCCAGGCTCTGGCTGTGCCACTCAAGGAGATTCAGAGATGTGTATCGAAGCCACTCCTGCATTGACTTGGCTGTGTGCTTTCAACAGCTTGTTGTTCTGTTGGAAGGTGAACCTTTGCCCTAGTCTGAGGTCCCGGAATGCGATGGAACAGGTTTTCAATCAAGGGTCTCTCTGTACTTTTCTCCGTTCATCTGTGCCTCAATCCTGACTAGTCTCCCAGTCCCTGCTGCTAAAAAATATCCACACAGCATGATGCTGTCACCACCATGCTTCACTGTAGGGATGGTGCCAGGTTTCCTCTAGACGTGATGCTTGGCATTCAGGCCAAAAAGTTTAATCTTGGTTTCATCAGACCAGAGAATCTTGTTTCTCATGGTCTGAGAGTCTTTAGGTGACTTCTGGCAAACTCCAAGCGTGCTGTCATGTGCCTTTTAGTGAGGAATTGCTTTTGTCTGGCACTCTACCATAAAGGCCTGATTGGTGGAGTGCTGCAGATATGGTTGTCTTTCTGGAAGGTTCTCCCATCTCCACAGAGGAACTCTAGAGTTCTGTCATATTGACCATCGGGTTCTTGGTCACCTCCCTGACCAAGGCCCTTCTCCCCCAATTGCTCAGTTTGGCCGGGTGGCCAGCTCTAGGAAGAGTTTTGGTGGTTCCAAACTTCATCCATTTAAGAATGATGGAGGACATTGTGTTCTTGGGAACCTTCAATGCTGCAGAAATGTTTTGGTACCCTTCCCCAGATCTGTGCCTCATCACAATCCTATCTCGGAGGTCTACGGACAATTCCTCATGGCTTCGTTCTTGCTCTGAGATGCACTGTTAACTGTGTGACCTTATATAGACAGGTGTATGCCTTTCCAAATCATGTCCAATTAATTTAATTTACCACAGGTTGTAGAAACATCTCAAGGATGATCAATAGAAACAGGATGCACCTGAGCTCAATTTTGAGTCTCATAGCTAAGGGTCTGAATACTTATGTAAATAATGTATTTCAGTTTTATTTTATTTTAATACATTTCTAATACGTTTTACTTTGTCATTTTGGGATATTGTTTGTAGATTTTATTTGATCCATTTTAGACTAAGGCTGTAACGAAACAAAAAGTCAAGGGCTCTGAATACTTTCCAAAGGCACTGTATATTCTATATAACACGTATATAATAATAATAACTGTATATTAATGCCTAGTAATCTATCCCGCAGAGAAATGTGTCTGCAGCGTTGGGGTTTCTGTAACATTGCGGTGCTGGGCTCTGAACATGGGAAGCAGACTTGGAAGAGCTACTTCCTGCGTCGCTCTCACCTGGAGCTGAAGATGACCAAGGGCAGGTCCGGTGGGGACTACACCTGTAAAAGCTTGAGGGGACACACAGGTGAGCATACAGCCTCTTTCTTTCTTTAGAAAGGATGGAACTGTCTTTGGAAACAGTATTTAGATAGCTGTATGGTCTACAACATCTATATCTTCCAGGCAGGGTGGTTGGGTGTGTGTACCTGTCAGGGAACTCTCCCCAGCTCCCTGACTTCTGGAGCTCTACCCCTACTGTCTGCAGTTCATCCTCAGATGGTACAGTCCGTGCCTGGGATGTCCAGCAGGTGAAAACAATACTACCCTTTTATACTTATTATGAGGCTTTATTTACCAGGCTTCAGAGCGCTTTACATTGTATGTAGGCTACTCATCCTACCCACCACCAAGGTGTAGCACCCGCACTTCAGTAGCCATATTATATGGTCTACTGGTCTACACAAAGCAGGATTTGCAGTTAGCACTTAGGAAATGGTGTTTCCTTTTCCCCTTTTAACCAGGGGGTACAGCTGTGGTGCAGCCCTGTTCAGAGTCCTCTGACTGGGATGGTAGCTGACGGTGGGCATGGTGGGGTCATCACGTCAGATTCCACAGGGCTGCTCAAAGCCTGGGATGGTCAGAGTGGACAGGAGATGTCCTTCTACTCCTCAGCATCCCCACAGTGCACCTTACTGCCCTACAGTTTGGAAGGCAGCTCTTTTCTCTCAGTGAGTACCCAAACAGCCAACCATGTCTGGTTGGTTGCCAGATCAATATCTGACTTACGCATAATACATAACATTTTTCCTTTTCACCAGGTGGGGACCAGTCAAGGCTCTGTCCATACTCTGACTAGCCCCTCACTGTCAAAGCTGTCCACTCTGGTGGTGTGTGACACATTCAAAGTAAACCTACTCCTGGCATCGCCAGACAAGAAATGGATCCTAGCTGGAACTACAGAGAATATGGATATGAGTCCAAAGGTAATTGTAACAATTGGCATGTTTGTCTATAATAATTATTGTGGATCCAGAAGTCCTGAAAAGTAGTAATGTTTCATCGTTGTTCAAATGTGTATTGTGTTGTTTGACTGGCAGGTGTTGTCCAGTCAGAGTGTGACGTGTCCCTCAGAGGAGGAGGATCCTCTGTGCCAGTGTCTGCCTGTCTCAGGCTGCAGTGCTGCTGCCTTCCTGCCCTCCCAGCCAGCCAGACTGGCCACGGTCCACTGCAAGGACAACTCGCACTCAAACACGCATCACAACAAGGTCCTCTCTGTGTTCGACGTCATCATAAAAAAGACCAGATTCAAGACAGAGATCCAGGGTAAAGTGTCAAGTTGAGACGTTTAATATCTTCATCTATTTAGATTGTCATTACCTGTTACGTTAGCAAGCTTGTCCCCATGTGCCATTTTGTCAGTTGTACTCATTTTTGTGGTTATGCTAGAAATGGAGCGTTGGCCTAACTTTCACAGATGTTCTACTATTTCAGTTGAGCAGGTGGAGAAATTCGAGTTGGTATTTGAGGGCAGGGCTTCGGACATCCTTCTGGAAGGCAAGGGAAGCAGCACTCTGGTTGTAGCTGCTCACAGAGAGCTGAAGGTCTACACTGTGAAAGGAGAACTCCTCTGTAGCTTCAAGGACCATACTGAACCTATCTGCTCTATTTGTGTGGTATGCTTTTCACTCTTATTGTGCGTATGGACTACTGATAGTAGTAATTACGCATTGGAATTTATATATTGGAGTTCAAAGCGCTATACATAGTATGGGGAAAACTTCAGTGTTCTAGATAATATATTCCTCTTGATTTATTTTTTAAATAGTTTGTATCTTACCTAGCAGAATATCCCTTGGGATATATACCTTGTGGTAAGAGTGTGTGGGAATTGACGTTTATGTTTATATGGTGCTCAGGGAAAGGCCGTCCATGAAAAGTATCCTAAAAGTGAGGCTTTTCTCTCAGGATAGTTTCCGTGTAGTCACTGCTTCTCGGGACCTGTCCTTAAGAGTGCTGACGTGGAAAACTGACAGAGACAAAGGGCTCACACTGGAAAGTCGATACCACTTATTGGGAGGCTCTCACTCCATGTCCAGGTACAGAAAGACATTTCTGTCTGTCAAGGAAACAAATGGTACATTCTGGCTCTGTATTTAAAGTTGGATTGGTATGATGTAGTAATGAACTGATGTACATGTCATGTCTTGTGTTGTCAGAGGGTTCAGTTATGTGGTTTGTGACTACTCAACCATTGTGGCTTCAGTGGAAGCAGTGGATGGGAAGGATGTCCTGAAGGCCTACTCTTTCAACTCCTGAGCAACACTGTCCTCTAGGAGGACTTCGCAGGTACTACAGCAGTTAGCATCAGTCGCTAACAATTAATTGTGCATGTTTCTGAGTAGTTTAATCACTGATGTTGTGCCTTGCCTTTACAAACCCTCTGCTTATGGAATATACATTGTAATCAAGAGTTATCGCGGATGTGTTTATATGCTATGCAAAGCATGCACATACATGCAAGTATGAAGGGGAAAAACATTGCAGTTTGCTGTGCCATGATACTTTATTTTTGTGCAATAACACATTTCTGTACAGGAATGAATGGTTATAATCACTTAGCTGGCTTTATGTGGAGCTTAGATATTTAAATCCCTGTGTTGGATGTTACATGTTCAATATAACCTAAATCTTTAGGGCATATACTGTAACAAATACTGCCCCTTGATCTTCTTATCAAAACCAAACTGACAATTTATTTTTAACTCTCAAATAAACTGCATTTTCTTGGGTCTGCATTTTAACTACAATACAGAGGTAAACATTGGAAAGTGATCTTTCATATACAATACACTTACTGTACAATACTTAATGACAAAATATTGTATGTGAAAAACTATCCAAACTGCGCAGGAAGGCACAACATATGTTTTAGTATAGCAAGGGATGGTCTGGAACAGAATACAGAAGGTTTATGGGATCAGTACAGTAGGAATGGGTGCCATATCTGGTACCTCATCCTCCTCTATGGCTATAAACCTCATGTCGTGTAGGACCAGCCTAAGGATCTCTGTCATGTCCGGATACACCGCTGAGCCTTTTCCCATCTGTGGAGAGTCAGAACGGTTGAGAAACCCATTGAATATTTTGTTTTTATAACAGTGCCGTGGTTAAAAAGGAGAACCCTACATCATCTAGTGTTTTACCTTTGTGAAAGCCTTGATGGTGCGCTCCAGGAAAGCAGCCTCCACCTCCTCTGGAATTGTGAGAACATGAGCCATACAGTCCAGAATGCACACTAACATCTCCCTGGGAGCCTGGAGGGGATGTGGTTGAATAGAATACAACTTTAATTGTCCATTGGTTAGAACTAAAATGTGTCTTCTGCCTTTCACAACACCCCCAGATACACACATCCTTGGACGAAGAGCAACTGTGGGCATTACGTGCCTTGCAGGAGATCGTACATGGAATCAAAGACCAGCACCCTTTTTAGCTGCCAGTTCCATTCCCATTTTGTGTTGCCTGGCCCAAGGCTTGTACCAGCAACCTTCCAGCTGCTGGTCGGCTTCTCTAACCTCTAGGCTACTGCCACCCCAAATGAGTTGGTTAACTGAACAGAAGTAGTCAGTAGAAATTAGTTTCATACAGTATGGAGCTATTCCAAGTTTTCTTTAGTAAATCTGTCATGTACAGTATGATTGGGTCCAGAGTGAGAAGCCCTGGTGTGGCTCAGTTGGTAGAGCATGGCACTTGCAACGCCAGGGTTGTGGGAACCCTGGCGTTGGGGGACCGGTACGAACAAATATGAAAATGTATGAACTCTACTGTAAGTCACTCTAGATAAGTGTCTGCTAAATGACAAATGTACAGTGCCAGTCAAAGTTTGGACACCCCTACTCATTCTAGGGTTTTTCTTTATTTGTACTACTTTCTACGATGTACTGTATAATAATAGTGAAGACATCAAACTATGAAATAACCCTTATGGAATCATGTAGTAACCAAAAAAGTGTTAAACAAATGAAAATAGTTCATATTTTAGATTCTTCAAAGTAGCCTCCCTTTGCCTTGATGACAGCTTTGCACACTCTTGGCATTCTCTCAACCAGCTTCACGAGGAATGCTTTTCCAAGAGTCTTGAAGGAGTTCCCACATGTGCTGAGCATATCAGTCTTCTGATACAGCACTCCATCACTCTCCTCCTTGGTCAAATAGCCCTTATACAGCCTGGAGGTGTTTTGGGTCATTGTCCTGTTGAAAAACAAATGATTGTCCCACTAAGCGCAAACCAGATGGGATGGCGTATCGCTGCAGAATGCTGTGGTAGCCATGCTGGTTAACTGTGCCTTGAATTCTAAATAAATAATTGACAGTGTCACCAGCAAAGCAATCCCCACACTATCACACCTCCTCCTCCATGCTTCAGGGTGGGAACCACACATGTAGAGATCATCCGTTCACCTACTGTGCATCTCACAAAGACACGGTGGTTGGAACCAAAAATCTCAAATTTGGACTCCTCAGAACAAAGGACAGATGTACATTGCTCGTGTTTCTTGGCCTAAGCAAGTCTTTTCTTCTAATTGGTATCCTTTAGTAGTGGTTTCTTTGCAGCAATTCGACCATGAAGGCCTGATTCACACAGTCTACTCTGAACAGTTGATGTTGAGATGTATCTGTTACTTGAACTCTGTAGCATTTATTTGGGCTGCAATCTGAGGTGCAGTTAACTCTAATGAACGTATCCTCTGCAGCAAAGATAACTCTGGGTCTTCCTTTCCTGTGGCGGTCCTCATGAGAGCCAGTTTCATCATAGAGCTTGATGGTTTTTGCGACTGCACTTGAAGAACAATTCAAAGTTTTTGAAATGTTCCGTATTGACTGACCGTCATGTCTTAAAGTAATGATGGACTGTCATTTCTCTTTCCTTATTTGAGCTGTTCTTGCCATAATATGGACTTGGTCTTTTATCAAATAGGGCTATCTTCTGTATACCACTCCTACAGTGCCTTGCGAAAATATTCGGCCCCCTTGAACTTTGCGACCTTTTGCCACATTTCAGGCTTCAAACATAAAGATATTAAACTGTATTTTTTTGTGAAGAATCAACAACAAGTGGGACACAATCATGAAGTGGAACGACATTTATTGGATATTTCAAACTTTTTTAACAAATCAAAAACTGAAAAATTGGGCGTGCAAAATTATTCAGCCCCTTTACTTTCAGTGCAGCAAACTCTCTCCAGAAGTTCAGTGAGGATCTCTGAATGATCCAATGTTGACCTAAATGACTAATGATGATAAATACAATCCACCTGTGTGTAATCAAGTCTCCGTATAAATGCACCTGCACTGTGATAGTCTCAGAGGTCCGTTAAAAGCGCAGAGAGCATCATGAAGAACAAGGAACACACCAGGCAGGTCCAAGATACTGTTGTGAAGAAGTTTAAAGCCGGATTTGGATACAAAAATATTTCCCAAGCTTTAAACATCCCAAGGAGCACTGTGCAAGCGATAATATTGAAATGGAAGGAGTATCAGACCACTGCAAATCTACCAAGACCTGGCCGTCCCTCTAAACTTTCAGCTCATACAAGGAGAATACTGATCAGAGATGCAGCCAAGAGGCCCATGATCACTCTGGATGAACTGCATAGATCTACAGCTGAGGTGGGAGACTCTGTCCATAGGACAACAATCAGTCATATATTGCACAAATCTGGCCTTTATGGAAGAGTGGCAAGAAGAAAGCCATTTCTTAAAGATATCCATAAAAAGTATTGTTTAAAGTTTGCCACAAGCCACCTGGGAGACACACCAAACATGTGGAAGAAGGTGCTCTGGTCAGATGAAACCAAAATTGAACTTTTTGGCAACAATGCAAAACGTTATGTTTGGCGTAAAAGCAACACAGCTGAACACACCATCCCCACTGTCAAACATGGTGGTGGCAGCATCATGGTTTGGGCCTGCTTTTCTTCAGCAGGGACAGGGAAGATGGTTAAAATTGATGGGAAGATGGATGGAGCCAAATACAGGACCATTCTGGAAGAAAACCTGATGGAGTCTGCAAAAGACCTGAGACTGGGACGGAGATTTGTCTTCCAACAAGACAATGATCCAAAACATAAAGCAAAATCTACAATGGAATGGTTCAAAAATAAACATATCCGGGTGTTAGAATGGCCAAGTCAAAGTCCAGACCTGAATCCAATCGAGAATCTGTGGAAAGAACTGAAAACTGCTGTTCACAAATGCTCTCCATCCAACCTCACCTCCAACCTCGAGCTGTTTTGCAAGGAGGAATGGGAAAAAAATTCAGTCTCTCGATGTGCAAAACTGATAGAGACATACCCCAAGCAACTTGCAGCTGTAATCGCAGCAAAAGGTGGCGCTACAAAGTATTAACTTAAGGGGGCTGAATAATTTTGCACGCCCAATTTTTCAGTTTTTGATTTGTTAAAAAAGTTTGAAATATCCAATAAATGTCGTTCCACTTCATGATTGTGTCCCACTTGTTGTTGATTCTTCACAAAAAAATACAGTTTTATATCTTTATGTTTGAAGCCTGAAATGTGGCAAAAGGTCGCAAAGTTCAAGGGGGCCGAATACTTTCGCAAGGCACTGTACCTTGTCACAACACAACTGATTGGCTTAAATGCATTAGGAAGGAAAGAAATTCCACAAATTAACTTTTAACAAGGCACACCTGTTAATTGAAATGCATTCCAGGTGACTATCTCACAAAGCTGGTTGAGAGATTGCCAAAAGTGTGCAAAGCTGTCATCAAGGCAAAGGGTGTTTTTTTGAAAAATCTCAAATTTAAAATATATTTTGATTTGTTTAACACATTTTTTGGTTACTACATGATTCAATATGTATTATTTCATAGTTTATGTATTTACTATTATTCTACAATGTAGAAAATATAAATAAAGAAAAACCCTTTAATGAGTATGTGTCCAAACTTTTGACTGGTACTGTAAATGTAATGGCCTACAGTAAGTGCTTGCTGACCTGGTCCAGTGGTTTGAAGACAGCCTCTGGGTTTGCAGGGTCAATGTTGTTATGGTCCAGATTCTGTATATCCTTGATGGAGATGACTGGCTCCTTCAGCTGCTCCAGCCAGGTCCACATCAGCCCAGACAGCACAAACGGGTCCTTCTCCAATGTACACAGCCTCTCCCATGCCCCTCCCATGTTCAACTCTGACTGCAAAAACACACAGAATACACAATCAGTGTCACCAAACCCCACATCAGGTGTAGTGGAGCTAACAGTCTAATGCCACTCCAGTATTAAAAATGGAAAGTCAAACCTCTGTGAATTTCCTTTATGTACAAACGTAGTTGTCAGATACTGTTCAGGTAAACAGGATTCGTCAATTGTGCTATGCTATTCTATTACTACCACCACACGTCTGACTAGACTGTTTCAATATATAATATTGTATGTACAGTATTCCAAAAGGTAGATACAGTATTTTAATAACAATGGTGTAGAATATGAAGTTCGTACCTGCCAGGCTTGTAGTCTCTCCCTGTGCTCCTCCTCTCCATCCTGCTCCAGATCCACAGCCAGGGCCTGGGCCACCAGCAGCCGCCTGGCCTCCTTGGACAACTCTGTCTGGATGGTGATGAAGGGCACCTCTGACTCCTCTATCTGAGACACATCACCATTGTTCGCTAACTTGTCCCTCTGCTCCTCCTTCCACCTAAACAACATGCTGCTATACCCTTTCTTCTCGGGGTTGCACTCGGACTCGCTGCGCTGGCAGGCTTTCTGTGTCTTCTTTAGGAGCGGTGATCCCTCCGCGAGGCTCTTCTGCTCCCAGAGGGATCCATCTTGGGAGCCGTAGGTGGTGGTTATTTGCCTGGGCCCCATGGAGCTGCCTGTGGCCGGGGTCCTAGGCAGGGAGTTTAGGGAGGGAGAACAGGCCACAGACATGTTGCAAGCGGACAGCGAGTTGGAGAGAGGTAGGGTCGGCAGGTTCAGCTCAGAGCCCAGCCTCCGCAGGTCCGACTCGCTGTAGCTCAGGCTCTTGCGGTGGTAGAACAGGGGCGGTTCGTTGGCATGCCGGGGTTTGGTTGGGGGTCCCGGTAAGCGGGGCTGCCCTCCGAGGCCGCCTCCCCCAAAGCTTCCCTTGGTGAATCCAAAGTCGCGATAGCGCTCAAACTCCATCTCCTCCTCGGCCGTCATGTCATGGATGTCCAGCATGTCCTCCTCGATGACCTGCCGGTTCTCAGCGATGTCCAGCAGCAGCTTGCAGATCACCTGGATGATCTTAGGCAGGTGCCTGAGCTCCCGGCGCTCATAGCCATGCAGCATGTGTCCCTGGCGGGTCAGGAACTGGGACAGGGTGATGGGGTTAGTTCTGGGCTCAGCGCAGGAGAAAATACTCCTGACAGGGACCAGGAACTGGGCAAACTCCCGCACGCAATACAGCTGACCTCTGGTCTGGATGGAGTTGGGTCGTTTGGAACGTACAAACACGATGGCCTGGTCAGCGGTCATCCTGGTGGCGAAGACCAGGTAACACGCTAACAACACACCTGATGGAAGACAAAACCATTTGCGAGAGGGTCAGTCATGTGACCACAAAACATAATCATTTGATTAATAATACAACTTTTTTGTCCTATACATTACCTGTTCTTCCCAGACCAGCATGACAGTGGACAGCCATCTTCCCCTCCTGCATCGCAAAGGACATAACCTTCACCATGTCCAGGATGGATGCGAGGGAGGCCACCCCATAGTCATTCCAACCAAAGTTGTAGAAATATACTGGAATATAAGGACAGTCATTATTCAACCATTCACACAGTAAATTTGCATTGGCCCCCTTCAGTTTTTCTCATTGTAGAGGAATGGTCATAGACTTACTGTTGTTCTCCATGAAGACCTCAGGTTGGTAGGAGAATCCACTCTCTGATTCCAGTGCATTGGGACCACAGCTGGCGTGTTCCCCTGGTCTCTGCAGGTTTATCACTGTCTTCAGGCCACATCTACACACACGCATACACACACACAATTAATAACACATCAATTTAGTTATTTGATCTATACTAGGAGCATTGAATTGACTTATAGTGTTACCTTTTAAATTGGTCAATAATGTTGTACTTTTCTATTAATACAGTAGATGGTCTGGCCATGGCAAGTAGGTTTTCCGTGACCCTGAAAGGAAAGACATGTTTCTGCATTAAACTTACGGGTATAATCCACTTACATTCAACATACACATTTTTATAGAGCCTTTCTGATTCCTACCAGGAGGAGTAAAGGCCTTTGATGGCTTGCTTGTCCTTGCTCCAGCGGTCAGGGTTCTCATACTTGCAGTTCTGACCTCCACACCCTATGGAGCATTGTGTGGCTCCGGGGATGACGTGACGTATCACCTCCCCCACCAACGTGTACTTCGACTGGGGTGTCCTGACTGGGGGTACGCATGGAGGGTTGGAGGGTTTAAAAGGAGACAGGAGGGGTGTTGTAAAACAATGTCCTCTGTCATTTCAACCAACGGACCTCAGCAGTTTACATTCAGAATTATATTTTATGTTGCAGTCTGGAAAGAACTGATACTTCAATGGACCGCCATACATGTAAGTTTGACTAGTGGAGCCCAATCAATGTAATAAAGCGTACACTAGTGTGTCTTCTTACAGAAACAAACTGTAGTGACAATATCTGTGATTAGCACATTGTAAAGAAGTGGTGTCAAGCTTAACTATGAGATGTTCCTAATGTAAAGAAGTAGTGTCAAGCTTAACTGAGGTGTTCCTAATGTAAAGAAGTAGTGTCAAGCTTAACTATGAGGTGTTCCTGATGTAAAGAAGTAGTGTCAAGCTTAACTATGAGATGTTCCCAATGTAAAGAAGTAGTGTCAAGCTTAACTATGAGGTGTTCCCAATGTAAAGAAGTAGTGTCAAGCTTAACTATGAGGTGTTCCCAATGTAAAGAAGTAGTGTCAAGCTTAACTATGAGGTGTTCCCAATATAAAGAAGTAGTGTCAAGCTTAACTATGAGGTGTTCCCAATATAAAGAAGTAGTGTCAAGCTTAACTATGAGGTGTTCCCAATGTAAAGAAGTAGTGTCAAGCTTAACTATGAGGTGTTCAGCAGGGAGTGTGCCATCTACAGCAAGCTAATCTGTCATCTGGCACACACCACCAGGCTTAACAGTATTACAATAAAAATAGCAACGCAACACCCTGTTGAAACTCTCTTCAAATAGATTGATAAATCATATTAGTTAACGGTACTACATGATCCTTTATGTTAGAAATGTGAGTAATGATATAGTATATCAATACCTGACTCCATGAGGGGGTAGGGGACTCCACTGCTTGTCTGAGGGTGGAGTGTTGTATGACTGAATACTCAAGCAGACCTCCACTGCCATGGCAGTGCCTTGGAACACACACTCACGTTAGTCTAAGATAAAACCTCATTTACATTTCATAATAGTGAAATAGTGTGGTAGGTCCTTATATTGATCAGTTTACGAGGCTACATGGTAAAAAACATACTGGAAGCAGTTACCTACCTGTAAGTTACTGTAAAAACAAGTACTGTATGTTACTGTAAATTCCAAAGAAAGCACTTCTTTACAGTAATGTACTGTTAAACCAAGGTTTATTTGGAATTTACGGTAACATACTGTACTTTTTTTTACAGTAATTTACAGATAACTGTCTGCCAGTAACTTACTGTAAAAACTTGTTTTTTTACAGTGTACACACATAATCAGAGAGCAGTGTCAGCTGTCAAAGATGAAAATCCATGATGACCTAGGTGACATCAACCATTATAATCCATAATGTAATAATCCATTTAGGAATTGGAACACAGCAATCTCCCAATAAGGTATCCTCAGCACGTTTACCTGAAGCAAAAAGATTGTGGAGCTAGTGATCGTCAGCATCTTCAGACATCAACATAAAACTACTCCACTTTCCCACGTTGGACCACTGACACAGCACTGTCCTCAAATGCTTTCTTTCTCAGTTTTGGTAGTCCTGCACCACCTCGGGTCTTCAGTTAATTCAGTCCAAATTATCTTTGTAAATTAGGGGTGTGGCAACAACACCATCCACTTCATCCTTTATGTTCACCAGGAACAGGCATTTTGCTTCAGCCATAGGAATACAGTACCCTGGCCTGGCCTCCACTGTGAGGTGTCAGAGAAAGGAGGACCATCAGAGGTGTAGGTTCATCTGGAGCATGGCTCTGAATGGTAACACACCTCATTGGATGCTCCTCCTCACTCCTTATTCATTAGACATGCACTGCACCTAGATCCATTCCTGACTCCTCCCTCCGGATTAACCCACTAATCTCATTGCTGTAAAAGTAGGCTCAAGAGGCAAAGGCCCCCGTGGCCACTTCACCTCACAGTAGAGCAAAAATTACTGATCATCTCTGACCATCTGTTTGAACTCCCTTCAGTTGATAACCACAATGAGATACTATTTGTTTGACATGTCATTACTGGCTCCGGATCAATCAGCTAGGGATATCATGTGATCAGAAATCAATACATTCAATTTCACCTCGGGTCAAATGGATAAATTCCCCAAACAATACAAATGGTTATTTTATAGGGGCCAGTCATCCCTTTCCCCATTGAGAGGACAAAATTCCTCTCTGCCTTACAGTATCCAGAGGACTGACTACTGCAATGTGTGTTAGATACCAAACATGGGTGCAATAGTGTTATTCTGAGAACTTTGATGTCATCTATATGGATATGTGAGGTTTAATATGCTGTATGTCTGTGGCCATCTGTATTCTGTTCAGAGTAAACCTCTAGTGTACTCAGATTTCCTTCTCAGGCCATCACACTAAGGTGTGACCCCCTTCCTAGAGAATGTTAGCTGGTTTGACTGATTGGCTATCATAGTTGTATTACTTCTGATTTGGTCTGTGGTTGGTCAACAACTGATTTCAAGTAGAAACAGATGGTCAAATGGTATAAAAGTACTGATTGACCATTGTTCTGTCTCTTTTTGCTCGTCCACTATATGGAAAAGATTGTATGTAAAATGCTCCCCACTACAATACCAAAATATGAATTGTAATCTCATGGAATCACAGGGTGCTATGCTGTACTGTATATATATATATATATATATATATATACAAAAAACAACCTAACTGAAGCAGCTATCATTAACTGTGACATCCAGTCTCAGATACTGCAGAGTAGCCTGAATGACATAGGAAGCACTGTCAAGTTAGCTCCTGATTGGATTACCTGAGGTACGTGAAAGCTGATTATGTATACATCCACTAAGAAGGAAAGAAGTAAAAGATATGACGCTGATTTATCTTTGGCCACTCTTTAACGACTCCACAATTAATGGTAATTGGGTCTTCTTAATTGGAAGAGAAAGCGTTACCTCAGGTTTCCTTGACATCCCTCTGGTAAAGTAGAACCTTCTGGTATGGTAGAACGTGTTGCCAGCAATGGCTTTCACAACAGATGATTCATGAATGTGTGACAGGATCAGGGGGCTCAATTGATGAGAAGGATCTTAGTTAATATCTAAGCTTAGTATTTCAGTCTTGTTGGATCCTCTGGGGACACAATGCACCATTGTGCAGGTCTGTGCCATTACACATCACCTAATTTAAAGTGTGACCAAATACCACTACTTTTCTGCTTAGTTGCACACTATTTTGTACAGATATCTAATTGTGTAGGAGGAGTCTTACAGTCTTACATAAAGAGGGTGATACATGACCTCTGGGTGAGAGAATGCTGTTGAGAAGATTACCCTGGCCTGATGAGTGAGATCACAGCTGCCCAGGGATAGACACTAACTAAATTAACATCTATAAACAACTTATAGTCCCCACCGCTAGACACTTCATATAGACCTGTTTTGGTAGGTAAACAAAATGGTAATACCAGCTTAGTCACCTCGTGGTTAGTGTCCACCCTTAGATGGATGGGGAATCAATCCCCGGTTGAGTCATACCAAAGATTATCAAAATGATGCCCCATTAAGGCCCTGCGACACACCAGCGCCCTGTCCAGGTGGTAAACTTGTACATCAAGCTGCCTAGCGTTACATAAACAGGAACCTTTCCTATGGGCCAGTCTGGCTCAGACAAGACTACTAAAAGCCATGTTCACATTGGCAGTTTGAAGTGACTCATCCTATTTATTTGTATATCCGATTTGAATCTGTTCTTTTTCCTGCAGTCTGAACAGCTAAAAATCACATGGACAGACAAGCCACATTTCAAACCACCTTCGTAGGTGGTTTGAAATCAGATTCCTGGTCATGTGACTTGTCTGAAGGGTCAAATCTGATTTATTTGCCCTCAAGTGGTTTTTAGACTGTTATTTGGTATATCTTGTATCTTGCTAGCTACACGGTTGACAGTTGTACAATAACATGTGGTAGCTAACTAGCTTGTTATTTGTTTGCAAACAAATTAGTGAATGTGCTAGAAAAGCTAAAACAGCTACGTAGCTCACTAGTTGACTGCTGTGGCTAGCCAAACAGGATTTTTTGGGAAATTTGGATAATCTTATCCTTTAAAAGTGTTATTGCACTATGATTTAGAAAATTCTATGCAACTGGAAAACGTCAGGCATTGTTGTCTCCTTCGCTTGCTACATAACTTCTGAGTGATAGAAAGGATGTGGACCACCACCAATCAGCCTACAACACTGCGCACACACCTGTCGTTACAACTAGCGTAGACATGTCAGCAAATGACTGCTGTCTGAACACACAAATCCGATTTGGTCACTTGCAACTTGATGTTTGGACAGTCAGTAGTCCAAAACAGATTTCAAAACTGATGAGCATTAAGGCCTGCAGTGTGAACAAGGCTGTACTTACTTAAAACAAAATGGTAGTAGCTCCATTCTACCCTCCGATACCCTAGGAGTGGGGATATTTGCCAGAGACAAGGTTTACCCTGATTGCCTGTAGAGGAGAAAATGTTGACCTGATGGCTCCATCACCTGGCTACAAATGGCAGTGATGGGCAAAGATTCCAGCGCGGTATAATATATATATTTTTTTAACCAGGCAAGTCAGTTAATATTTACAATGACGGCCTAGGAACACTGGGTTAACTGCCTGTTCAGGGGCAGAACGACAGGGATTTGAACTCGCAACCTTCCGGTTACTAGTCCAACGCTCTAACCACTAGGCTACCCTGCCGCCCCATATAATGAATCATAAAGCAGCTCAGATTGCAATGTGTGGAATATTTCACCTAATAAAAAGGGAGTGACATCAATGTGTTATTTTTCAAATATTTTAATTATCTTCATCTTATTTCTCTCCAAATTACATAAGGACTTTGTGTTCTAAAAGTGATCATATACGCATGAATTCAAAGGGTAAGCTAGCAAGTGCACATAAGGGACTGTCCCTTTCACAACCAACAGTACAGTATCAAGTGAAACAGTATCATGATAAATGAAATAGCATCACAAAATGAGAGAGATCACTAAGAGTTGCATATGCTAAAGTATTATTCTACTGTCAGTGCAAGTCTACTTCACGGATGGTGAGAGAACAATTGGGTTAACACAACCAATAAGGATCAACTTAATATTAAGTTTTATATTGAGCTGTTATCTCACTGTGACAAGTAGCACAATATCCCCTTGTGGAGTAAATTAAGTCTAAGTATTGAATTTAATCTTAAAATAATTTGGCTTGACCATAGAAGCACATTATGCCCACTGCCTGAGATCTGCCCGAGCGATACAGAGCAGGCACAGGTTGCCTCTAACTGCTGATATAGGATCAGAATAATACACTTTTTTTCATCTTAATGGTTAAAATGAGGACTGAGGATAAGGTAATCTGATTCTAGATCTGTGGTTCGGGGCAACTTCTACCTCCAACAAGAGATCCACCAGTCTCTTCTGGTTGAGGTAATCAGTGCTGGGGGTGCTGTGTCCTGTCTGTCTGTCCTCGTGTGATATCATCAAATAGGCCTCTCTGGTCCCCTCTGTGGCACTCATGCCAGCACATGCTTACTTCTTCTTTTTCTTCTGAGGTCCTTTTAAAGAGAGCGAAAGAGAGTAGTAGTAGTTCATTAACAATTATTCAAAGGTTGGTTTGGAATTCTCAGTGTTAGAGTCTATCCTGCCCATGATATAGAAAACATACACATGCCCAGTACATTCATAAAAAGTGCCATTGTTTGTCGTTACTTAGCAACGCACTGCTACTACTTTGACAGATCCATCGTCATCTGCCCTCCCATGCAATTCATAAACTTGATCTCCACTGTAAAAAGCATCTAGACATTATCTCCAACACTTGTAGCATTGTCGCAATATTAAAAGTCGATCTTCATTGTATCCCATAATAAAGGACGAGTCGGGACAAGTCAGACAGGCAGCTTTTTTCAACCAGTCAAAATCATGAATCAGTATGATTTTTTTATAGATACAAAGTAATGTCAATCAAAAAACAGGTCAAACAAAACGCAGCTAGTTTGCCCGTCTTTACAGCTTCAGCCTAAAGTGATGGTGTTAACTGTGTAGATGGCTAGCTAGCAAGGGGGAAAAACAGAGCAACATTTTTTTTTATTTGCCATAGCAACCTGCAAAGTTCTGGGTGGTTTTCCTTGACATGTCAGTCAATACGAATAACTAACGACTAGAGAACGCCTAAAATTGCACTTGACAACCAGTGTTAGTGAATGTAGCATCACGTTTAGTTGAAAAATGTATGGTTTGGGAAAGAATATTGCTTTTTAATGCTGGTAACCCATTTTATAAAAGTAATAACACACCCATAACCATGTCTTAACACATGGCCTTGTATATTATTGCTTAACTAACACACCAAAGGTAAACTTCTCTGACAAACTGCCAAATCAAATTCATAAGCCTTGTGGCACTCTAGAAGAGAGACACTGCTACTTTAAAATGGTGGGGGCATCTAAACGGTGTGCGGTTTATTCCCTGTCATAAAGTATGAGAGCGGTCCCACCTGCAGATCCCGCAGTGCTCCTCCAGATTTTGTGGTTGAGTTTCTCCCCCAGCAGGTAGAGGGGGGCCAGGGTGATGCAAGCCACCCCCAGGAATATAACCAGGCCCACGGGACTCAGGCGCTCCATGATGGGGTAGACCCAGATACCAGCCGCATGGTGCACCCACAAAACCCTATGATGGGGATGGAGGATTGTTCTAGGAGATTTTCTAAACGTTGTCAAAGTATCATAACATTCAGTCAAGGAAAGGAGAGGGGAGGAGTGAGCGAGACAAAGAAGACTTGAAGAAACGGAAAATGTTTCATCAAACCACAACAACTTAACAATATGATTGGTTGAATTCTGCTTACCATCCCAGATATACAGCAGAAAAGAAGGCCAGACCTAGGATGCCTCTCATCTTGCTGCCATATCGATGAGGCTGAATATACATCTGCAGCAGAGCCAGGGGCAGGATGATAGTGTGCTGCAAAGAGGGAAAAGACATGCCAATTGAAGAATGACATAAGACAACCCTATCATCATAGCCCCATGTGTAACAAATGTGTAGACCATTGCATGTGATAATGCATTGTGGCCACATAAACAAGGGTATGACATGTTAGTGTTGGGCCAGAACAAAACCAATGCACCTCCTGGAACAGATTGAGAAACAACGAGATAGACTGGAGAAATGGAGAAAGAGGTCCGGCTATTGTGTAATCGTTGTTGTGAAACATCTACAGAGAGTGTCTGCTAGACTGTTTTACAGCTCGCAACTGGTTAAAACCAGTTCTGACAAAGTATTCTACTGTCAACTTGTAAAACTGGCTAAGTATGTACTGTATAGGTGTAGTGGAGAAAGAGGCCAGAAAGAGTGAGAGGAGTGTCCATTATGCACTGACAGATTACTAATGTAGCTCTAAATTGGGCTCAGTTGGTTAAAATATTGGGAACACCAAATTGCTGTGTGACTGGCTACATAAATTCATTTACAATGCAACCATAATATAATGATAATAGGAGACAAAGCTATGTGAATCTGAGTATGATCCTATAAAAAAACTCTTCCCTTGAATTTCTAGCAAGACATTTCTAGCAAATTTCTAGCAAGAGCAATGTGATACAAAGCCAGGCTGAGCAGCACTGCCAATTGGATGAAGCCCCATCTTTAAATGAATACATTGGGATCACTTTAGTACAAAGTCCAGCACGTGCAAATGATTGTGTGCTTACCAGAGCATGGTTCAGCCAGCTAGGAATAATGTCATCTAGAAACTTAGGATAGACCATCTCTCTGTCATAGTGATATATCGACCAGAAGGACAAGAACACAAACTGGGGAGAACAGAAGAGGAAAGGGGTTATATTTTGTCCAATACAAAGCAAGTTATCAGTAATAAAGGTAGCTTATGCGCGAACAGAAAATATAAATACATAACATGTAGAAAAAAAAAGGTACTTACTGTCCCAATAGGAAACGCCAAAATAGTGAAAATGGTGTCTCTTAATTTCACTAGGAGGAGCGGTACACCACACTTCAAACTTTTGGATGGCAATATCAGGTGGATGATGTCAATCAAAACAACGAGTCCGAAGAATACGGTCTGCAAAACCTGTGGAATAATGATTCAGTGATGGTTAGGCCACTCTGAACACTATGGCTAGCTATACAAATAAAGCAGTGAATTAATCAGTCTAACATGTCTTGAAGCCACAGGAAGATCAAAAGGGATGTAAATGCAGACGAGGATGTGGAACCGATTTCTAACATACGCTGTCGTTTTTTGCCTACTACTGTACATGTCCCATTCATTCCAATGACATTTCGTTTGCGTCGCCCTCGATGTCAACAACCAAGCACATTTACCAGATTGAGGAAAGTCAGATATTTCCAGCGGCCTCCAAATGTTCTGGCTCCTGGATGTATCTCTGTGCTTTTCAATGAGCAATTCGCCGATAACGTAAAGACATACCATGAAAATATTACTAAATGAATAAGGAGATATGATGCCCATGACATAGTCGTAGCCATTTTGACAGCTCCTGAGTCTCCGTATGGACGCAGTGTGCGCCTACGGACCTAATGTGAATCAATGGCACATCCTAGAGGCCGAGTACAGTACTGCACAATGTTCATGAAACGATTCACAAAACACTCGACATTAAACGGATTATGGCAGAAGGCCGAGTATGTAATTAGCCATGTAAACACCTTACTCTGCTTATTTTAGTAATCGCAAGGCATACGCCGATTAAAACACCTTGGTTTTCTGAGCAATCATTCGAATTATAAGGACTAAAGAGAAGGACGCACTACCCTCAATGCACATTCCACGCTCCAACCGCTCTTCATACTGGGGAAGCCGTTTCAGGTAGCCAACAGGAGATTTCGTTAAAATTGCTAAATTACATTCACAGGATTTAAAAGCTACAGCAATACGCTTCTGGAAAACATTTTAGCCATTTTTTAAAACGAGTGTTTCAACATAGTTGCATCAGAGCCTTCTGGCTAATATCATAGACTGGATCTAACGTTGTTTTACAGGGAAATAGGTCTATGTACTTGTTATGTTAGTTGAAGCTAACAGTATTTTACAAAATTGTTTTCTAAAAGGTTTATATTTGGTTAGGCTATGCTATCTACAGTAGCAAGCTGGGATCTCATTGCTCAAGTTGGTCCATTGTTTTGAAAATAGCTAGTTAGCCACGCCCAGCTAACATACGCTACACGACCAAAAGTATGTGGACTCCTGCTCGTCGAATTTCTCATTCCAAAGTCACGGACTTTGCTGCTATAACCAACTTTGCTGCGGGGACTTGCTTCAATTCAGCCAGTTAGGCCGGGCACTGATGTTGGGCGATTAGGCTCGGCTCGCAGTTGGCATTCCAATTCATACCAAAGGTGTTCGATGGGGTTGAGGTCAGGGCTCTGTGCAGGCCAGTAAAGTTCTACACCGATCTCGACAAACCATTTCTGTATGGACCTGGCTTGTGCACGTGGGCATTGTCATGTTGAAACAGGAGCCACAAAGTTGGAAGCACAGAATCGTCTTGAATGTCATTTTATGCTGTAGCATTAAGATTTCCCATCACTGGAACTAAGGGACCTAGCATGAACCATGATAAACAGCTCCAGACCATTATTCCTCCTTTACAGTTGGAACTGTGCATTCTGCCAGGTATCCTGGTATCTGCCAAACCCACATTCATCCGTCGGACTGCCAGATGGTGAAGAGTGATTCATCACTCCAGAATCCAATGGTGGCGATCTAAAGCTTGTGTGCGGCTGCTCGGCCATGGAAGTCCATTTCATGAAGCTCCCGACAAACAGTTCTTGTGCTGACATTGCTTCCAGAGGCAGTTTGGAACTTGGTAGTAAGTGTTGCAACCGAGGACAAACAATTTTTTCTCGCTTCAGCACTCGGCGGTCCCGTTATGTGAGCTTGTGTCCTACCACTTCATGGCTAAGCCGTTGTTGCTCCTAGACGTTTCCACTTCACAATAACAGCACTTACAGTTTACTAGGGCAGCTCTAGCAGGGCAGACATTTTACAAACTGACTTGTTGGAAAGGTGTCATCCTATGACAGTGCCATGTTGAAAGTCACAGCTCTTCAGTAAGGCCATTCTACTGCCAATGTTTGTCTATGGAAATTGCATGTCTTTGTGCTCAATTTTATACACCTGTCAGCAACAGGTGTGGCTGAAATAGCCGAAACCACTAATTTGAAGGGGTGTCCACATACATACACTATATATATATATATATATATATATATATATATATATATATATATATATATATATATATACACACACAAACATATCTAATATGTGTTATCCTAAGTAATGTTATTTCTCTGCATCGTTCGTCATTGACAGCCTCTACATTTACCTGCTTATTCCCTGGCGTTGTCCATGTCTTTTACAGATGCCCTCCATTTATACATCCATAAACTGATTACATATTGCCCACTTCCTCACCAGACAGTAGCAAAACAAATAATTTCACTGAACTTTTTAAAAAGGGTTGTAGACATTTACAGATCATAGTCTTAGCCCAAAACTAATGACTGTTTCAGCATCTACAAAGTAGCAAATATTTAAAAAAGCAATGACTTGTGACGGAGTATATATTTAATAACATTCCAAAACAATACATTATAGACCTGCTAAATAAACTCACATCTAGCATAAAAAAAACTATTAGAAACAAAATGAATTCTGTAATTATTTTAGAAAATGAAGCAAAAATTGGATGACTTGGTGAAGGTGTGGTAGAGAGAAGCTATCTGCTTTCATCTGTGGTGCTCGTTCAACATAGCATTGGAGAGTCCTGTGAACATCAACAGTCATGAACATGTCATTCTGAACATCATCTTCCTAATTGAGAACTTTGACATATTGGCATAACATATGAAATTTGATGGGCAACAGCATCACCTCCATAAAGTCTATCAGTGGAGGCTGCTGAGGGGAGGATGGCTCACAGTAATGGATTCAATGGATTGGTATCAACCACATGGAAATCACATTTGATACCATTCCATTGACTCCATTCCAGACATTATTATGAGCCGTCCTCCCCTCAGCAGCCTCCACTGAAGTCTATAAACATGTTTAAAGATTTTCAGTCAAGCATGTTGCTATGATGTGTTGAAGCTGTTGTTGACAAATGGAGGGGATTAGTGAGAGTATGCCTAAGAACACACAGTACACCAGATAAGAAAAGCTGACCCTAGCCCCCGGTACAAACTATTGCAGCATAATTACTGGTGACTGAGACAGAGGGGTTGTGAGACACTGGTGCTGTTCAACGGACAGGGCCAACCAGGAAGGAGCTTAGCCAACCACTCTGAGGCAGAGTTGCCCTAGATCTTGTATGGATACAAAAAAAACATACTATATGGTGCAATAAACATGAGTAAATTAGTTTAGCTGTGGCAGCTAATGACACAGTCATGACACTGGTGGTAGAGCTGTATGTCCCATCCACCCGCTTCAGGATGTCTTTCTCCCTGTGTTGCTTGACCAGGAGTCCATCAACGGCAGCTCTCATGTGTAAGATCCATCGGTGGTCAGCACAGGGAGAAGCTGTCAGAGACAGAGTTGTGTTTGGCAGATCTGAAAGAGGCACAGTTATTTTAATGAGTTTAGTCCACTTGACAAAACAGAATTCAATCTTCATGCAAATTAACTGTATAGCATGAGACAGATAGCAACACAGTGCAATTAGATTAAAAACTATGGAATATAATACAGATCTAGTTAATCCCTGAGCTGACTAGGGGAAAAATATGATGTGCCCTTTAGCAAGGCACTTTACTAAATGACTAAAATGTCAATGTAAAACAATAACTAGCTAGCTAGTTGTTATTGTTCTATAGGCTGGTCTGCAGATGCTTGACTACTTGATTATGATGTTGTGGCTGTTTCATTTCATGAACATTGAATTAATTAGAGCAACAACTACCTAGCTTTATCTGATAGACAATTTCAGGATTTTTTTTATTTTACTATGCAAGTCAGTTAAAAACAAATTATTATTTACAATGACGTCCAACCCGGACGACGCTGGGCCAATTGTGCGCTGCCCTATGGGACTCCGGGGAGGCAGGTAGTCTAGTGGACTAGTAACCGAAAGGTTGCAAAATCGAATCTCCGAGCTGACAAGGTAAACATCTGTCGTTCTGCCCCTGAACAAAGCAGTTAACCCACTCTTCTTAGGCCGTCATTGGAAATAAGAATTTCTTAACTGACTTGCCTAGTAAAATAAAATCACGGCTGCTCGTGGAATCAAACCAGGGTCTGTAGTGACGCCTTAGACTGCTGCGCTACTCGAGAGCCCAGGAAAAGCAGCTCAATTAGTAAGCTAAAAAATGTCAATCTTCAAATTTGTTTAACATTGAAATCAAGATATAATCCGAAAGATTTTGCCTTAACTCTGTAGAAGATTGCTCTCATCTCATCTGGGCACTGCATCAGCCTCACATCTGGGCATCCACTCTGGTCTAGATTCTACAGGGAGCTAGCCTGTTCTCTTCAAAACATTAGCTAGCCAATTTAAACAAACGTTAGTTACAACCAAATGACAAGTACATAGACATTTTGCTGTTACACAACGTAATTACAACCATAAATTACAGGCTAGCCAGAAGGCTCTAATTCTAGCTTGCTAACCCCAGTCAAGAACCAACAAGGCGGGTTCAGGCACCGTCCAGCACGCATAGCCGCGGGAAGTAGTTTGGGGTGGGGTGCTGCAATTCGTTAAAAACATTTTTTTTGGGGGTGCAGTAGGAAAACAAATGCCTGCTCTACAGACCTAAAGAAATCCGCGACTACAGCACCAGTAAAGACCCAGTACACTACTTTTGTGAAAGTAGTCTGATAATTTATCTGTACAAAAACAGTTAATCTGATAATAGTTGTGGAATATAAAAATAGTTGCTTGATATACACTACCATTCAAAAGTTTAGGGTCCCTTAGAAATATCATTGTTTTTGAAAGAAAAGCATATTTTTGTCCATTAAAATAACATCAAATTGATCAGAAATACAATGCAGACATTGTTAATGTTGTAAATTACTATTGTAGCTGGAAACGGCAGATTTGTAATGGAATATCTACATAGGTGTACAGAGGCCCAATATCAGCGACCATCACTCCTGTGTTCCAATGGCACGTTGGAATAGCTAATCCAAGTATATCATTTTAAAAGGCTAATTGATCATCAGAAAACCCTTTTGCAATTATGTTAGCACAGCTGAACACTGTTTCCACTTCACAGTAACAGCATTTACAGTTGACTGGGGCAGCTATAGAAGGGCAAAACTTTGACAAACTGACTTGTGGAAAGATAACATCATATGACGATGCCACGTTGAAAGTCACAGCTCTTCAGTAAGGCCATTCTACTGCCAATGTTTGTCTATGGAGATTGCATGGCGGTGGGCTTGATTTTATACACCTGTCAGCAATAGGTGTGGATGAAATAGCCGAAACCACTTTCGTATATATACAGTTGAAGTCGGAAGTTTACATACACCTTAGCCAAATACATTTAAACTCAGTTTCACAATTCCTGACATTTGATCCTAGTAAGAATTCCCTGTCTTAGGTCAGTTAGGATCACCATTTTATTTTAAGAATGTGAAATGTCAGAATAGTAGTAGAGAGAATAATTTATTTCAGCTTTTATTTCTTTCATCACATTCCGAGTAGGTTTGGTAGCATTGCCTTAAAATTGTTTAACTTGGGTCAAACGTTTTGGGTAGCCTTCCACAAGCTTCCCACAATAAGTTGGGTGAATTTTGGCCCATTCCTTCTGACAGAGCTGGTGTAACTGAGTCAGGTTTGTAGGCCTCCTTGCTCACACACGCTTTTTCAGATTCTACCCACAAATTTTCTATAGGATTGAGGTCAGGGCTTTGTAACAGTCACTCCGATACCTTGACTTTGTTGTCCTTAAGCCATTTTTCCACAACTTTGGAAGTATGCTTGGGGTCATTGTCCATTTGGAAGACCCATTTGCGACCAAGCTTTAACTTCCCGACTGATGTCTTGAGATGTTGCTTCAATATATCCACATAATTCTACGTCCTCATGATGCCATCTATTTTGTGAAGTGCACCAGTCCCTCCTGCAACAAAGCACCCCCACAACATGATGCTGCCACCCCCATGCTTCACAGTTGGGATGGTGTTCTTCGGCTTGCAAGCCTCCCCCTTTTTCCTCCAAACATAACGATAGTAATTCTATGGCCAAACAGTTCTATTTTTGTTTCATCAGACCAGAGGACATTTCTCCAAAAAGTACGATCTTTGTCCCCATGTGCAGTTGCAAACCGTAGTCTGGCTTTTTTATGGCGGTTTTGGAGCAGTGGCTTCTTCCTTGCTGAGCGGGCTTTCAGGTTATTTCGATATAGGACTCGTTTTACTGTGGATATAGATACTTTTGAACCTGTTTCCTCCAGCATCTTCACAAGGTCCTTTGCTGTTGTTCTGGGATGGATTTGCACTTTTCGCACCAAAGTACATTCATCTCTAGGAGACAGAACGCGTATCCTTCCTGAGCGGTATGACGGCTGTGTGGTCCCGTGGTGTTTATACTTGCGTACTATTGTTTGTACAGATGAACGTGGTACCTTCAGGCATTTGGAAATTGCTCCCAAGGATGAACCAGACTTGTGGAGGTCTAAAAAAAAATGTCTGAGGTCTTGGCTGATTTCTTGAGATTTTCCCACGATGTCAAGCAACGATGCACTGAGTTTGAAGGTAGGCCTTGAAATACATCCACAGATACACCCCCAATTGACTCAAATTATGTCAATTATCCTATCAGAAGCTTCTAAAGCCGTGACATTTTCTGGAATTTTCGAAGCTGTTTAAAGGCACAGTCAAGTTAGTGTATGTTAACTTCTGAGCCACTGGAATTGTGATACAGTGATTGCAAGTCAAATAATGTCTGTAAACAATTGTTGGAAAAATTACTTGTGTCATGCACACAGTAGATGTCCTAACCGATTTGTTAAGACATTTGTGGAGTGGTTGAAAAACGAGTTAATGACTCCAACCTAAGTGTATGTAAACTTCCGACTTCAACTGTATGTTAGCACAGCTGAAAACTGTGTACTGATTAAAGAAGCAATAAAACAGGCCTTCTTTAGACTAGTTGAGTATCTGGAGCATCAGCATTTGTGGGTTCGATTACAGACTCAAAATGGCCAGAAACAAAGAACTTTCTTCTGAAACTCGTCAGTCTATTCTTGGTCTGAGAAATGAAGGCTATTCCATGTGAGAAATTGGCAAGAAATTGAAGATCTCGTACAGCGCTGTGTACTACTCCATACAAAGAACAGCGCAAACTGGCTCTAACCAGAATAAAAAGAGGAGTGGGAGGCCCCGGTGCACAACTAAGCAAGAGGACAAGTACATTAGTGTCTAGTTTGAGAAACCGACGCCTCACAAGTCCTCAACTGGCAGCTTCATTAAATAGTACCCGCAAAACACCACCTGTCTCAACATCAACAGTGAAGAGGCGACTCTGGGATGCTGGCCTTCTAGGCAGAGTTGCAAAGAAAAAAAGCAGTGTGTCAATAAGCAGTGCGACTTGGCGGGTCGTGTTTCAGAGGACGCATGGCTCTCGACCTTCGAGTCTGTACCGGAGTTGCAGCGATGGGACAAGACTGTAACTACCAATTGGATATCGCGAAATTGGGGTAAAAAGTATATATATATATATATATTTTTTTTTAAATGAGGCAAAAGTTAAAATGGTGACAGGCCAGTTGCCACTCCTTTGCAGGTCTTTCATGCCTGCTGTACCAGTCTCCTTGCAGGTATCACAATGGAGCTCTGGCAATGCCAGATTATAACAACCTAAAAGTGAGGAATGGGTCAGTAAAGTTGATTGGTTTAAAATTCAAACATTTTGGAATAAGACAAACTAAATAAGGAATGCTCAACCGGTGTCGCTCATTCAGCCGACAGAAACTTTCAACCGGTTTTCCCCATTAAGCAGCGAGTCGGAGTCAGAGGGGGAGCCTTCTCTTGTCTCTACTCCTCCCGTTACGGGGTCTGAGACGCCGAAGCTTCCCACCATTAGCTCTGACAAATTGAAAACTCTAGTCATTGGCGACTCCATTACCCGCAGTATTAGACTTAAAACGAATCATCCAGCGATCATACACTGTTTACCAGGGGGCAGGGCTACCGACGTTAAGGCTAATCTGAAGATGGTGCTGGCTAAAGCTAAAACTGGCGAGTGTAGAGAGTATAGAGATATTGTTATCCACGTCGGCACCAACGATGTTAGGATGAAACAGTCAGAGATCACCATACGCAACATAGCTTCTGCGTGTAAATCAGCTAGAAAGATGTGTCGGCATTGAGTAATTGTCTCTGGCCCCCTCCCAGTTAGGGGGAGTGATGAGCTCTACAGCAGAGTCTCACAACTCAATCGCTGGTTGAAAACTGTTTTTCTGCCCCTCCCAAAAGATAGAATTTGTAGATAATTGGCCCTCTTTCTGGGACTCACCCACAAACAGGACCAAGCCTGACCTGCTGAGGAGTGACGGACTCCATCCTAGCTGGAGGGGTGCTCTCATCTTATCTACCAACATAGACAGGGCTCTAACTCTAGCTCCACAATTAAATAGGGTGCAGGCCAGGCAGCAGGCTGTTAGCCAGCCTGCCAGCATAGTGGAGTCTGCCACTAGCACAGTCAGTGTAGTCAGCTCAGCTATCACCATTGAGACCATGTCTGTGCCTCGACCTAGGTTGGGCAAAACTAAACATGGCGGTGTTCGCCTTAGCAATCTCACTAGGATAAAGACCACCTCCATTCCTGTCATTATTGAAAGAGATCATGATACCTCACATCTCAAAATAGGGCTACTTAATGTTAGATCCCTTACTTCCAAGGCAATTATAGTCAATGAACTAATCACTGATCATAATCTTGATGTGATTGGCCTGACTGAAACATGGCTTAAGCCTGATGAATTTACTGTGTTAAATGAGGCCTCACCTCCTGGCTACACTAGTGACCATATCCCCTGTGCATCCCGCAAAGGCGGAGGTGTTGCTAACATTTACGATAGCAAATTTCAATTTACAAAAAAAAAATGGCGTTTTCGTCTTTTGAGCTTCTAGTCATGAAATCTATGCAGCCTACTCAATCACTTTGTATAGCTACTGTTTACAGGCCTCCTGGGCCATATACAGCATTCCTCATTGAGTTCCCTGAATTCCTATCGGACCTTGTAGTCATAGCAGATAATATTCTAATCTTTGGTGACTTTAATATTCACATGGAAAAGTCCACAGACCCACTCCAAAAGGCTTTCGGAGCCATCATCGACTCAGTGGGTTTTGTCCAACATGTCTCTGGACCCACTCACTGTCACAGTCATACTCTGGACCTAGATTTGTCCCATGGAATAAATGTTGTGGATCTTAATGTTTTTCCTCATAATCCTGGACTATCGGACCACCATTTTATTACGTTTGCAATTGCAACAAATAATCTGCTCAGACCCCAACCAAGGAACGTCAAAAGTCGTGCTATAAATTCACAGACAACACAAAGATTCCTTGATGTCCTTCCAGATTCCCTCTGTCTACCCAAGGACGCCAGAGGACAAAAATCAGTTAACTACCTAACTGAGGAACTCAATTTAACCTTGCGCAATACCCTAGATGCAGTTGCACCCCTAAAAACGAAAAACATTTCTCATAAGAAACTAGCTCCCTGGTACACAGAAAATACCCGAGCTCTGAAGCAAGCTTCCAGAAAATTGGAACGGAAATGGCGCCACACCAAACTGGAAGTCTTCCGACTAGCTTGGAAAGACAGTACCGTGCAGTACCGAAGAGCCCTTACTGCTGCTCGATCATCCTATTTTTCAAACTTAATTGAGGAAAATAAGAACAATCCGAAATTCCATTTTGATACTGTCGCAAAGCTAACTAAAAAGCAGCATTCCCCAAGAGAGGATGGCTTTCACTTTAGCAGTGATAAATTCATGAACTTCTTTGAGGGAAAGATCATGATTATTAGAAAGCAAATTACGGACTCCTCTTTAAATCTGCATATTCCTTCAAAGCTCAGTTGTCCTGAGCACAACTCTGCCAGGACCTAGGATCAAGAGAGACGCTCAAGTGTTTTAGTACTATATCTCTTGACACAATGATGAAAATAATCATGGCCTCTAAACCTTCAAGCTGCATACTGGACCCTATTCCAACTAAACTACTGAAAGAGCTGCTTCCTGTGCTTGGCCCTCCTATGTTGAACATAATAAACGGCTCTCTATCCACCGGATGTGTACCAAACTCACTAAAAGTGGCAGTAATAAAGCCTCTCTTGAAAAAGCCAAACCTTGACCCAGAAAATATAAAAAACTATCAGCCTATATTGAATCTTCCATTCCTCTCTAAAATTTTAGAAAAGGCTGTTGCGCAGCAACTCACTGCCTTCCTGAAGACAAACAATGTATACGAAATGCTTCAGTCTGGTTTTAGACCCCATCATAGCACTGAGACTGCACTTGTGAAGGTGATAAATTACCTTTTAATGGCATCAGACCGAGGCTCTGCATCCGTCCTCGTGCTCCTAGACCTTAGTGTTGCTTTTGATACCATCGATCACCACATTCTTTTGGAGAGATTGGAAACCCAAATTGGTCTACACGGACAAGTTCTGGCCTGGTTTAGATCTTATCTGTCGGAAAGATATCAGTTTGTCTCTGTGAATGGTTTGTCCTCTGACAAATCAACTGTAAATTTCGGTGTTCCTCAAGGTTCCGTTTTAGGACCACTATTGTTTTCACTATATATTTTACCTCTTGGGGATGTCATTCGAAAACATAATGTTAACTTTCACTGCTATGCGGATGACACACAGCTGTACATTTCAATGAAACATGGTGAAGCCCCAAAAATTTCCCTCGCTAGAAACATGTGTTTCAGACATAAGGAAGTGGATGGCTGCAAACTTTCTACTTTTAAACTTGGACAAAACAGAGATGCTTGTTCTAGGTCCCAAGAAACAAAGAGATCTTCTGTTGAATCTGACAATTAATCTTGGTTGTACAGTCGTCTCAAATAAAACTGTGAAGGACCTCGGCGTTACTCTGGACCCTGATCTCTCTTTTGAAGAACATATCAAGACCATTTCAAGGACAGCTTTTTTCCATCTACGTAACATTGCAAAAATCAGAAACTTTCTGTCCAAAAATGATGCAGAAAAATTAATCCATGCTTTTGTCACTTCTAGGTTAGACTACTGCAATGCTCTACTTTCCGGCTACCCGGATAAAGCACTAAATAAACTTCAGTTAGTGCTAAATACGGCTGCTAGAATCCTGACTAGAACCAAAAAAATTGATCATATTACTCCAGTGCTAGCCTCCCTACACTGGCTTCCTGTCAAAGCAAGGGATGATTTCAAGGTTTTACTGCTAACCTACAAAGCATTACATGGGCTTGCTCCTACCTATCTCTCTGATTTGGTCCTGCCGTACATACCTACACGTACGCTACGGTCACAAGACGCAGGCCTCCTAATTGTCCCTAAAATTTCTAAGCAAACAGCTGGAGGCAGGGCTTTCTCCTATAGAGCTCCATTTTTATGGAACGGTCTGCCTACCCATGTCAGAGACGCAAACTCGGTCTCAACCTTTAAGTCTTTACTGAAGACTCATCTCTTCAGTGGGTCATATGATTGAGTGTTGTCTGGCCCAGGAGTGGGAAGGTGAACGGAAAGGCTCTGGAGCAACAAACCGCCCTTGCTGTCTCTGCCTGGCCGGTTCCCCTCTTTCCACTGGGATTCTCTGCCTCTAACCCTATTACAGGGGCTGAGTCACTGGCTTACTGGGGCTCTCTCATACCGTCCCTGCAAGGGGTGCGTCACCTGAGTGGGTTGATTCACTGATGTGGTCATCCTGTCTGGGTTGGCGCCCCCCCCTTGGGTTGTGCCGTGGCAGAGATCTTTGTGGGCTATACTCAGCCTTGTCTCTGGATGGAAAGTTGGTGGTTGAAGATATCCCTCTAGTGGTGTGGGGGCTGTGCTTTGGCAAAGTGGGTGGGGTTATATCCTTCCTGTTTGGCCCTGTCCGGGGGTGTCCTCGGATGGGGCCACAGTGTCTCCTGACCCCTCCTGTCTCAGCCTCCAGTATTTATGCTGCAGTAGTTTATGTGTCGGGGGGCTAGGGTCAGTTTGTTATATCTGGATTATTTCTCCTGTCCTATTCGGTGTCCTGTGTGAATTTAAGTGTGCTCTCTCTAATTCTCTCTTTCTTTCTCTCTCTCGGAGGACCTGAGCCCTAGGACCATGCCCCAGGACTACCTGACATGATGACTCCTTGCTGTCCCTAGTCCACCTGGCCGTGCTGCTGCTCCAGTTTCAACTGTTCTGCCTTATTATTATTCGACCATGCTGGTCATTTATGAACATTTGAACATCTTGGCCATGTTCTGTTATAATCTCTACCCGGCACAGCCAGAGGAGGACTGGACACCCCACATAGCCTGGTTCCTCTCTAGGTTTCTTCCTAGGTTTTGGCCTTTCTAGGTAGTTTTTCCTAGCCACCGTGCTTCTACACCTGCATTGCTTGCTGTTTGGGGTTTTAGGCTGGGTTTCTGTACAGCACTTTGAGATATCAGCTGATGTACGAAGGGTTATATAAATAAATTTGATTTGATTTGATTTGATCCTTAGTATCCATGGTTACAAGTACAACAGATCTGCCAGGGCAAACCCTAATTGCTGGTTGTGGACACAGACAAAAACATTGCAGGATCTCTACAGGCAGAAGACATCAGATATCCGAATACAATTAATGACAAAGGATATTCAACTCCAAATGACATTCAACATGGCAAGGAAGGTAAATAGAATTAGTGATCTTTAAAACACTAAAAAGTTACCAAGTCGGTTTGGATAAATCAAATCTTAATTGGCACATGCTCCTAATACAACAGGTGTATTAGGAGCATGTGAAATGCTTACAAGTCCTTAACCAGCAATGCAGTTCAGGGCTGCTGTCAATGGCTGATTCCTGCAGTAGGAGGCAGTGGCTCTAGGAAGCCTTTCATCATGGCATCCCGATTGTGGAACACAAAAAGAGAATGCCTGGCTCTGTCAAAATCAGCACCAAAGAAGGGACACGGAAGGCGGTCGCTACAGTGCAAGACAGCTGGGTTGGTACCACACTGTTGCCAGTTGTCAATGAGATATGGTTTCGCCTCCCTCAGCCTTTCTGAAGTCATTTGTTGTCTGCTAGCCCAGTCTGATGAGGCTGTGAGCGATGGTGGCGAGACCTCATCGTGGACATCGGAAGTCTCAAAGAGCTTCTGGAGTAGGGCATTTGTCCAAAAAATAGCCGCAAGATTAAGAAAGCATTTAAAAGTGCCAGATTTATGTATTATGCACTTGAATAATGACGCAACTAATTAAAAGCAAACACAAAATAAACATCCATCTTTGCATCTACCACACAGCTGCTATTCAAATAAATGAAAGAAAATGTGTTATGCACTACAAATTAAGTCTATTGTAACTACTGTTGGAATCGGCTAAACTTTGAACATTGAGATATTAAATAAATCACAGAGAAGAAGCCTAGAATAGAAGGGGTGAACGATACTGGGTTTTAATGTCAGAAGTTAATGGTTCTCTGTAGGAAGACAAATAGCTTTGGAATGTTTTGGGTGGAAGGGAGGAGAGCAAAGTGCTGAGATAGGGGAGACAGATGGGTACCTGTGGATTAGGGGAAGGAGGGGTTGAGGTGATGAGGTCAGATCCCCTTAAGGGAATAATCAGGGTTTAGTATCTGGTTACCCTCTTCCCGTAGAACCATAAGATGTAAGAATTGGAGAGAAGGAGTGTCTTAAGTTGGATGTACAGTGCCTTGCGAAAGTATTCTGCCCCCTTGAACTTTGCGACCTTTTGCCACATTTCAGGCTTCAAACATAAAGATATAAAACTGTATTTTTTTGTGAAGAATCAACAACAAGTGGGACACAATCATGAAGTGGAACGACATTTATTGGATATTTCAAACTTTTTTAACAAATCAAAAACTGAAAAATTGGGCGTGCAAAATTATTCAGCCCCTTTACTTTCAGTGCAGCAAACTCTCTCCAGAAGTTCAGTGAGGATCTTTGAATGATCCAATGTTGACCTAAATTACTAATGATGATAAATACAATCCACCTGTGTGGAATCAAGTCTCCGTATAAATGCACCTGCACTCTGATAGTCTCAGAGGTCCGTTAAAAGCGCAGAGAGCATCATGAAGAACAAGGAACACACCAGGCAGGTCCGAGATACTGTTGTGAAGAAGTTTAAAGCCGGATTTGGATACAAAAATATTTCCCAAGCTTTAAACATCCCAATGAGCACTGTGCAAGCGATAATATTGAAATGGAAGGAGTATCAGACCACTGCAAATCTACCAAGACCTGGCCGTCCCTCTAAACTTTCAGCTCATACAAGGAGAAGACTGATCAGAGATGCAGCCAAGAGGCCCATGATCACTCTGGATGAACTGCAGAGATCTACAGCTGAGGTGGGAGACTCTGTCCATAGGACAACAATCAGTCGTATATTGCACAAATCTGGCCTTTATGGAAGAGTGGCAAGAAGAAAGCCATTTCTTAAAGATATCCATAAAAGTGTCGCTTAAAGTTTGCCACAAGCCACCTGGGAGACACACCAAACATGTGGAAGAAGGTGCTCTGGTCAGATGAAACCAAAATTGAACTTTTTGGCAACAATGCAAAACGTTATGTTTGGCGTAAAAGCAACACAGCTGAACACACCATCCCCACTGTCAAACATGGTGGTGGCAGCATCATGGTTTGGGCCTGCTTTTCTTCAGCAGGGACAGGGAAGATGGTTAAAATTGATGGGAAGATGGATGGAGCCAAATACAGGACCATTCTGGAAGAAAACCTGATGGAGTCTGCAAAAGACCTGAGACTGGGGCGGAGACTTGTCTTCCAACAAGACAATGATCCAAAACATAAAGCAAAATCTACAATGGAATGTTTCAAAAATGACCATATCCAAGTGTTAGAATGGCCAAGTCAAAGTCCAGACCTGAATCCAATCGAGAATCTGTGGAAAGAACTGACAACTGCTGTTCACAAATGCTCTCCATCCAACCTCACTGAGCTCGAGCTGTTTTGCAAGGAGGAATGGGAAAAAATGTCAGTCTCTCGATGTGCAAAACTGATAGAGACATACCCCAAGCGACTTACAGCTGTAATCGCAGCAAAAGGTGGCGCTACAAAGTATTAACTTAAGGGGGCTGAATAATTTTGCACGCCCAATTGTTCAGTTTTTGAAATATCCAATAAATGTCATTCCACTTCATGATTGTGTCCCACTTGTTGTTGATTCTTCACAAAAAAATACAGTTTTATATCTTTATGTTTGAAGCCTGAAATGTGGCAAAAGGTCGCAAATTTCAAGGGGGCCGAATACTTTCGCAAGGCACTGTATATAACTCTGATGGTGAGAAATGTTTGGCTGTCTGAATTACAGCTGTACAGAACCTTCGGGCAGAATTCAACTTGGTTAAAGCTTCTCCAGTGTCCGTGAGTTATTTACTCTGAAAAATAAGAACAAAAAGTGGCATCAGACAACTGTTGATATTGGAGAAACACTACAAAAAAACATATGAAAGTGCATGGTAGCATTATTACATCCTCAGTCAAAAAAAGAAAGTAGGCCCATATGCACAATATACAGTATAGGCTATGGACAGCACTGGGAGAAAAGTGACTGGTGATAGTAAATGATCATGAGTTGTTCCAGACTGCTGATGATCTCACAAATCAGTGTGTATGCACTCCCTAACCAACTATTATAATCTAAGTTTGTCAAAACAATTTGTAAATATAGTACAATTTATATGGTATACTGAACAAAAATATGAACGCAACATGCAAGAATGTCTAACATTTTACTGAGTTACAGTTCATATGAGAAAAAGCAGTCAATTGAAATAAATTCATTAGGCCCTAATCTATGGATTTCGCATGACTGCAAATGCAGATATGCATGTGTTGGTCACAGATACCTTTAAAAGAGCCTCACAATGGGCCTCATGATCTTGTCACAGTATTTCTGTGCATTCAAATTGCAATCAATAAAATGCAATTATGTTTGTTGTCCGTAGCTTATGCCTACCCTTACCAAAACCCCATAGCCACCATTGGGCACTCTGGTCACAACGTTGACATCAGCGTTGACATCAGCAAACCGCTCACCCACACGACACCAAAAACTCTAAAACGACGTTGGAGGTGGCTTATGGTAGAGAAATAAACATTACATTCTCTGGCAACAGCTCTGGTGGGCATTCCTGCAGTTTCTGAAATATTTTATTTCAGCACAAGAAACATGGGACCAACACTTCACATGTTGCGTTTATATTCCTGTTCAGTATACATACCAACTGCCTTGGGAACATTGGTCCACTTGGTGGTATTGCAAGGATCTGTAAATAAAACAAGACAAAAAGTTAGATGTCAGAAAGTAAAAATGTAATTTTTTTACTAGTGTGCATCCAGATTGTGTCGTAATTGGCTGAAAGTGAGTCTGTTCAAATGTACTGTACACTTGCGGACCAAAGTACTGCTGGCTCTCATTGTCTCCGTCTAATCAGGAAAATGGGACACCGGGTATGTGGACTGGCCAATTAGTGAGCTTTACATCGAGGCAGATTGAATAGCTGGACTAGGGGTTGTTCCTGGATCGGGCCCATTTCTAAAGCCTTCTTCACACTGCATAACTTAATGCAGTTTTGTTTTTTAAAGTTACAAGTGACCAAATCAGATTTGTGTGTGCTCAGACAGCAGTAATTTGCTGACATGGCTACACTAGTTGTCATAGTAACAACAGGGGTGTGTGCAGTGGTGTAGGCTGGTGTTGGTGCTCATGCTTCCTATCACTCAGAAGTTATGTAGCAAGCGAAGGTGACAACAATGCCTGCCATGGACGATTACCAGTTGTTTTGAATGTTACAAATCATAGTGTAAGAACACTTAAATAAGATGATCCAACTTTCAAAACAAGTCATTTTTGGCTAGCCACAGCAGTCAACTAGCTTAGGGTTTCCCAAACTCTGCCCTGGGGACCCTCCTGGGTGCACATTGTTTTGCTTGCCCTAGCACTACACAGCACTACACAGCTGATTCAAACAACCAACTCATCACCAAGCTTTGAATATTTGATCACCTGTGTAATGTTTGACTGAAATATCCACCAACAAGAGGGGTCTGAACAGTTTATATCATGAACAGTGCTTGTGCCCATAGAAAGAGACGTTGCGCGGGACGTTCCCCAATGCTGGGAGGGGGGCCTGAGTGAAAAGGTTAGGGAACACCAGCTCTACAGCAACATGGGGAACATTGTAGCTGCTGTTTTGGTGTCTGGCCAGTAGATGGCAGGAGAGGGTTTGGTTTCAGGGTTTCCAGCAACAAGTTGGGTGGGGAGGGATGTCAGGTTTCAGCTCCTTACCCCACACTGATAGCAAACATATGTCTACCGAGTCCAGCTTGTGATAGCTGGGGGATAAGTTGATCAGGCTTGGTTAATGTAGCCCTGAATCTCTGCGACGGAACACTGGCACCTCTCATGTCTAAAACTCTCCCTGTTCTCCCTCTATCGCCAGCTACCACCTCTAGTACTCTAGCTGGACTTGTGCTCTGTCTGACTACCCAGGGGCAATGGATTAATAGATAACTTGAGTCACTTTCACTCCCCCCCTTACCCCTCATTGACCCCCCCTCTCATTTCTCTCTCCGTCTGTCTCTCTACTGATCATACTTGCATAACGTGGTGCAGTGAGGTGTTCGGAGTCACTTTGATACAAGGGGAGATTGCTGTTATTACCAGCTGAGCACATTAAACAACACAATGCTATCAAGATGCATAAACATGAGAAGAGAAAGTGCTGTATTATGTTGCAGCAAGAGAAAGAGAGAGAATAGAGAGGGATCAATGAGGGATAAGAGCGGGAGTGAAAGTGACTATGTACAGTTGATATCTATGTAGTTAATATCTTTGTACAGTGTATTACAAATGGATGTATAATGTCTACAAGACAATGGTCAGATATATAGACAGGTTTAATTTACACAAATGCATGTGCTACAATGGTGCACTTAAGCAGTTTACAATAAAGAAAACTGAATTGCAGGTTACATAAGAACATGGACATGATTAAAAATAGAAACATCTACCTCATCTAGTGTCCATTTAACAGCGTCACTAAATGGTTTTGAGCTTTTAATGTAGAGAGAGATTAGAATTACTGAAGCCACAGAGTGAAATCATTTTAAAACAAGTCTCATTTAAAAAAAAGAAATTGCTAGACCAATGGAACAGTTCCGTTTAAAAACATTCTTGCATGATGGCATCAAAGCCTTAAGGTGATCCCGTTTCCACTTGTGCATTCCACAGTATAAATTCCACATGACTACTTAGCATACTTTTATCGCTGGAAATTTGACAAGACACGGAATTGTCAATACAATGAATAGAGCCAGCATAGACAATACAATGCCACAAAAAGGTGCATAAATGAAAGAATAAAGTGCTTTGAGGGTGTGAGTAGCCTGGGCACTGGGTACCAGTCTGTCTGTGCTAACATTCAACCGAGAGAGATGGCGAGAGAGAGAGAGATGCTGAGTCCAGTTGGTCGGTGGTTTGGCAATGAATGGAGATCCTATCTTCCTTCTTAATGGAAGACTGTCAGAAGTACCTTGTTGTTCATAGTTGTTAAGTGAAGGAGAACGTGAGTGAGTTTACTGATGCTACACAGTATCCAGGGTCATATTTATTAGTGCACACGTTTGTCTGTTTGGTGTCTAGTGAATTACGACCCAGGTTTATGATAGAGTCTTGCTGGTCACAGGAGGTCTGTTGTGGTAGGGTGGAGACTCAGGATGGAGCTTCATGTCTATGTTGAGTTGCTATGGAGATGCCGTGACAGGATCTGTGTGTGTAAAATGCATTCAAATAAATCATATTGTGATAGATGTTTTAATTTGACCTTTATTTAACTAGGCAAGTCAGTTAAGAACACATTCTTATTTACAATGATGACTTAGGAACTAGGTTACTTGCCTTGTTCCGGTGCAGAACAATAGATGTTTACCTTGTCAGGGATTTGATCTAGCAACCTTTTGGCTACTGGCCCACTGCTCTAACCACGAGGTTAGATTGATCAGAGAAAGACAGAGACCGACTTCTATTTCATTCTGGTTTAAACCAATGCAACATAAAATGTACATTTACCAATTTACCTCCTTGGTTGGGGTCTGAGCAGATTATTTGTTGCGATTGCAAATGTAATAAAATGGTGGTACGATAGTCCAGGATTATGAGGAAAAACATTAAGATCCACAACATTTATTCCATGGGACAAAACTAGGTCCAGAGTATGACTGTGGCAGTGAGTAGGTCTGGAGACATGTTGGAAAAAACCCACTGAGTCGATGATGGCTCCGAAAGCCTTTTGGAGTGGGTCTGTGGACTTTCCGATGTGAATATTAAAGTCACCAAAAATAAAAATATTATCTGCTATGACTACAAGGTCCGATAGAAATTCAGGGAACTCAGTGAGGAACGCTGTATATGGCCCTGGAGGCCCGTAAACAGTAGCTATAAAAAGTGATTGAGTAGGCTGCATAGATTTCATGACTTCGTCTCAAAAGACGAAAACATAGTTTTTTTGTAAATTGAAATTTGCTATCTTAAATGTTAGCAACACCTCTGCCTTTGCGGGTTGCGCGGGGGATATGGTCACTAGTGTAACCAGGAGGTGAGGCCTCATTTAACACAGTAAATTCATCAGGCTTAAGCCATGTTTCAGTCAGGCCAATCACATCAAGATTATGATCAGTGATTAGTTCATTGACTATAACTGCCTTGGAAGTGAGGGATTAAGTAGCCCTATTTTGAGATGTGAGGTATCACGATCTCTTTCAATAATGACAGGAATGGAGGAGGTCTTTATCCTAGTGAGATTGCTAAGGCGAACACCGCCATGTTTAGTTTTGCCCAACCGAGGTCGAGGCACAGACACGGTCTCAATGGGGATAGCTGAGCTGACTACACTGACTGTGCTAGTGGCAGACTCCACTATGCTGGCAAGCTGGCTAACAGCCTGCTGCCTGACCTGCACCCTATCTCATTGTGGAGCTAGAGGAGTTAGAGCCCTGTCTATGTTGGTAGATAAGATGAGAGCACCCCTCCAGCTAGGATGGAGTCCGTCACTCCTCAACGGGCCAGGCTTGGTCCTGTTTGTGGGTGAGTCCCAGAAAGAGGGCCAATTATCTACAAATTATATATTTTGGGAGGGGCAGAAAAGAGTTTTCAACCAGCGAATGAGTTGTGAGACTCTGCTGAAGAGCTCATCACTCCCCCTAACTAGGAGGGGGCCAGAGACAATTACTCGATGCCGACACATCTTTCTAGCTGATTTACACACTGAAGCTATGTTGCGCTTGGTGAAAAAAGAACACTGTACTAATTTAAGACATTAGGTCTACCTGTTGAAATGTAGCCCCCATCATTTTCTGTGTATGCTGTATGGTCTGTGCGTTTCTGGAAGCCATTTCCCAAATCCATGCTTCTGCGTCTCGCTCTCCTCTGATTGAATGGGAGCCTCTTAGCCAGACTTCATCATTCTTTCTCCTCTCAAACGCAAAACGAATTACTAGACTAATACATTATCAGTGTCGGAGTATGGCATACTAGGACGGGTTGTAGGTGTGGACACACTTTTTGAAGAGGAGACAACGAACGTCATCCCAACAGAAGCGCTCCAGCTGGAGCTCGGAAATCGCCGACTTCAATGCGTTCAAGATAACTGGGAACTCGAACAAAAACGAGCTCAGAAGTTTACATACACTAAATTGACTGTGCCTTTAAACAGCTTGAAAAAGTCCAGAAAATTATGTAATGGCTTTAGAAGCTTCTGATAGGCTAGTTGACATTATTTTAGTCAATTGGAGGTGTACCTGTGGAAGTATTTCAAGGCTTACCTTCAAACTCAGTGCCTCTTTGCTTGACACCATGGGAAAATAAAAATAAATCAGCCAAGACCTCAAAAAAGACATTGTAGACCTCCACAAGTCTGGATCATCCTTGGGAGCATTTTCCAAATGCCTGAAGGAATCACGTTCATCTGTACAAACAATAGTACGCAAGTATAAACACCATGGGACCACGCAGCCGTTATATCCCGCTCAGGAAGGAGATGCATTCTGTCTCCAAGAGATGAACATACTTTGGTGCGAAAAGTGCAAATCAATCCCAGAACAACAGCAAAGGACCTTGTAAAGATGCTGGAGGAAACAGGTACAAAAGTATCTATATTCACAGTAAAACAAGTACTATATTGACAACCTGAAAGGGCGCTCAGCAAGGAAGAAGCCATTGCTCCAAAACCGTCATTAAAAAGCCAGACTACTGTTTGCAACTGCACATGGGGACAAAGATTGTACCCTTTGGAGAAATGTCCTCTGGTCTGATGAAACAAAAATAGAACTGTTTGGCCATAATGACCATCGTTATATTTGGAGGAAAAAGGGGGAGGCTTGCAAGCCGAAGAACACCATCCCAACTGTGAAGCATGGGGGTGGCAGCATCATGTTGTGGGGGTGCTGTGCTGCAGGAGGGACTGGTGTACTTAACTAAATAGATGGCATCATGAAAATTCTGTGGATATATTGAAGCAACATCTCAAGACATCAGTCAGGAAGTTAAAGCTTGGTTGCAAATGGATCTTCCAAATGGACAATGACCCCAGGCATACTTCCAAAGTTGTGGCAAAATGGCTTAAGGACAACAAAGTCAAGGTATTGGAGTGGCCATCACAAAGCCCCAACCTCAAATTTGTGGGCAGAACTGAAAAAGTGTGTGTGAGCAAGGAGGCCTACAAACCTGACTCAGTTACACCAGCTCTGTCCGGAGAAATGGTCCAAAATTCACCCAACTTATTGTGGGACGCTTGTGGAAGGCTACCCAAAATGTTTGACCCAAGTTAAACAATTTAAAGGCAATGCTACCAAATACTAATTGAGTGTATGTAAACTTCTGACCCACTGGGAATGTGATGAAAGAAATAAAATCTGAAAAAATAATTCTCTCTACTATTATTCTGACATTTCACATTCTTAAAATGAAGTGGTGATCTTACAGTTTTTCTCAATTGCTAAAACACTCAAACCCATTGGCTGAACAAAGTTCTCAGTTGCCTGGACTCATTTAGCTAATTATGCAGTCTATTGTCAATACCTTAAACCATTTCACATGGTAAAACACAATTTGCAGATCTCACTTAGACTTTTCAGCAAAACTCTAAACACATTCTCATTCTCAAAACACATTCTGCACTCTAATGCACATGTCATCCATACTGGTAAACACAAGTGGCAACAATCAAATACAAATAGAGAACATATGTCATTGATTGAACACAACCACTCAAAATTGATTTAACCTGTTTCAAATGATGCGACACAACCAATATAAGCCAGTTCAGAGAGCAAACAGGTTGTTGAAGGTGGGAAGGAGAAAGTCTGAGAATGGATACTGTAGTATAGTGCATTGTAGGCTGTATACTGTACAATGGACAAATTGTATGGCCCTGAACATTGTGCTTTCCATTTATTAACAGTACTGACTGCTCAATAGATTTTGACTGGTTGCAGGTTCATATCAACAAAGAACAAGAATTACAGTATCCCAGAGACAAAGGACAAGTTTGTGAGATGCAGGGTACAGTACTGTAAAAATAGGGGTACAAACACAATTGCAAAGAGCAAAGCAGAGTAATAATTTCTGATCAATTTTGAGCTACTATGATAGAACATGTTTTCGTTCATCAAAAGACAATGACGTAAAAATATGAATATTTTTTTTGATTAAAAATGTACTTCTCCCTGAGAATTGTATGTTTTGAACAATGTGTTTTCTATTTTTCGGTGTATTGTTCACTGACTGCTTGAGAGTGTATATCATTTTGATCACTTTCTTTATGATTTGAGAGCAGTGTTTTATTTGGAACACAGGTAAAACTGTTTCGAGGCGAATGTTTCATTTTGCAAGAGGAGTCAGAGGTTATGTAAATAGTGCTTGTAGATGAGGTTTTGTATTTAATGTTTTCAGGAAATGGAGCAAGGTTTCAGAAATTGTGTTTTAGCAATTGAGAAAAACTGTAACTGACCTAAAACAGGGCATTTTTACTAGGAATAAATGTCAGGAATTGTGAAAAACTGAGTTTAAATGTATTTGTCTAAAGTGTATGTAAACTTCCGACTTCAACTGTATTAACTTTAAGCTTACCAATCACTGCACATGTACACAGCCCATCTGTAAATAGCCCACCCAACTATCTCATTCCCCAAATTGTTATTTATTTTTTATATTTTTGCACCCCAGTATCTCTACTTGCACATCATCATCTGCACATCTATCACTCCAATGTTAATGCTAAATTATAATTACTTCGCCATTATGGCCTATTTGTTGCTTATCTCCCTAGTCTTACTACATTTCACACAGTGTATATAGATTTTTCTATTGTGTTTTTTTTATTTTGTGTTATTGACTGTACATTTGTTTATCCCATGTGTAACTCTGTGTTGTTGTTTTTGTCGCACTGCTTTGCTTTATCTTGGCCAGGTCGCAGTTGTAAATGAGAACTTGTTCTCATCTGGCCTACCTGGTTAAACAAAGGTGAAAAAAATCACAGTCTCACTGCTTAATTTGCTTGACTGGGCGAATGGGATGGAGGAATGGTTTACAATTAGCGGTGTGGGGCTCATCAGGCTGAATGCATCCAAAAGGGGACCCTATTCCCTATAACATGTCCCTGTATAATGTACTACTTTTGACCACCTATGGGCCCTGGTCAAAATTACTGCACTATGTAAAGGGAACAGGGTGCCATTTGGAACACAGACCCTCTGTTTATGAAGCCAGCTAAAATCAATGTCTGAATATCAATTGTTCATCACTCTCCTCATCCAAGCATTGGATAGGTGTAAGCATTGGCTTGAGCTACTTTACAACATTATTAAATCCCTGAGATGAGAATAAATGTGCAAGTCCACACTTTGGGAGAAGGACAATGGATATGCAGCCAATGTTAATGGTAACACAGCTTTGAGTCATGAGGAAAAAAGTGTATTCTATAAAGGGGTAAATAATTCACAAGGTGTTACAGTGGTATGGCATTGGATCCAGAGCTATATATGTTAATTATGGACTTTTCCAGAAAATTGTGGTAAACAGTGCCAAACCAAAGTAGAAAATGAAATGTTCTATTCTCAGCCAGGACCATCTTTTCAAAAACACAATTTAATTGTATCTCTATATTGATATTTCAGACAGTGGCGATTTTAGCATATACATCTTGGTGGAGCAAACTCTCCCAAAATATTTTAGATGCATGTGTGGCTGATGTGAAATGGCTAGCTAGTTAGCGGTGGTGCGCGCTAACAGTGTTTCAGTCGGTGACGTCACTCGCTCTGAGACCTAGAAGTAGCTGTTCCCCTGTTCAGCATCGCGCCTTTTTTTTGTGGCGCGATGGGTAACGATGCTTCGTGAGTGACTGTGGTTGATGTGTGCAGAGGGTCCCTTGTTCGAGCAGAGGGTCCCTGGTTCGAGCTCAGGTTGGGGCGAGGAGAGGGATGTAAGCTATACTGTTACAATGATGCTGTTGACCCGGATCACTGGTTCTGCGGAAAAGGAGGAGGTCAAAAGGGGGGTGTGTGGCCGATGTGAAATGGCTAGCTAGTTAGCGGTAGTGCGGGCTAATAGTGTTTCAGTCGGTGACGTCACTGTTTGAATGTTAAATGACGAGACAGAGGCATTGATGCGAGTAACCAGTCTTGTTCAGTACATCACAATACATCCGGGTATCTCAAGCACACCGGTAAAACACATGAGTTGCAGTAATGAACATTTACCAAAAGATGGCACCAAAAGATGGCACCTAGAAGTAGTTGTTCCCCGTGCTCTGCAAGGGCCACGGCTTTTGTGGTGCGATGGGTAACGATGCTTCGTGAGTGACCGTCGTTGATGTGTGTTGGGGCGAGGAGAGGGACGGAAGCTATACTGTTACACATGCCAGCAAAGCCACTACACAACACAACGTAACACTACACCTGGCTATCAGCGAAGCCTTGTCTGGCAGTGAAACAGTTCATTCAGCCTCATTTACTGGCTTAAAAAAACATAGCTGATATGGCTGACTTGCTTAAACAAATGTGGTTTCTACTGACAATTTAGATGTACAAACTATGGCATAAAGGAATGATGAGCGGATAAGAGGCAGTCCGTAATTTCGATTAAAACAATGAGCGAGCTAACGTATTCAATATCACTATTTGTTCAGCACTTTTGAAATGTACAGCGACAGAATGCAGAACATGGGCCGTTCTTACAGTATTCTTCCTGTACACCAAGTCAGAACCGTAGGATAAATAAAGGGTGCATATAAGCAGACAATGAAAGCTCTTACAATATTTGATGATGACATTTCTCTAAAACAGACTATAGGCTACATGTAGATTTGGCTACATAAGGATTTGCCAGTAGATTGTCGACTTGATTCATGATGATGACTGCTTGTTTAACTAGCTAGCTAAGATTTTGAAAGTATGATGTTGATATGATCAGCCCAATCAAAGCTACGGTAGATATAACGTGATTTGACGTAATTTTGTCTGTGGCCAATGACCTTGAGCCTTCTTGGATGGGCACGTCTAATGTGTCCAGTAAAAAGTGTCCAGTGTAACATGCCTAGCTCTGCCCACTGGGGATGGCTTACGGATCGCTCTTTACAATAAGCGCTCATATTGTCATATTCCAACAGCTCAGTTATACCACCACACCAGCAAAAAAACTATGCATCCAGTAGCTCCTAGCCTCAATAAATGCATGACAATATCAATAGGCTATTTAGTTATTTACCTATTATCTGCTTTAGTCATTTGATCAAGTTGATCGCTCAGAGTGATGTTCTTGTCAAAAGCCGCTGTGACTACAGCATCGTGAATCTACAGAAACAACCGACAGATGGCACGAGATGCACAGTGACCAAATCTTTTCTAGACCCATTCCTTTGAAAATAAAATGCCGCTTCCGTGTTCCACACGTTTCACCTTAGACTAGCCTGCACACAATGCCTGATGGGATATGAGTGCATTTGCCTGACGTCTATGCACTGGCGTTTGTGGTACTACAGTTCCCATCAACCACCATTCTTATATTCTAGTTCTCTCAGCTGAGTGATCTGACAGCGCTAGACAGCTTCTCGCCCCAATCGCTCTGAGCAGCCGGGGAGAGGCGAAGGGCAAAGGAACTGCAGTCATGGAGCAGTTGTAGGGATAACAGACAAGCCTCTCCTGCCGGAAGAAATAAAGACACCACAGCTTCATGACCGAAAACGCAATACCCAAAGTGGCAACGAGAAACGCAAGAGTACCGATCATGCAGTTCAAATACAGAAGAATCTAATAATCTATTCAAACGAAAGGGTTCTCCGCGATCCTTCAAGATTGGACCCGCTTGAAGCCGTCTCATCCCCTCGTCGTTCGTCGTAGGATTAGCTGGCGCATCGGCCAAGGTTGATCCATCACCAACATCCATAGTATGTCCGTGGAGGAGCAGCGCTATTCTGAAACGATGCTCGTGCTGGAGGCCGAACCGGAGTGTCTGCGAGCCGAGATAGAGCGCCTTTCCCGGGAGCTGAGTGAGACCACCCATGAGAAGATCCAGGCGGCGGAGTACGGGCTGGCAGTGCTGGAGGAGAAGCAGCAGCTTAAACATCAGTATGACGACCTGGAGATCGAATACGAGACCGTGCGCCAGGAACTGGACGTGCTCAAAGAGGTATGTTGTAGTCTTTTAACGGTGTATATTTTCTGTATGAAATTGAAATATACATTTGAACTGCTATAAAATGCCATGCATTTTATATTTGTGTGCATGTGTAGGGGTGGCGGGGGGGGTGATGAAGTACGTGTAACTTTGCCTTATGTTCTATCAATGATTCCCCTCTCAGGGGGGATTTATATTATTGCCATACTGCCCCTTCTAGCTATAGGCTTCGTAATATCTTTCTAAACTGCTGTGGAATTAGCTTTTTCTAATTTAAGATATTGGGGTTAGAGACATGCGTTCTGTTTTTCCATGCCCATACAGTGTTTGTTGTGTATTGTCATTTGCTGTGGGATTTGAAATGTAAACTCCAATATACTGAACAAAAATATAAACGCAACATCTAACAATTTAAAAGATTTTACTGAGTTACAGTTGAAATAAAATCAGTCAATTGAAATAAATGCATTAGGCCCTATTCTATGGATTTCACATGACTGGGAATACAGATTTGCATATGTTGGTCACAGATACCTTACAAAAAAAGGTAGGACCGTGGATCAGAAAACCAGTCAGTATCTGGTGTGACCACCATTTGCATCATGCAGCGCGACACATATCCTTTGCATAGAGTTTATCAGACTGTTAATTGTGGCCTGTGGAATGTTGTAATTTTCAGTTTACAGGAATTGCGTACAGATCTTTGCGACATGGAGCTGTGCATTATCATGCTAAAACATAAGGTGATGTCGGTGAATGAATAGCACCACAATGGACCTCAGAATCTCGTCAAGGTATCTGTGCGTTCAAATTGCAAGTGTGGTCATTGTCCGTAGTTTATGCCTGCCCAATACCATAACACCACCGCCACCATGGGGCACTCTGTTGACAACGTTGACATCAGAAAACCCGTCACCCACACAACGCCATACACGTGGTCTGTGGTTGAGTGGCAGGTTGGACTTACTGCCAAATTCTCTAAAACAACATTGGAGGTGCTTATGGAAGAGAAATGAACATTCAATTATCAGGCAACAGCTCTGGTGGACATTCCTGCCGTCAGCATGCCGATTGCATGCTCCATCAAAACTTGTGTGAAAACTTGTGTGACAAAACTGCACATTTTAGAGTGGCTTTTTATTGTCCCCCGCACAAGGTGCACCTGTGTAATGGCCATGCTGTTTAATCAGCTTCTTGATATACCACACCTTTCAGGGGAATGGATTATCTTGGCGAAGGAGAAATGCTGACTAACAGGGCTGTAAACATATTTGTGGACATAATTTGAGAGAAATAAGCTTTTTGTGCACATGAAACATTTCTGGAATCTTTTATTTCAGCTCATGAAACATGGGACCAACACTTTACATGTTGTGTTTATATTTTTGTTCAGTGTATATTGCACCGCTGAAATATTATAGAGGCTTACTCCAATGAGGATGAAGATGAGTTATCTGACTTGCTGAACATTCTATCTTCACTAATGTATCTGAGTAATGGTTATCCACTGCCACCCTGTTTATTCATGTGCACCTGATAAAAAAGTGGACATTCACTCAATTGCTTTTGATTGATATCGTTTAATCCCTCATTTAAACACACATAAGTCCTCTCTAATGCCAATTTTGACAATACTCTTAGTGAAGCAGTCTCTCAAACCAGAGGACCTTAATTATCTGGTATTTCCAGTCTGGTTTGAAAAAGAGGCGGACATGTGGTTTTTGAATTTTGAAAGTTCCCGCCTGAAAAAGAGGAAGGATGAGTAACCTACTCACAGAGGAAACTAAATGAGTTTTGACCATTCAGGAATGTTAGTTAGGGCAGGGAGACAGGATAAAGCACTGGCCTGTCTTTCCAAACTGTGAAAACCCCTTTTCCCACTTAAATGTAACACGCCAGTCCTAGTTCTACCTTCCTTTTCCTGGCAGAGGTTTCAGCAGCCTTGTGATTTTGATTAGGGAAGAAGGAGAGTGAGGTAAGAAGTAGGGTAGGGAGTCAGAATGAACTGCTGCAGCTGCTGAACAGCTTACGTGTCCCAGAGCAGTTTGGTAGAAAAGGGGCATGTCCTTTTTTTGCACTGAGATTTCTCCCCAGAGATTCACTGCATGGCCTGGATGAGTCACTTCCTGCTATGTGGAACCTATCTCTGAGATGTTACTTCCTTATTGCCTCCCACATGACTAGAACAAACCAATCATCATGGCACAGTGGGCCGGGTACCCTATGATGACAGCTCCCTTGGGTCTGTAAATATGTGAGTGGAATGAGGCAGAGAGAGAGAGAGGAGGGAGGCAGAGAAAAAGGGAGAGGAACCCTTGGCTGAACAGATATAACACAGTAAAAGCTTAAGGCAATAAACACATTGTTTCTCTCTGTCGTCCCTTTCCTCTGTCTCTTCGCCCTCTTTCTCCCCCTCACTATTGCATCTCTCTCTCTCTCCCTCTCTCTCTCTCTCTCTCTCGCTCACGCTCTGTGGTTAGTGGCTGGGTTTTTAGAGTGCTTTCTCAGCAGCCTCTGCTCTGTGTTCCCATGCTTTCTTTTGGCCACTATCTCAGAATAACATGGAAAACTCCTGAATAGAGGAAACAAACTGACAGAGACAGAGCAAGAATAGGGTAAACTGATTGCTTCAAGAAAATTATAGGGGTGCTTTTGTTTTCCTTCCACTTTTCGAAGCAGACTATTTTTTTTTTTAAACAGCCCGAATCTTTGCATTTTTGTCTGATTTACCAAGTTGGCGATGACTCATTGGTTAGTCACGGAAAATGGTGTTTTGAATGAACAAATGTCTAATATCCACCGTTTGTTTGAGCAATTCTGGTTTGATGATCATTAAGACTTGTCCACCAGGAAATCAGTTAATTGTTTGTGGGGTTGCCATTTGTGAGAGTATTGTGGATATTGAGAATTCCATAGAGTTATACCTGGATCTGTTTGCTGTGTGCCAAATTGAATTTATATTTTAATTAATTTTAATGACTGCCCTCAATGCATAGCCGCAGGAAGTGTGGATATGGGTGCTGAGGGTGCTCCAGCACCCCCAGAATTTTTATCTTCTTCTAAAAATACACCTTATCTCAGTGGATGATATCCACAAAAAATACAATAATACAATACAATAATAACAAAACATTTCTTCATATTTCATTTTATACAGGATGCCTGAATAGAATAATCTGTAATAGAGGAGGGTGAGATGTTATTCTGCTGAAACACACTGTTAACTCAGATGGCCTATGGTGCAGTGCACTCATGTCATTATAGTACTTCAGTCGCAATGGGTTGTCTGAATTCAAATGGCTAATTTCTATTGGCCTGCCACTGTGTGCTGAGTTAAGGGAGCACTATTAGCAGCAATTTTGGCGACTGGTAAGATGGTCTAGCTGACTTGTACAAACAGAATGTTGCCTGTCCTTTGTCTCTAGGGGTTGCTAGGACTGTTGGACTACTGTCTAGTCAGGTAAATGTTGGATGACCATTCTCTCTGGTTATTACATAGCTGTACCTGGCTACTATTTAAAATGGTGAATACCATGTTTGGTTATCTTTACTCTTTGGTTGTTCTCTCTGTCCTCTCTGAGGACAACCTGGGAGATTTACCTGGGAGATTTACACATCATTGTCTGTCCAACACTGGACCCTGTGTTTGTCTCTGCGTGTGCACACAATTAATATTTGTTATGTGTTAAAAGGACAGATGTAACTCTTTTGTCCCAATCTGGGTGGGAAAAAGCCGGTCAGAAATCATTGTTGGCATTGAGCAAAGTCCAGTTGCCCTTGAAACTGGAGTAGGCCTAACCCCGGGGGCAGGGAAGGGCAAACTGCAGAAGAGAACACACACACAGCACAATAAATTGGAGGAATTCATCTCTGTGATGTTGCCTAGTCAGTTGCCTAGTAACAGCACAGATCTTTGCCTTAATTTGAGAATCCGGCATGCTGCCTTCCCAGCAGGTGTTACGACCAGTGTGACTGTGAGTGTGTGACTGAGGCTGCTGCTCTGCAAATGAAGGCTTTACAGCTACCTGCTGCTGCAGAATGGCACACATACAGGAAACCATCAGAGACCGTCCATGGATGGAGGCTATTCTATGGATAGATTTGATATGGTATATTCTGAGGATATTTTTTTTGTCTTTCTATATGTCCATCCACTGATTCCTTACATGTTATTTCCCTCTCGTTGTTCCAGATTTTCTAGTAGCCAGTATTCTAGGAATCCTGCCCTGCTACTTGCTAGTCACCCTGACATGCTGCTCCCATACTAACATACTGCCCAGGCTTTAGATTCCTACTGTTGGTATATTGTCATTCCTTGGGTCTCTCACCCTCCCCTTACATGTTACTGTAACATAAGGTCACAACCTCTGTGTTTGGCTTTGCTTTGACTCTGAACATGGTTTCTGAGTGAGTGGTCCATTGGCAAGCCAACTTTCTCCACCCCCCAATCTTACCACACCTTTCAGGGGTAGAGGGTGCTTTCTGTTTGTTGACTGTTGATAGCCCATTTATAGCCAAAATAGCTGCTATGACTATCTTGGATTATAGTGTCCATTAGACCTACATCCTGGGTCACTTGGCCCCCGGCTCCTCTGGGGTGTCCTAGGGTGCTTCTCAATCATTTAAGATGGATTCCTCTCCTCGTTTCCTTTCTCCTCCTCTCCTTCGTCTCCAATGAGAAGATCCTATCAAAACACAAGGTAAACCTGCTGTCAAAGCGTAGGTTTATAAGAGCAGGTTTAGCACAATCCTCCTTAGTCCTATAATGTGATTAGGCTGCTATACTCTCCACCTTATTGATGATACGACTGTGGACTTTAGCCTCTTTACCATTTAGAGTACAACTTCAAATGACAAGTTAATGATATTATACTACACCTTCACCTTACCAGTTGATGAAATCACAGGTTTACAGACTCGAGCCCCCACGGCTGTTGTTTATATTCTTAATTTAAACCACTCAGCAAAGACATCATGTGCCACACCTTTCTTTAACTGTTCTTGTGACTCGTGGGAGTCCCCAACCACAGATCCAGGATTAGATGGCTTTAACCCCATAGTCTCGTGATGCCATCCTTCCAGGTATCGTTTATCACTGGGCTGGAAATTGTGGTTTCCTTGAAACCCATTTTAACCATAACTATTACAGGGAAATAAAACAGTGGTTAGGGGTAACTTCACTGAGACTGTGGAATATCTGTCTTGTTGTGAATGTTGAGACTGGTGTTACACAGCTAGGATGCAATGTTGCATGTGACATCATCTCAAGCAACTGTTGCTGTTACATGTAGCAAATCTAAAGCTCTGGGCCTCTCTCAGGCCTGTGGAACCGATTGTCACGAGGTTGACCGGGTGGCCATAAAGTTGACAGCATTCTAAAATTATTGTGGGAGCAGACAACGGGCCCATAGAACATTCCATAGCCTTCTCTTTCCACATCTTTTTCTTTGTTTCTCTCCAATGCTGGACCAATGCTGTTAGTCAACACACACACACACACACACACACACACACACACACACACACACACACACTACTGTTGTCATGACAAAGGCCAGTGTTCTCTGAGTTCTTGTGACATTGTGGAGAGTTTGTCAGAGAACACACTATAGAACACACATTGTCAGAGAACACACTATAGCCATTCAGTCACGCCCCCTCCTTCTCTCCCTCTTTTTCTCTCTCCCTCTCTCTCCAGCAGCTGTGCATCAGGCTGTGGAATTCTCCCTGACAATCGGAGGCTAAAATACAGTTAAGCTCAGAAGAACTGGGCACTCTGTGCTCGACTCGCTGGCCTTTGAGTGCCTAAGCCCGATAGGGTTAACAGGTCTTGTGTGTCAAAGATGAAGGGAGCGTTAAACGCTCTCAGAACACAGAGGAATGACTTCAGGAGAGATTGAGAGAGGTCCCATTGTGGCTGTATTTGTAAGGATGGGTCACTTTTGTCCCTTTTTAAATGCCAGATCGCTAAAGCACATATCTATATGTCCTTTAACAAAGATGTTTGGTGTGACTTTAAACCCCTCCACTGTGTTCGTTGTGTCAAACCCCTAGGATTAGGGCTGTTGTGGTGACCGTATTACCGCCACACCGGCAGTCATGAGTCGTGAAGGCAGTCAAATTCCAAGTGACCGTTTAGTCACAGTAATTAGGCTTCTCCAAGCTCTGATGCTGCTGAGTCATTAGTAGACTACCAATTTGCTACCTGCCTGGTACTCAGGACTCTATTATCCCTCGAATCACTCTGACATCAATGCAAATGTAATCAAAATCTAATCAAACACTTCATGAGATCCCATGAGCTCATGTTGCACAACATTTTTATAGGCTATGCAATTGCGCAAGAAAACAGAGTGATGGCCTCTATTAAAAAGAGGAGGATCCCATCAGCTTTCTATAGGCTAGACCTACTATATTTATTTCTCAACTTTCATAATATTAAAAATATATTTAGCACATTGATTATCTTTACAATAGGAGTATAGCCTACCTGGCTGGCATGAAGATGAACCACAGGAAACGCGTCCTCCATTTGCTATTTAAGTGCAGGTAGCCTAGTGGTTTGAGGGTTGGGGCAGTAACCGAAAGGTTGCCAGATTGAATCCCTGAGGTGACAAGTAAAAAATCTGTCGTTCTGCCCCTGAACAAGGCAGTTAACCCACTGTTCCTAGGCCGTCATTGTAAATAAGAATTTGTTCTTAACTGACTTGCCTAGTTAAATAATAGGCTCAGGAAGGAGACACGTTCTGTCTCCTAGAGATGAACATACTTTGGTGCGAAAAGTGCAAATTCATCACAGAACAACAGCAAAGGACCCTATGAAGATGCTGAAGGAAACAGGTTCAAAAGTATCTATATCCACAGTAAAAGTCCTATATCGACATAACCTGAAAGGCCGCTCAGCAAGGAAGAAGCCATTGCTCCAAAACCGCCATAAAAAAAGCCAGACTACGGTTTGCAAGAGAACTGTCCTCTCGTCTGATGAAACAAAAATAGAACTGTTTGGCCATAATGACCATCGTTATGTTTGGAGAAAAAAGGGGGAGGCTTGCAAGCCGAAGAATACCATCCCAACCGTGACGCACGGGGGTGGCAGCATCATGTTGTGAGGGTGCTGTGCTGCAGGAGGGACTGGTGCACTTCACAAAATAGATGGCATCATGAGGTAGGAAAATTGTGTGGATATATTGAAGCAACATCTCAAGACATCAGTCAGGAAGTTAAAGCTTGGTTGCAAATGGGTCTTCCAAATGGACAATGACCCCAAGCATACTTCCAAAGTTGTGGCAAAATGGCTTAAGGACAATAAAGTCAAGGTATTGGAGTGACCATCACAAAGCCCTGACCTCAATCCTACAGAAAATTTGTGGGCAGAACTGAAAAAGCGTGTGCGAGTAAAGGAGGCCTAGAAACCTGACTCAGTTACTCCAGCTCTGTTAGGAGGAATGGGCCATAATTCACCCAATTTATTGTGGGAAGCTTGTGGTAGACTACCCAAAGCGTTTGACCCAAGTTAAACAATTTAAAGGCAATGCTATCAAATACTTATTGGGTGTATGTATACTTCTGACCCACTGGGAATGTGATGAAAGAAATAAAAGCTGAAATAAATCATTCTCTCTTCTATTATTCTGACATTTCACATTCTTAAAATAAAGTGGTGCTCCTAACTGACCTAAGACTGTGAATTTTTACTAGGATTAAATATCAGGATTTTAAACGTATTTGGCTAAGGTGTATGTAAACTTCTGACTTCAACTGTATATTTAAAGACAAGATTAAATCAAGAATAGTCTGATGGGTGACAATATTAGCATATCGCTTGTGAATTATATGTTATCACTTGTGAATTATGCCCAGTTTAAAGCAAGATGCCTTTTTTTTGTAATTTTTTCAAATCATAGTTGCACACCTCATGTAGCCTAGCCCGTAGGCCTATATAGGTTTGTATCACAACGAAAGTGGCCAAATAACTTCTTAAAATTAAGCACATTACTCTGCTTTACAAGGGGTGTAGAGTCTATCTGGGATACATAAGCAGCGTGTGAATTTAAAGTTTGGGGAAGATACTATTCACCATAAAAATGCACCTTTATAATAAAAGCAGTACATGCATTATCGCATTTGCGTTCACTTTTGATAGTATTATTTTCCACTAATGGAACATTTGTGCTTATAATCTACTGCCGCGTTCACATTGTAATCAAGTACTTCTCAAATTGTGAATGAGATACTGACAAAGTGCGTACAGGTCGGCAAAAAAAAAAAAAAAAAAAAAAAAACTCATTAGAGTCACATCATACAATGTACAATGTATTAAAAATCAAAACATATACCCGATGTTTGTAGAACAACTAAAGTTACATAAATAACTCTAAATTAAGAATATAGAAGGACCTGTTTCTTTGTTGACGCTCAACACAGAATAGCCGCATGTGCACACTCCATCAGAAATTATTTGGAGAAAATATCCTTTCTATTTTATTCAGCTTTGTTCAATTGATTTTTTCATACTATAAAATAATATAAAATAATGCCACTGAATTCTAAGCAAATCCTGTCTTCTAAATGAATTAGTGTACCCAACAGCCAGATCAGGACCTAACATAAGGACAACTCAGAGTATGCTGTTCTGTTCTTTTGAAATAGACTAAATGTTCTTCATATCTGTAACGGTTTTCTTGGTGAGAAGGAGAGTCGGACCAAAATGCAGCGTGTAGATTGCGATCCATGTTTTAATAAAAAAACGTCAAACACGAATCAATACAAACACTACAAAATAAAGAACGTAATGAACGTAACGAAAACCTAAACAGCCCTATCTGGTGAAAACACATAGACAGGAACAATCACCCACAAACACACAGTGAAAACCAGGCTACCTAAATATGGTTCCCAATCAGAGACAATGACGAACACCTGCCTCTGATTGAGAACCATATCAGGCCGAACATAGAACTGGACAAACTAGACATGTAACATAGAATGCCCACTCAGATCACACCCTGACCAACCAAAACATAGAAACATACAAAGCAAACTATGGTCAGGGTGTGACAAAATCATGTTTCTTTAGACCTGTCTAAAATAAGTAATGGATTTGTTGTGAAGGTGTAGACTATATTACATGGATTTATTAGACTTTTTAAATGTAGATGTTCCAAAGGTCTTCATCAGTGGCTTGTGTGGAAGCCAGGAGATGCTAAATGTGTTTATGTTTATTACCGGTCAATTACCGTGAAACCGCCAGTTATTTGCTTGACAATCACGGGCTGACAGAATTCCGTGAACGCCACAGCCCTAGCTATTGGATGCCTTTTAAAAATAGGATAACACAGTCCATTGGCTCCCTTGTAAGGGAAGAGATGTCCTAAAGTCATCCTCAGCTTGATTGTTGTAGTCCCACGGTTGGATTGGTCTCTAGTAAGGGGGTGTTTGTCTGGAGTGTTTGCCCCAATATGGAGCTCTGATAGCTCTGATAGTGATTGGCAGGGCCTCCCTCCCTGGAGCCACCAGACCATGGTTGATATGGATGCTTCTCTAAACTATGTACTTTGGGATCCCCACACCCCCTCCCCATATTGTTTTAGAGGGTATTTTAACCGTTCCTTTCATCTCTGGCGGCCCTGTGCCGGACACCCGCTCCGCAATTAAGGGGTAATCTTTTCTAAATGGCACTAAATAAAGTCCCAAATCCCCCCCCCCCCCTTCTTGGTCTAAGAGGATGAATCCCAGCCGCTGTGCTCAGGGCTTATGGATGTCTGGGAGCAAGGCCAGGGCCTGGTGACGCTCAGCCCAGGGAAAAGAGTGCCTGTCTGGGTGCTGCTGCCCTGCCCTGCCACTCCCCTGCCCACCCCCACACTGGTGCTCTACCAGCACTTGTTCCCTGCTAGCCTACTCCACTGTCTGTATGTCTCCACTGGGTCTGTCCTGCTGCTCTGGTGTCCCATGGAATGGGCCAGCTGGGATAAATGCAGACAGACGATGTGTGGGTCCATAAGGCAGTAGAGCAGAAGGCGTTGTCTGCAATGTCTCAAAAATACATACACTACATGACAAAAAGTATGTGGGCTAGAGGTCGACCGATTATGATTTTTCAACGTCGATATCGATACCGATTATTGGAGGACCAAAAAAAGCCGATACCGATAAATCGGACGATTTTTAAAAATGTATTTGTAATAATAACAATTACAACAATACTGAATGGACACTTATTTTAACTTAATATAATACATCAATAAAAATCACTTTAGCCTCAAATAATTAATGAAACATGTTCAATTTGGTTTAAATAATGCAAAAACAAAGTGTGGAGAAGTAAAAGTGCAATATGTGCCATGTAAAAAAGCTAACGTTTGAGTTCCTTGCTCAGAACATGAGAACATATGAAAGTTGGTGGTTCCTTTTAACATGAGACTAAAATATTCCAAGGTAAGAGGTTTTAGGTTGTAGTTAATATAGTATTTATAGGACTATTTCTCTCTATACCATTTGTATTTCAAATACCTTTGACTATTGGAAGTTCTTATAGGCACTTTAGTATTGCCAGTGTAACAGTATAGCTTCCGTCCCTCTCCTCGCCCCTATCTGGGCTCGAACCAGGAACACAACGACAACAGCCACATTTGAAGCAGCGTTACCCATCACTCCACAAAAGCCGCGGCCCTTGCAGAACAAGGGGAATAACTACTCAAAGTCTCAGAGCGAGTTAGCGAGCACCCCGTTAACTAGCTAGCCATTTCATATCTGTTACACCAGCCATTAGGCTGATAGGCTTGAAGTCATAAAAAGCACTGTGCTTGTGTAGAGCTGCTAGCAAAATGCACGAAAGTGCTGTTTGAATGAATGCTTACGAGCCTGCTGCTGCCTACCATCGCTCAAATCATAGACTTAATTATAACATAACAAACAGAAATACGAGCCTTTGGTCATTAATATGGTCGAATCCGGAAACTATCATTTCGAAAACAAAACGTTTATTATTTCAGTGAAATACTGAACCGTTCAGGATTTTATCTAACGGGTGGCAACCCTAAGTCTAAATATTCTTGTTACATTGCAGAACCTTCAATGTTATGTCATAATTATGTAAAATTCTGGCAAATGATTTTGCAATGAGCCAGGCTGCCCAAACTGTTGCATATACCCTGACTCTGCGCACAATGAACGCAAGAGAAGTGACACAATTACACCTGGTTAATATTGCCTGCTAACCTGGATTTCTTTTAGCTATGCAGGTTTAAAAATATATACTTCTGTGTATTGATTTTAAGAAAGGCATTGGTGTTTATGGTTAGGCACAGTCGTCCAACGATTGTGCTTTTTACGCAAATGGGGTTGAGGTCAGAGCTCTGTGCACACCAGTCAAGTTCTTCCACAATGATCTCTATAAATAATTTCTGTATGGACCTCGCTTTGTGCACGGAGGCATTGTGATGCTGAAACAGAAAGAGGCCTTCCCCAAACTATGGCATTGAAAAGGACCTTCCCCAAATCATGGCATTGCGCATGGTGATCTTAGGCTTGATGGAAACCCATGGCCGAAGCACCAGACGAACAGTTCTTGTGCTGACGTTGCTTCCAGAGCCATTTTGGAACTCGGTAGTGAGTGTTACATGCTTCAGCACTCAGGGGTCCCATTCTGTGAGCTTGTGTGGCCTACCACTTCGCGGCTGAGCCATTGTTGCTCCTAGACGATTCCACTTCACAATAACAGCACTTACAGTTGACCGGGGCAGCTCTAGCAGGGCAGACATTTGATGAACTGATTTGTTGGAAATGTGACATCCTATGACGGTGCCACGTTGATAGTCTCTGAGCTATTCGGTAAGGCCATTCTATTGTTAATATTTGTCTATGGAGATTGCATGGCTGTGTGCTTGATTTTTATACACCTTTCAGAAATGGGTGTGGCTGAAATTGCTGAATCCACTAATATAGTGTACTTCCGGAAGGAGTCCTTCTCTAGGTTTGTGTAACTTGAGTCACAGGTTCATGTCAAGGGCGGCCCTTGTGAATCTGGTGTAACTACAATCATTTGGACCGAGTGACCATATGGTGGCTTGGATTGTACAAACAAAAAGATCCCCATCTCACCCAAATTTGAATATGACCAACTTCTGTTAAAGCTTAATAACTTTAAGGCCTTTTGTTTCTTCCCTCAATGATGGATGAAGGATCAGCAGGCTGTATTCATCACAGATCAAGCATATGTTTGGGTGTTTAAGTCTGAGGTACTGTACAGTGAAGGGCTTTGGGTTGTTTGTTGGCTGTATTGAAATAGGAGCTGCGGGTTAGTGAAGCAGTCCACAGGGCCAAGGTGATGTAGGAGGGGGAACAGCTGTGTTTGTTTCCCTTCAGTTATGAGGTTTGGTGTGGGTGGGTCTCTGGTTGGGAGAGGGTTAGACAAGGAAGCTGTTGAACTGTTGAACTGTTGTGACTTTGGGAGACAGCAGGCATGACATCAGCAAGGGCAAAGGTTTTGCATTTCGGGTGCTTGGTATGTCTCTCATAGCTTTCCAGGGTAGCTGTCTGTTCGATGACCTCCCTGGCCTATAGTGCAACACACATGCTGGACCCCATGTGGAGATGGACTGCCCCTTTACCATTGTATGCAGGATGATGTCATCATTGACTGCAATGGGGAGGTTTCTCGCCACGTTCAGATCAGAGATCAAGCGTCTTACCTGTGTCTCGTCATGATCCCTCTCACTGGCCAACTCTCACTGACCAACTCTCACTGACCCTGCCCTCAGTCCTGTCAGACTTGGTGTCGTAGAAGTTCCGTTTCTTTCTTTACTCACTTCAGCCACCATTTTTCTAAACATATGCCCTGTTGAGACTGCTACTTCTCTGGATGCCGCCCTAGAGTGGGTTAATTCCCGACCCGCATCTAGCCTCTCTAGTGCAGTATGAACCTCAGATTAGAGCTTTGGGCGATATTAGCTGTATTCAGCTTTCGGGGGGCATTAGCCTGAGGATAACACCAATTTGGAGTTATAAAATAAAATAAAATGTTATTAGTCACATGCGCTGAATATAACAGGTAGACCTTACAGTGAAATGCTTACTTACGAGCCCCTAACCAACAATGCAGTAAAAACAAATATGGAAAAGAATAAGAAATAAAAAATAACAAGTCATTAAAAAGCAGCAGTAAAATAAAGTGGTGATCCTAACTGACCTACGACAGGGAATTTTTACTGGGAGTAAATGTCAGGAATTGTGAAAAAATGTGTTTAAATGTATTTGGCTAAGGTGTATGTAAACTTCCGACTTCAATTGTACATGTAGGTAGAGTTATTAAGGTGACAAAGCATAGATGATAACGACAGAGAGTAGCAGCGGTGTAAAAGAGAGGAGGGGGGGCAATGCAAATAGTCTAGGTAGCCATTTGATTAGGTGTTCAGGAGTCTTATGCCTTGGGGGTAGAAACTGTTTAGAGGCCTCTTGGACCTAGACTTGGCACTCCGGTACCGCTTGCCGTGCGGTTGCAGAACCTTTTGAGGATCTGAGGACTCATGCCAAATCTTTTCAGTCTTCTGAGGGGGAATAAGTTCTGAGGGGGCGTGCTCGGTCCTCTTTTTCCTGTTGTCCACAATTTGTCTTGATCACATTGAGGGAGCACCACATGGCTAGGTCTCTGACCTCCTCCCAATAGGCTGTCTCATCGTTGTCGGTGATCAGGCCAACCACTGTTGTGTCATCGCCAAACTTAATGATGGTGTTAGAGTCGTGCCTGGCCGTGCAGTCATGAGTGAACAGGGAGTACAGGAGGGGACTGAGCACGCACCCCTGAGGGACCCCTGTGTTGAGGATCAGTGTAGCGGATGTGTTGTTACCTACCCTTACCACTTGGGGGTGGCCCATCAGGAAGTCCAGGATCCAGTTGCAGAGGGAGGTGTTTAGTCCCAGGGTCCTTAGCTTATTGATTAGCTTTGAGGGCACTATGGTGTTGAACGCTGAGCTGTAAACAATGAATAAATAGCGTTCTCACATAGGTGTTCCTTTTGTCCAGTTGGGAAAGGGCACTGTGGAGTGCAATAGAGATTGCATCATCTGTGGATCTGTTGGGGCGGTATGCAAATTGGAGTGGGTCTACGGTTTCTGGGATAATGGTGTTGATGTGTGCCATGAACAGCCTTTCAAAGCACTTCATGCTATGGGTCGGTAGTCATTTAAGTAGGTTACCTTAGCGTTCTTGAGCACAGGCTGCTTCAAACATGTTAGTATTACAGACTCAGACAGGGAGAGGTTGAAAATGTCAATGAAGACACTTGCCAGTTGGTCAGCGCATGCTCGGAGTACACGTCCTGGTAATCCGTCTGTCCCTGCGACCTGTTTAATGGTCTTACTCACATCGGCTGCGGGGAGCGTGATCACACAGTCCTCCGGAACAGCATGTTTCAGTGTTATTTGCCTCAAAGCAAGCATAGAAGTAGTATAGCTCGTCTGGTAGGCTCGTGTCACTGGGCAGCTCTCAGCTGTGCAAGCCCTGCCACATCCGATGAGCGTCAGAGCTCGATGTAGTACGATTCGATCTTAGTCCTGTATTGATGCTTTGCCTGTTTGATGGTTTGTCGGTGGGGATAGTGGGATTTCTTATAAGCTTCCGGGTTAGAGCCCCACTCCTTGAAAGCGGCAGGTCAAGCCTTTAGCTCAGTGCGGATGTTTGCTGTAATCCATGGCTTCTGGTTTGGGTATGTAAGTACGGTCACTGTGGGGACGATGTCATCGATGCACTTATTGATGAAGCCAATGACTGAGGTGGTGTACTCCTCAATGCCATCGGAGGAATCCCGGAACATATTCCAGTCTGTGCTAGCAAACAGTCCTGTAGCTTAGCATCTGCTTCATCTAACCACTTTTTTAATGATCTAATCACTGGTGCTTCCTGCTTTTGTTTTTGCTTGTTAGCAGGTATCAGGAGGATAGAATTATGGTCAGATTTGACAAATGGAGGGCGAGGGAGAGCTTTGTATGAGTCTCTGTGTGTGAAGTAAAGGTGTTCCTGAGTTTTTTTCCCTCTGGTTGCACATTTAACATGCTGATAGAAATTTGGTAAAACGGATTTAAGTTGCTCTGCATTGAAGTCCCCGGCCACTAGGAGCGCTGCCTCTGGGTGAGAGCGTTTTCTTGTTTGCTTATGGCAGAATACAGTTTATTCAATGCTGTCTTACTGCCAGCCAGAGTCTGTGGTGGTATGTAAACAGCTATGAAAAATACAGATGAAAACTCTCTAGGTAGATAGTGTGATCTACAGCTTATCATGAGATACTCTACCTCAGGCGAGCAATATCTTGAGACTTTCTTAGATATCGTGGACCAGCTGTTATTTACAAAAGTACGTAGTACATAATACATAATAATACATACATACATAAATACATAATACATCCTCACCCACCCGGAGTACCCTTGGGATTCAGGAGGGCACAAATAGCCAAAATGTGTGTGATCTTACTACTATTGGCAATGTGTGTTTGTGTGTGTGGAATAGTGATTACTTGTTTGGACATTAGATTGAGGCAGCTCTGAATTAATTAATCCAGTCACAGTGCATTAAGAGTAGCAGTACGGTGGCCCAGCAGGGTCATTTTTCCACTTCTGTTAGTGGAGCACTATAGCCAGATCAGCCTATAAGTAGAGGATGAGGTCATCATCGTTGGACTGAGGTCCTCTGTCACGACTCCAAACAGAAGAGCTCTGGTCTCTATGTATACGGCTGACGTTCTCCTGCCTCGTCCACTCATCACCTTCATTAACCTGTTGCGACGAGCAATCCCGTATCCGGGAGCGTAATTATAGCCTCAAGCTCATTACCATAACGCAATGTTAACTATTCATGAAAATCGCAAATGAAATGAAATAAATATATTGGCTCACAAGCGTAGCCTATTGTTAACAACACTGTCATCTCAGATTTTCAAAAAATGCTTTTCAACCATAGCTACACAAGCATTTGTGTAAGAGTATTGATAGCCTAGCATTCAGCAGGCAACATTTTCACAAAAACAAGAAAAGCATTAAAATAAAATAATTTACCTTTGAAGAACTTCGGATGTTTTCAATGAGGAGACTCAGTTAGATCGCAAATGTTCAGTTTTTCCAAAAATATTATTTGTGTAGGAGAAATCGCTCCATTTTGTTCATCACGTTTGGCTAAGAAAAAAAACAGAAAATTCAGTCATTACAACGGCAAACTTTTTTTCCAAATTAACTCCATTATATCGACAGAAACATTGCAAACGTTGTTTAGAATCAATCCTCAAGGTGTTTTTCACATATCTATTCGATGATAAATCACTCGTGGCAGTTTGAACAAAATGGAAAAATGCACGCACCTGGAGATTACGCAATGGTTTCGACGGAGGACACCGAGCGGACACCTGGTAAATGTAGTCTCTTATGGTCAATTTTCCAATGATATGCCTACAAATACGTCACAATGCTGCAGACACCTTGGGGAAACGACAGAAAGTGTAGGCTCATTCCTTGCGCATTCACAGCCATATAAGGAGACATTGGAACACAGCGCATTCAAAATCTGGCTCACTTCCTGTATGAAATTTCATCTTGGTTTCGCCTGTAGCATTAGTTCTGTGGCACTCACAGACAATATCTTTGCAGTTTTGGAAACGTCAGAGTGTTTTCCTTCCAAAGTTGTCAATTATATGCATAGTCGAGCATCTTTTCGTGACAAAATATTTTGTTTAAATGGGAACGTTTTTCATCCAAAAATGAAATACTGCCCCCAGAGGTTCAAGAGGTTAATTCCTCAACACAAATCACCCGATGTTTCTGCGCTAGCACTATATGGCTGATTCAAATAATCAAAGCTTGATGGTGAGTTGTTGATTTGAATCAGCTGTTTAGTGCTAGGGCAAAAAGCAAAACGTGCATCCAGGTGGGGACCCCTGATTTAGTAGACGCTCTTATCCAGAGTGCATACATTTTCATACTTTTCCGTACTGGTTCCCCGTCAGAATCAAAACCGGAACTCTGGCGTTGCAAGCACCATGCTCTGCCAACTGAGCCACACAGGACTCCTGCGTCCACTCCTTCCCCTCTCCTCCTCCTCCTCTCCTATCCTCCTCCCTATCCTGTTAATCTTTATTTCTCTGTCATCATATTAAGTCCGTTTCTCAACTAGCTGATTAGGCTAGACGTTTTGTCTTCACCACAGAATGTATTCTTCAGCACATTTTGTATCCAACTGGTATTTCTTAATTGTCTCTCTGTAATGTGTCCTGGATCACAACGATTGTGCTGAGGATGATTATTATGCCTATTCTGAGAGAGAAAGGCTAGTTAGTCCACAGGAGGTTGGTGGCCCCTTAATTGGGGAGAAGGGGCTCGTGGTAATGGCTGGAGCGGAATCAGCGTAATGGTATCAAATAGATTGAACACAGGGTTTCCTTGTGTTTTGATGCCCTTCAATTTGCTCCATTACAGCCATTATTATGAGCCATCCTCACCTTAACAACCTCCACTGAGTTAGTCCCATGACTTTCGCTGGTGTTCGGCGAGCCACTGGGTACTTTTAGATTCACTTACCGATACGTACGATCTGCACTATACTAACTCACTGAGAGAAGTGACCCAAGTCACTTGGTTGTGTAGTGATTCTGTTCTCCACCTGGCAAAGAGTAAATGCCTATCAGTGCTTAGGTTGGTTACGTGACACTGTTTCTCCAAACGTGTGTGTTATATAAACGTGTGTGTGTGTGTTGTATAAACGTGTGTGTCTTCTCCTGACTCCCGCCTGCATTGTTCCTTTTATTAGAGTGTGTGGATTAATTCTATCATCGGATCCCCCTCAAACTCTGTTTAAGCTCTCTGCCAAGTGCTCCAGCCAACCTGAGATACAGTAGTTTAGTTTACACCCACACACCCTAACCGATACAGGGAAACAGATAGCCTTACACCCTACCACACTCCTACACTCTTGTTGTGAGCAACACTATACCTTCCCTCTCCCTGTTCTGTGATTTTTTTAGGCCTTTAACACATGACTTAGGATCATGTCCCTACTTCAGAGCCAAACAACAAGACATGTTTCTTGCCCCCAGCCCTCCTCAGAAGTTAAGGGCAGAAAGGTAAGGCCATACAGCAAGGGCAGCTCTAGACAATGGTATTATAGTCATCTCACCCCTGCTTGGCCTCCTCACTCTGAACCAGTGCCATCTTGAATCTGACTCCCAGGCCGCCCCCTTTCCCTCAGCAAGCTCCCTAATGCTCTCCACAGCTCCTTCCCTCTATTGAATTACAGTCCAGCGTTGTATCCTGTTTACCGTTCACAGCCCTAGCTGGGTATTAATAGGAGGCCGGAAGCAGCTGAAATATGACTCTATGGACCAGACCGGACGTCTTTGAGAGAATAGGAGAGACGGAGCAGAGGCAAAGAGTTCAATTAAAAGCCAACCACCTTTGTGTTTTCAAGACTGAAGGTGGGTGTTTATGGAAGAAATGTGTTTGTTTCCTCTTAGTGGGGTGTCTCCTGTCCTGCCAAGGAAATGGAGGATACCCACCCCTCTGAGCTGACTCTGTGACACTGACTCTGTGACATGGACAGGTGGACCAGTGTCATTATCAGCATTCACTAAGCTCTTCTAATCTAACACACATGTACGCACGCTCTAGTGAATACGTGTGAATACGCTACTGACTTGGCTATTACACTTGCGCTCAGTGCTACATTTTCTTAAAACTGCATTGTTGGTTAAGGGCTTGCAAGTAAGCATTTCACTGTAAGTTCTACCTGTTGTATTCGGCGCATGTGAGAAATACAATTTGATTTGATTTGAGATGGGATCTGCCTCCCCTCCTGAGCCTCTCCCCTAGAAGAACACCCCCAGGGCGTATTGGGGAAGAATTGGCCCCGAGGGTGTATGAGAGAACCCCTTGGGGTACGGGAGGGGGTAGAGTTACCCTACACAAATTAGCATAATACAGAGCGCAGGAATAAGGATTTTATGGCATAAGTAGACAGATGGTGGATGCCCCCCCCCCCCCACACACACACACACACGAACACACAGGCATGACCAGCCTCATCCCTATCTTCAATCGAGGGTCTCCGACACAGGAAGGTGTCTGACTCGGTGATCTACCCATCCATCCATCTTACACTGCAGTCTGCAGCTGACTATTTGCTCTGCCATGTAGAAGACCTCGGGTGCAGTGGGAGTATAGTGTATCAAGGTAGGTCCAAGGTCTGCCTTCAGGAGCTTTTTGATTGGTTTGTGGGTCTGATGGTACAGCCTAGAGGAAATAGTCAATAGATATTATTGTTCCCTGTAAAAATGTGTTTTGACACCCTCCTCTTCAGCTCTGCTATAATTGTCAGCCGTGTCCACTTGTGATTATCATGAAGTGGCCTTTCCTCTCCACTCCTCTTGTCTATATTCATTTTACCACAGGGTTTGATTTAGAGCCTCTCATCATGAAGTAGCCTAGATTGAATAGGTCCCCTCTCTACTCTGTCTCTGGAGTCCACACCACACTACCACACCCAGTTCTTCCGGGCCACCCTCTCATTCCAGGCTCTCGCTCTCGTCAAGAGAGGTCCCCCACTCCCCCCCCCCACCATCCCTCTCCCCTGCCTCCCCAGGCCCTCAGTGAAAGTAGGCCAGTGGGTCTGGGCCCCTTCTCACTCTCCTTATACCTCCCCCTTTCTCCCACAGTAACCCCTTCTCCATGCCTTGGTGACTCACACACTAGTAGGGTGGGTGTGGGGGAGAGCGGAACCTAGTCAGGGGACCCCAGTGGACCACTGCTATATGGGCTATTGTATGTCAGACATGGATGAGGGGGGAGGCCAGGAGGGATAGAGGGAGGGCGGGGTGGTGGTAAAAAAAATGGGTGGAGCATGGGGGGGGGGGGGGGGGGGGGTAGATCAAGAACAATCACAGCAAGGGACTTGTAGACCGTGGAGGGGAATGGCAGTGGGGTTGGAGGGGGGAAGGATTGTGTGTTTTGGAAATGGGGGAAGGTAGGGGGAGATTGTAATTGGCTGTGTGCCAGTCTCTCAGGGGTCTTTGAGAAATTGGACTAAGAGATGGAGAGAGGGCAGGGCCCGATGCCAGACTTTCCTGTGGGAACGAGCCTGCTATCTTTTAGGTGTGAGGAGAATAGAGGAGAGCAAAACCCTGCTCGGTCCCATCAGTAGCCTTCTTAATGATTTTAGAGAGCCACAACTCAAAGGGGAAGTGCTTAACCATTGTTAGGCGGTGTTATAAGGGATATGTGGCCTGCATTTGCACTGTATTTCTCTCCCAAATATTTCAGTGCATTGTGTATGTTAGAGTTCAAACATATTAATGGAGGAGGCCTAATGCTAAGATATCGATCGTTTGTCGAAATGTCAATGCAATTCTTGGAAGTGAAGTGTCTGAAAGGCCAAATAGTGTGGTGCATATGGAACCTAGCCATTTGTCATTGTAATGTAGAATGGGAAATGCATATGACAAGGTCACGTTCAAAGCTTTGAAAATAATGCTGTCTGTCTGTCTGTCTGTCTGTCTGTCTGTCTGTCTGTCTGTCTGTCTGTCTGTCTGTCTGTCTGTCTGTGTGTGACATATTGGGTCTCATTTGGCATCCATGTTCCTCCTGACCTGAGACTTAACCCCACTGGGAGAGAGGGCAGTAACACACACACACACACACACACACACACATACAGAGAGAGAGAGAGACTGTAATTACAGCTAGTGGGAAAGGGGTCATTATTCTTCGTTCGGAGTAGGGGGCTAGCCCAAGAGACTGGGTTAGTTAGGGTGGGTGGGTTAGCAGAGAGGGAATTGGGGTGAGCGGTGGATGGGTGTGGAATGGAGGTTAAAGGCTTTGGGGTGTAAGGGGGTAGAGAGAGGTTAGGAAGGAGTTTGGAATGAGGGATGGACCAGGTGAGTGAATAGAGTCATTTTACGAGGTGGGGAGCCACAGGAAGGAGGCAAATCTGCTATATATCGGTCACAATCACTTCTCCCTCCCTCACCCCCTGATTGATTAGACATGTCTGAGTAGTGATATGAGATTGTGCTGATTTAGGAGAGTGCATTACGGTTTCATATACGATATTCATCTTGTGTAAGATAATGACTCAGATTAAATGACAGCTGGTTTTATGAATTGGAATGATATTAAAATGAGTGATATGCTGCTTTCCAAGACTGTGCTAAGTACCAGCTAAACCCCCTTCTCTACAAGCCTGACCGGAACTATGGAAGAGGAAAACAAATTGATTAAGGTCTGGGAGTTACTCCCCCTTCCCTGACCTTGGCTTTGGCAAGGGAATGCAATCACGTTTGTTTGTGTTTGTGTATGTGTGTGTGTGTGTGTGTGTGTGTGACATAAGAAAGAATGAGTCTGAGCGGAAGACTTAATACACAGAGGAGAGTTCATTCACTTCATGGATGTAGAACTGTTAATCATCATGACACTGTGACAGAGACAGTACAGACCAAAACAAACATTTAAAATCCACCAAGGAGAGGTGAGTAGATTTGGTCAGTTTGGTGAGGGGAGTTGGGGAGAAACGGAGTGTAAGGAATCAGAGCACCACATTGGTCTCTCTTTCTTTCTTTCTCTCTCTCTCTCTCTCTCTCTCTCTCTCTCACTCGGTCTTTCTCTGGCGATAGGGCAGCAGTGCTCTGAAACAGCCATCTGTGCCAGAGTGTCCCCTCTGCCAGCCTCCTCTTCCCGCCCCCGGTTCTGTCACAGTAATTGGCATGGTAACCATAACGACGGCTGTTCCCCTCGGGTGTGGGCGTGTGGATCAACGAAATATGGCCCAGACAGACAGACAGACAGACAAATCTCCCTCTGTTGAATAGCGGGGAGCGGTTAGAGCTATGGACGCCCGGCCCGGCACCAGATAAGGCTGTCTCTGCATTGCAAATCACAGAAAGTCTAAGTCCTGACTAAGCCTGCGCTGCGCTGAGCGTCTGTGATATGAGTAATTACATCAACGTCAGACACAGTCACTGATAGGGGCACCTGATGTATGGTCCATATTGGACCTTTAGAATCAGTGCTCTCCCTTTAGAGAGTTCCCTTTCCCTTTCCTCATGGTCGATAGTAGATTCAGCAGCCAAACAATAGACTGCATAAACAACCTCTAGAGGTCAGCTGCTCTCCTTATTTTCTATAGACTGATGCTTATAAACATCCTCTATATATACAGATGGTTCCTTACTATTCAATAGACTGGATTAAAACCAATACTACAAAATACAATGGGTCCCTCCCTTACTATTCAATAGACTGCGTGTAAGGCATGTATTTTTATTTTAGGGGGTGGATCAGCTGTAATATTGCAGATTGTAGCTTCCATCAGTGTAATTGTCTGCATCATTTCCAATCCTCCATATCTTTTTTTTGTAAATATTTACAGTACCAGTCAAAAGTTTGGACACATCTACTCATTTAAGGGTTTTTCTTTATTTTTACTATTTTCTACACTGTAGAATAATAGTGAAGACATCAAAACTATCAAGTAACACATGTAGTGACCAAATAAAAATATATATACATACATTTTTAAAACATATTTTCCTTTATTATTTTCCCCTAACCCTACCACTCCTCCCCTAATTGGAGTAAACTAATGAACAACAACACTTAGGCTTCTACTTCCAGCTTATACATACTATATACATTTTACAGACACAATCTATTTTACAATATTGTTTTTAGCCCTCCCCTACTTGAATTAGATCCATTGTCCTGGGTGGTGGTTCGAACAGAGTTCGGGAAAGTCGTATTCCTGGTCGTAATGTTGGTAAGTTAACGTTGCTCTTATATCCAATAGTTCTTCCCGGCTGTATGTAATAAGACTTAAGATTTCCTGGGGTAACAATGTAAGAAATAATATATAAAAAAACATAACTGCATAGTTTCCTAATAGCTCAAAGCGAGGCAACCATCTCTGTCGGCGCCATCAATGTGTGTTATCAACACTACAAAACAGTTTTGAGGTAATGCTGCAATTAGTTGGTTGTAATTTTGGGTAGAGCAGACAATTCCATATATGTTTATTAGCTGTATGTGTGACATAACTCCACCAGTCCTATTTATGATATAATTTACAAAGATTATACATTTTTTAAACATTGAATCGAAAAATAATGTTTTTTTTATCAATTAGTATATTTGAGTTTAACCACAAAAATCTGAAATTGCAACCAACTTTCTATGACTTGTTATAAAAATAGTGATATTTTGGAGATTATTTCATTTTCAAATAACCAAAAGTGAGAGGTTGTAATCTGAATTAATGTGGCATGTAAGGCATTGTTAGTTTAACCTGCCCGTTCCATATTTGTCTGTTGAGACTGGGGGAAATGAACTAAGAAAATTGCTCGGAGAAATCCGGTTCTCTCCTTTCAGTTGTGAAACTGCACCCGAGCAGAATAACAGCTTTTTTTTGTGGGGAGAAAGAAATGACACAAATATTTTTTCTCTCCCTCAGAGTTTTAACCTCCAGTGTTCTTCGTATGTAAATAAACCACTAACTCAGTTCAGATCCAAACCGTTCAGAAAACTACCTTTCCTCGTAACCCCACATATTTCTGTTATTTTGTACAAATGTTAAATATGGAACTTGGTTAATTTAGGGCAAGTGTACATTTCCCTCTGGCCTGGAATCAAAATGGCTATACTACCAACATAAAACATTCCATATCATGTAATAGGTCCTAACTGCTAAAAACCACCCACAGATAACACCTCTTTATTTAAAAAAGAGAAAGTGTTTCAGTGCAGAGCTCGGTGGATTAATGCCACATCAAGGGTAGATAATGACTGCTTTTACCCTGTAATAACACAGTACTACTGACACACTGAGCCCCAGACAGATACAGACACAGTCTCTCTCTTTCTGTGTAGTCTAATAACTGTGCAGGGTTTTGGGTCCTCCCACAACAGGTGTTTCAGTAAACTTTCAAATTATACATTCAACATTTCTTCTTGTGTTGGAGATTTGTAAAATAGAATGTGTTGTTCACAGCCTACTAACCTGGTAAAATAAGGGTTTAAAATGAAGATGAAGATTGCATGATAGCTAACACAGCTGACGTGATAGCTAACACAGCTGACGTGATAGCTAACACAGCTGACGTGATAGCTAACACAGTTGACGTGATAGATAACACAGCTGACGTGATAGCTAACACAGCTACTAGGAGTATATTCAAGGAATAAAAAAGGAAGCCCTATGATTCTCTTCAAACCCATCTGACGATGGCACTAATCAGATTGAAGTGGATAGTCTGATAGCCACAGAAGTCTATTCCCAGTGATGAGAGGAGACATCACAGCACGTTGGTGGCACCTTAATTTGGGAGGACTGGCTCGTGGTAATGGCTGGAGTGGAATCAAATCAAATCAAATGTTATTTGTCACATGTGCTTCGGCAAACTAACAATGCCTTACATGCCACATTAATTCACATTAATCTCTCACTTTTGGTTATTTGAAAATGAAATAATCTCCAAAATATCACTATTTTTATAACAAGTCATAGAAAGTTGGTTGCAATTTCAGATTTTTGTGGTTAAACTCAAATATACTAATTGATAAAAAAAAACGTTATTTTTCAATTCAATGTTTAAAAAATTTATAATATTTGTAAATTATATCATAAATAGGACTGGTGGAGTTACAGTATGTCACACATACAGCTAACAAACATATATGGAATTGTCTGCTCTACCCAAAATTACAGCCAACTAATTGCAGCATTACCGCAAAACTGTTTTATAGTGTTGATAACACTATAAAACATTTTTGCGGTAATGCTGCAATTAGTTGGTTGTAATTTGATGGCGCCGACAGAGATGGTTGCCTCGCTTTGAGCTCTTAGGAAACTATGCAGTTCTGTTTTTTTTTATGTGTTAGAACTATTGAAGAACTATTGGATATAAGAGCAACGTTAACTTATCAAAATTACGACCAGGAATACGACTTTCCCGAAGCGGATCCTCTGTTCGAACCACCACCCAGGACAATGGATCTAATTCATGTAGTCGACACAAAACAACAGCTCCGCAGAAGGGGCAGACGAAGCGGCCACCTGGTCAGGCTCCGTAGACGTGCACATTGCCCACCGCTCTCGAGTATACTACTAGCCAATGTCCAGTCTCTTGACAACAAGGTAGACAAAATTCCAGAGAGACATCAGAGATTGTAAAATTCTCTCTTTCACGGAAACATGGCTCTCTCGGGATATGTTGTCGAAATCGGTTCAGCCACCAGGCTTCTCCATGCATCGAACCGACAGAGATCAACACCACTCTGGGAAGAGGAAGGGCGGGGGTGTATGCTTGATGATTAACGACTCATGGTGTAATCATCACTGGACTATATGCAAACTGGAAACCATATATCCTGAGGCAGAATTTATTGTAGCTGGGGCAAATTTGAGAACAAGGCTACCTAAATTCTACAACAGCTACTGGTACAGGTACAACCTTACAGTGAAATGCTTACTTACAAGCCCTTAACCAACAATGCAGTTTTAGGAAAAATACCAACAAAAAAATAGAAATAAAAGTAATTAATGAGCAGCAGTAAAATAACAATAGCGAGGCTATATACAGCGGGTACCGGTACAGAGTCACTGGTTAGTCGAGGTAATTGAGGTAATATGTATGTAGAGTTATTAAAGTGACTATGCATAGATAATAAACAGAGAGTAACAGCAGCAAATAGTCTGGGTAGCCATTTGATTAGATGTTCAGGAGTCTTATGGCTTGGGGGTAGAAGCTGTTTAGAAGCCTCTTGGACCTAGACGCTCCGGTACCGCTTGCCGTGCGGTAGCAGAGAGAACAGTCTATGACTAGGGTGGCTGGAGTCTTTGGCAATTTTTAGGGTCTTCCTCTGACACCACCTGGTATAGAGGTCCTGGATGGCAGGAAGCTTGGCCCCAGTGATGTACTGGGCCGTATGCACTACCCTCTGTATGCCTTGCAGTCGGAGGCCGAGCAGTTGCCATACCAGGCAGTGATGCAACCAGTTAGGATGCTCTCGATAGTGCAGCTGTAGAACCTTTTGAGGATCTGAGGACCCATGCTAAATCTTTCAGTCTCCCGAGGGGGAATAGGTTTTGTTGTGCCCTCTTCACGACTGTCTTGGTAAGCTTGGAACATGTTAGTTGGTTGGAGATGTGGACACCAAGGATCTTGAAGCTCTGAACCTGCTCCACTACAGCCCCTGCTCCACTACAGCTCCGTTCACCATTCGGTCCTCCTTTTCCTGTAGTCCACAGTCATTTCCTTTGTCTTGAGAATGTTGAGGGAGAGGTTGTTGTCCTGGCACCCCACGGCCAGGTCTCTGACCTCCTCCCTATAGGCTGTCTCGTCGTTGTCGGTGATCAGGCCTACCACTGTTGTGTCATCAGGCAAACTTAATGATGGTGTTGGAGTGGAATGGTATCAAATACATCCAACACATGGTTTCCTGGTGTTTAATACCATTCCATTCGCTCCGTTCCAGCCATTATTATGAGCTGTCCTCCCCTCAGCAGCCTCCTTTGCATCATAGATATACACTGTAGGCTGTTTTTCTGTCAGCCGTGTAAAGGGCCTCCTAAGTCGGAATAGCAGGGCATTCTAGCGCAGAGACTTTGCAGAGAGGTGTGTGGGTGTGTGTGTGTTAGGGGGTTCTCATTTCTGCAACCTCTCTCTCTGCCTCTGGCGTTCTCCATCTAGCATTACCCTCCTGCCCTGGAGCTGTACACTCTCTCGGGCCTAGTAGTTGTTTCTTAGGGGTTGAAGTTTAGATTCAAGCCCTCAAGTCTTTCAAAAGTTTAGTCTCATGCTGAGCAGAGGAAAACACAAAAACACTCTGATCCCCAACCAGAAAAAAAACCTTATTCTGCCGAGCTATTTTCCTATTGTGTGCCTGTGAGTTTAGTTTTGTGTGTGTTTGCGAGTTGTCTAACCTCTCACACACTGCTCCCTAGGCTCTTTGGTGTAGTATTCCTTCCCTTCAGTGTGTGTGCTGAACCTCAGCAGCAGTGAGAAGTCTGAACACTATCCTCTCTCTGGAGGCATGGGGTACCAGGTGCTGCAGTACACCTGACTGGAGGGCAAATAGGAAAAAGGAAAATACGCAATAGCTTGTGTGTGTGTGTGTGTGTGTGTGTGTGTGAAAAGTCCAGTGGCTCTGTTCTGTGCAGATAATCAATATGGCTTTCTGCTAGACCAAAGCTAATGTCTTTACCTCCGTTTCCCTAACTTTATTCTTCCCTTCCTCTCTTCCCTCTCCCCCCACCTCTTTCTTTTTAAATATATTTTTTTATCCCCCTTGCTTCTCTGTTCCTTCCCTCCCTCTCTTCGCTCTCTGAAATTATGATTCTCATTCTGAAATAGTTCCAGTGTAGTGAAGGGCCTAGTCGTTAATCAGATCGTCACCTTTTATCTCCTGTTAGATGACTCATGCCTGGATCTGCTGAGAGTTGGAGGGAAAATACAGTATGTTACTTGGGTTCTATCTGATGATTCTGCATGTAGAACAAGGCCCATTTCTCACGGTAACATAGCCCAGATCACATTTTCATGTGTGACATGATGAGAGCCTACTGTAGGTGTTCCGTGATTAGGGAGATGAGGTTTGAACTATAGGGAAAGAAAACTGATGTGAGGAATCCACTTTTCACATCTCTCTCTCTCTCTCTCTCTCTCTGTAGAAGAGCTGAAGAGGCTCATTCAGTGAGGGGTGGTAATTAGCTCTCCGTCACTCATTTACACTCTGTCATTGGCTTTGAGATCACTGTGGCACATCAACCGCCAGTGCCACTGTCCTCTAGGTAAATTATTAGCAGAGGCACACAAACACACGTGAAGGGCTTGACATTCCTGACCAAGGCTATGTAGATGTAGATAAGGGAAAACGCTGGGTCAGCGTTTAGAAATCGAAATGTCCTCAGATGCGGTTAGAGGGAGTAAGTGGATGTGAGAGAGAGCCTCCAGTGCTAGGTCAGTGTGTGTCTGTCCGGCCGTGTCCGTGTGTCCACGTTATGAAGAGCACACTGGGAGATATCCATAATTGTGAGCATTTGATGATGGCCGCTAAATATAGAAACTGCACTGTGAGAGGTAGAGCTCTGTGAGAGGTAGAGAATAAAACTGCACTGTCTGTGCAGTGGCCCGTGAATGAGAGGGGGAGAGAGAGGGAGGGAGAATTGTTCTGTTTTACTGCAGGAGGCTCTCTCGCGCCATGTGTGGTGCGATTCAGAAGTCAGGAATAACCGTTGAGTGTTCTTTTATTTTTTTGTAACCTCCCCTGCTCGGACGACCTTCAACACTCAACAGTCGTCACTGAGCTGAGGCACTGCATAGGCATGCAGGGTCAAGGTACTGATTATCATCAGCTGTGTGACTGCCTGTCTGAGTAACCATTACAGGCCTCTCTGATAGTATGACACAACTGCTTCTGCATGCCAGAGCTGGGAGTGTCGTGTGAGTTTGAATGTTTCAGTGTTGGTAACTGTATCATCTACAGAGAGTCTTGTGGTTGAAAGAAATGTTTAACTGTGAGTCAGTGTTTTTGTTTCCATAGTCATTGTAGACCTAGTTGAAGTTCATAGTATGTTTTTCTTTAAAACTGTGTGGTGCTGATCCAAAGGTCTCTGCTATCTCTCTCACGTTTCTGGGCTGTAATGCGGGTGGTGGTGGCGCCCTTGTGGGTGTGTTGTGCGCCCTGCCAGTGTGGTATTGCCCAGTGAGCGTGCCCAATCCTGTCCTATCTGAAACAGCCAGGGTGCGTACCATTCTTTTAGCTATCAGAATCTGGCACAGAGATACTATCACATTGAACAGTCTTTAGTTTGTTGTTGAGCTTGTGACGCCCATGCAATGTCTGTGTTATTTCCTGCAGTACTGCAGTGTGTTTGTGTTGTGTGTGCTGACTGGCTACTCTCTATATCTGTATGCTACTGACATCCATCCCTTCCAATTCAAGATTGCAATGCAGGGGCCAGATAACTCCTCTCTCTGGTCATTAGCTACCTCACTGTGTGTCGTATGACATTACGAAAAGTCTAGCGCTCTACTGTCTGGTTCCAAACAAAGACTTTGGCATTTTCTCTGCCTTTCTCTGTCTTTTTCTTCTCTCTCTCTCCCACTGTTTTTCATCCAGGGCCATTTTGTTTTCTGTTTGTTTGTGATGGTAAATGGGGGGAATGCAGTGTGGGGTTAAAATGGAGTTTAAGGGGTCAGATTATCACAAGGTCAGAGGTTGGAGGAAGCGGATCAAAATCCAAATGGGATTGATCATGATAGAATGGGCTCTTAATAGGGTTTGGTCCTGAGGCTATGTATGTTAAAAAAAAACTATCTGGCATCGATTAGTTCACCATAGGCCTTTCTCAGTGGACCGCAGTAGTGTACGCACGCACGCACACACACACACACACACACGCGCGCACACACACACACACACACACACACATACCAAGAAGCAGAGAACGGAGAAGATTGGGCTTATCTTCTGCTCGTTTGATCTTCTGCTTCGGAAGATCTTGCTAGATCTCTGGAGGATCTCTCCCCTCGTTCACCCACAGGGTTGGCCCTGCTCAAACCCCTCTAACAAGACGCCTGCTTCTCTCGCATCGGAACACGAGGGGGAAAATAGAATATCTCATGCGGCTGGGGTTTAGCTTGTCATCACAGGCTCAGCTTCTTAAGGTTGAAGATAACAGGTTTGGAGGAATGTGGTGTGTGAGTGTGTGGCTGGATGGGGGATGATGGTTGTTGGAGTAGAAGAACAAGGTTGAACTCTTTGACCTGACCCTCCCTTGTATCTTACTCTAACCTGCTCTCTGAGCTGATGTATAGCTTTAAGCAGGTGGTCTTTGACCAGGAGCTGTCTAGGATCATATAACAGATTTGACTGACACACACGCTAGCTCCTTTTCAGTCCTGATAGGCCTTGTCCTCTAATCAGTGACCTTTGAACCCTAACACTCTGTGCTGTCTGTATTGTCAGATTACAGGGGAATAACTATTATCAGGACACGTTCTTAACACTGACACTGAGGGGTATACACATTCTGGTGTCTTAAGGATCCACCCCTTTTTAAATATTTTCGCCTGAAATGACATACTCAAATCTAACTGCCTGTGGCTCAGGCCCTGATGCAAGGATAGGCATGTTCTTGGGACCATTTGAAAGGAAACACTTTGAAGTTCATGGAAATGTGTAAGGAATGTAGGGGAATCTACCCCAATAGTTCTGGTAAAAGATAATACAAAGACAAAAATCAACCGTTCTTTTGTATTTTTGTTGTAAATTTCTTTGAAATGCAAGAGAAAGGCCATTATGTATTATTCCAGCCCAGGTGCAATATACAGTATATGAGCAACGTTTTCGACTGATCCAATGAACCATTGCATTTCTGTTCAAAATGTTGTATCAAGACTGCCCAAATATGCCTAATTTGTTCAAAATTGTGCATTCTCCTCAAACAATAGCATGGTATTCTTTCACTGTAATAGCTACTGTAAATTGGACAGTGAATTTAAGCTTTCTGCCAATATCAGATATGTCTATGTCCTGGGAAATGTTACCTACAACCTCATGCTAATCACATTAGCCTACATTAGCTCAACCGTCCCGTGGAAGGGACACCGATCCCGAAGAAGTCCCTTAGTTCTGTTCGTTTTGACTGGTGTGAACACTATCTTCAATTGGAAGCCCACTAAACAATGCACCATGGTTCGCTCAGAACGGGCGGTCTTGGTCCGGTTCAGTTCGTACCGTGGTGCGGTTCGCTGCAGGTGAGAACGCAGTCCGAACCAAACACAGTCATGCCTTATTATTGGTCGTTTGATGAAATGCATGCAGCATCATAACCTGCCATCTCTGAAAAAACATTCCGTGGGTAGCAGCAGCATTTATTAGCTCAACCGATGCAGATTATGGGAGACGGAGGCTATTCTGTGGATAGACTATTCACGTCGCAGTTAGAGCAGCTATTGCGCTGCATCCTCCTGCATGTTGTTGGAAGACCAGAGCGAAAGTAATATAAAGATTGGGACACACAACTGATGCTTCATGTTAATCATACATGGATCTAACGTGAGCATTTTTTGTCCAATAATGACTTCATGGGCACATGATTTTGTTAAGGAAATTTTGTTTGTTTAGCATTTGGCAACCGGGAAAACTACAGCACCAGTCAAAAGTGTGGACCCACCTACTCATTCAAGGGTTTTTCTTTATTTTTACTATTTTCTACATTGTATAATAATAGTGAAGACATCACAACTATGAAATAACACATATGGAAACATGTAGTAACCAAAAAAGTGTTTAACAAATCCAAATCTATTTTCAATTTGATATTCTTCAAAGTAGCCACCCTTTGCCTTGATGACAGCTTTGAAAACTCTTGGCATATGTGGGAACTCCTTCAGAGGAGTTGAGAGAATGCCAAGAGTGTGCAACGACATTATAAAATCCATGTACACAAATAACAAGTGTGTAATTAAATTTGGCAAAACACAAAATTAGGTGGAAACTGAACTGCACTTCCGAACCTCCTCCTAAATGTATGACCATATTGTCATACCATACCATTGTCGTCGTTTTAAATACGAATTTGTTCTTAACTGACTTGCCTAGTTAAATAGGTTCAATTTAAAATTACCACAAAAAAATACACAAACCCACAAAGAATTTTGGTAAACTCCCATATCTATTGGGTGAAATACCACAGTGTGCCATCACAGCAGCAAGATTTGTGATCTCTTGCCACAAGAAAAGGGCAACCAGTGAAAAACAAACACCATTGTAAATATAACCTATATTTATGTGTATTTATTTTCCTTTTTGTACTTTAACTATTTGCACATCATTACAACACTGTATAGATACTGTACATAATATGACATTTGAAATATCTTTATTCTTTTGGAATTTTTGGAAGTGTAATGTTTCATATTTTATTGTTTATTTCACTTTTGTTTATTATTTATTTCACTTGCTTTGGCAATATAAACATACATTTACCATGCCAATAAAGCCCTTAAATTGAATTGAATTGAAAAATTGAGAGAGCGAGAGAGAGAAGCAGACAGAGAGAGAGAGGAAGATCAGAGATGACACCACATCATCCCCCTCCCCAGAACATCACATGATGATGAAGCTAACTGTGATGATGTGCTTTGCTGTCTGCCTGGGGGGCCTATAGGGATCAGAACCCAGCAGGAAGTCTGGTTAGATCCATCCCATAATATATGGGCTCATTTGGAATCAGACCTTGTTGGCTTCATAGGGCCAAATCTCCAGTGGGTTCTGTCTTCTCCCATTCCCTTTCAACATGCTAGAGCTTGTAGCTCGTTTCTGCGTTACCACAAATATCCGACTGATTCATTTTCTTAAAGTCAGCTGTCACCTTCCTTACATACATATAGTTGAAGTCCGGAGTTTACATACACCTTAGCCAAATACATTAAACTCAGCTTTTCACAATTCCTGACAATTAATCCAAGAACAAATCACCTCTAGGATCACCACTTTATTTTAAGAATGTGAAATGTCAGAATAATAGTAGAGAGAATTATTTATTTCAGCTTTTATTTCTTTCATCACATTCCCAGTGGGTCAGAAGTTTACATACACTCAATTAGTATTTGCTAGCATTGCCTTTAAATTATTTAACTTGGGTGACATTATTTAAGTTGGATGAATTTCATCCCAAACCTCCTGACAGAGCTGGTGTAATTGAGTCAGGTTTTAAGGCCTCCTTGCTCGCACAGGCTTTTTCAGTTTTGGCCACACATTTTCTATAGAATTGAGGTCAGGGCTTTGTGATGGCCACTCCAATACCTTGACTTTGTTGTCCTTAAGCCATTTTGCCACAACTTTGGAAGTATGCTTGGGGTTATTGTCCATTTGGAAGACCCATTTGTGACCAAGCTTTAACTTCCTGATGTCTTGAGATGTTGCACATAATTTTCCTTTCAGGTTATGTTGATATAGGACTCGTTTTACTGTGGATTTAGATACTTTTGTACCTGTCTCCTTCTGCATCTTCACAAGGTCCTTTGCTGTTGTTCTGGGATTGATTTGCACTTTTCGCACCAACGTACGTTCATCTCTATGAGTCAGAACGCCTCCCCTTCCTGAGCGGTATGATGGCTGCGTTGTCCCATGGTGTTTATACTTACGTACTATTGTTTGTACAGATGAACGTGGTACCTTCAGGAGTTTGGAAATTGCTCCCAAGGATGAACCAGACTTGTGGAGGTCTTACAATTCTTTTTCTGAGGTCTTCGCTTGTTTCTTTTGATTTTCACATGATGTCAAGCAAAGGTAGTCATTGAAATACATCCACAGTTACACCTCCACTTGACTCAAACCATGCCAATAAGCCTATCAGAAGCTTCCAAAGCCATGACATAATTTTCTGGATTTTTACAAGCTGTTTAAAGGCACAGTCAACTTAGTGTATGTAAACTTCTGACCCACTGGAATTGTGATACAGTGAATTATAAGTGAAATAATCTGTCTGTAAACAATTGTTGGAAAAATGATCTGTGTCATGCACAAAGTATATTTACCAAAACTATAGTTTGTTAACAAGAAATTTGTGGAGTGGTTGAAAAACGAGTTTTAAGGACTCCAACCTAAGTCTATGTTAACTTCCGACGTCAACTGTATGTATGTTATCATGAATTCCTCTTTTATTAGCCATATCGCAATATGCTAATTCTCACTCACATCCTCTTACAGTTAACATATGGTGCTGCATTTAATTTTGGCTGTGTGTCAGTTGTGCCGCATTAAGTTTATGGATTGCTTGCGCTCCCCCCTCCCCATCCCCCAAAAGTTACCCCACGCATAGGGGATGAGATTAAGGGGCTTGGGTCAGCGGATTTCGGCTCGGTGCCCCCCAAGATTAGATTGATAGGGTCAGAGTCCAACCCCCCTACAATCCAGATTATAGTGATAGGATTCCCCTACTTTCTGATTGGGTTAATCCCTGCTCTTAATGACGATTTAATCAAAGAGGGGATGCGGTTGTTTTGGTGGGTTGAGCTTTGGGTGGACGGTGGCTCGTTTTGAGGTCCATGTGGTGTGTCATAGCACTCAAAGCGTGTGGATACAGTTTGTCGACGTAGTACAAGCTTGGTCATTTATCACCCGTTATGGTATCCCAAGGCCAATGCTCCACAGTGCTAGCCTGTGTGTAGATTGGTGTTTTCTAGGTGGCCTGAGATCCTTGACTCCTTTTTTCCATGCTACAGCCAGAAACCATTCCACCATTCTAGAGCCATTCCAGTCTTCCAGTGAAAGCCTACTGTTGTTCTCAGCTGGAATGTGTATCTGATCATGTTTATGCTGTCTGCTTTCCTGCAATCTCTATATCTTTCCCCATCACGTGAGATGTCCATCATGCACGAGACATGATGTCATTTTCATGCCTGGCTGTAACCCACTGAACTAGTTCTGCACAGGATTTTTTATTTGAACTCCGTCTGTAACTAGTTCAGTTTCACAAATGTCATTTTAAAGTGCAGATTTCCTTTATTCTCTAAAGCCCTCAAACTCAACTGGTTTTTTTTTCATTCTTCCCCTCTAAACAGGGACAGTGGGCTCCAGACCTTGTAGGGTAACAGTTGAATACCCCTGCTCTAAAGGAAGGATTTACTGGGATTATGTTGAAACGCAGAAAAACGACTTAATCTGGCCACAGTCACGTGCATGTGTACTGTAGAGTGTGTACTGTAGAATGTGTACTGTAGAGTGTGTACTGTATAGTGTGTACTGTATAGTGTGTACTTTATAGTGTGTACTGTAGAGTGTGTCAGGGTCAGAGAGAGAGTGAGAGGAGATAAAAGCAAGGTCAGATGTCTGATAGTCTCAGGTAAATCCAGACGTAGGGATTGTAGTCCAGCTGAGAGACAAAATGAGAAATTAAAATCTCCATCAAATGGATCACTGGGGATTGGAAATTAAATCTGTAATCAGATGGTGATTATTCTGAGAGAGAGAGAGAGAGAGAGAGAAACCTAGAGTCTCTTTGCGTGACCAGACATTTCTGAACAGGCACTGTGATAGGGCTGCCTCATGGTTCATTAAGAAATTAGGGTCAAAGTCCCGACAGAGGAACAATTAATAGTGAAGTGAAACACGCCATTATTGACTAAGGGCCATTATAGCAGTAAAGAGACAAAAATGGATCAGAGAATTACAAGCCCTCTCTCACTGTCACACTCTTGTGTGTCCCTGGCCTGTGGTAGTAGAGACATCTTCCCTTTCTAAACTGCTGTCAATCTGGGGAATTTGGATGATTTCCTAATTTTATCTGCCTGTACTCATAGATGATCTTAAGAGCATTGGACTATATTCTATAATCAGAGAGGGACCTATGTTTGTCCAGGAGGTTTCCTATAGCCTGTCTTCTGCTTTACTCGGATTGGTTCCTAAGTGTTTGAACTGCCTTCTGCTTGGTCTCTGGTTGAGCATGTGCAGTATGGACTAGCGTCCTATGGGTGGAGAGGGTGGGGGAGAAGAGCGAGTCGGTATGGGCAAGAGAGGGGGATGATGGAGGGAGGAATAGAGGTGTGAGAGGAGGATGATGGAGGGGAAGAATAGAGGCGTTAGAGGAGGATGATGGAGGGAGGAATAGAGGTGTTAGAGGAGGATGATGGAGGGGGGAATAGAGGTGTGAGAGGAGGATGATGGAGGGAGGAATAGAGGTGTGAGAGGAGGATGATGGCGTCCAGGTGGAAACTGTTATGACTGAGGGGTTATTGCTCCAGGATATACTATTTTAGGAGGGAGAGCTTTTGGGACAGCACTCTCCTCCTCTCTGTTCTGTTTAATTGGTTCTGTCCCCAGCTGAACCTCCGCTGAACAAGTGGGCTCATTTCAAAATGGATGAAATTCCAAATGGGAAAAGTTGCTCAGGAGATCAGCCGAGTAAATCCTACGTGCTGGAACTCTCTGAAATAGTGTTCACATGCATGTGCTCTTCTCAAGCCCACAGTAGCCTTTCCACTGCATTTACCAAACCCTAACCTCTCTCCCTTCCTGTCTCGCTCTCTCTCCAGGCGTTTGGACAAGCCTACTCCAACCATAAGAAGGTGGCTGCAGATGGGGAGAGCAGGGAGGAGTCTCTGATCCAGGAGGCGGTGTGTAAGGAGGCCTATTACGAGCAGCGGGTCCTGGAGCTGCAGACGGAGCTCCGCCAGGCCCGTAATGTCCTCACCAACACCCAGTCAGAGAACGAACGCCTGGCCTCCATCGCCCAGGAGATGAGAGAGGTAAGATAGAAAAGGTTCAGTTGCCATACTATAGATGCGAGTTTGCATACAGACTAATACGCCACCTGATATTAAAACATGTAAGATTATATTTTCTGGACAGGTGTAGACTCTATTCACAAAAGACACATTGTAATCCTATCTTGATTTGATCTAGATTCTAGTTGACTACCCATTACTGGATTTGTAGGGCAAGGCGCTTGTATTGCCAGGGTTGTGGGTTCAATTCCCACGGGGGACCAGCATGATGAAAATGTATGCACTCACTACTGTAAATTGCTCTGGATAAGAGCGTCTGCTAAATGATGTCAAATGTTTTTGGGATTATTTGTGATTGGATTTGACAATAGGTATAGACTTGGGTATATGAGATCAGATCCTATTGTTGACTATTATATGTGCATGTATGTAAACAAAATTACACTTGCACATGCTCAACTACACAATTGCTGATACACACACACACCCACACACACACTTTCGACTTCACAGATACGTATGTACGCACACGTACCTGTACTAGCATTGAAGCTTTCCCAATTATCTATACTTGGCGACACTTGCGCAATGTACACACCCATGCAAATTTGCTATACATTCAGATATTGTTTATTTATACCCTGCCTGTGGCTACTAGACTACAGTTCCAGACTTGCCCGACTCCCGTGCTAGCGGTTGAACTCTGCTTGTCGTGTTCAGGCAGGACTAATCACACCCACTCTGATAGTTTCAACCCCTGTGGTGAACTGGCACAGATCAGGCTGATTGAACGAGCGCCATAATGGCTGTCGTACTGATGTGGTCCTGTCTCTGCAGCCCTGGGGATCTGGGCGAGGCTAAAATTACAGAAGGAGAGAGCAGGGGAATCTTAACGGCCTGTCTCTGCTGTGGCGTGATGACGGGAAAGGTTAACAACTGCTTGGTTAAAGAAAATTGTGATAAATAAAAAAAGTATACCAGTTTCATTTAAGGACCAAATAATTGACAGCTGTGCCGTAGAGATTGCTAAATAGTTGGGAGGAGATTTTCGTTTTAATGATTCCATGGCACATCGATTCAAAATGTAGAGTTTTTCTATGTAAATGATTATACAAAATTCTTGCAACCGATTGAATGTTACATACAGTTGAAGTCGGAGGTTTACATACACTTAGGTTGGAGTCATTAAAACTCGTGTTGTTGTCCATTAGTTTACTCCAATTAGGGGACGGGTGGTAGGGTTAGGGGAAAATAATAAAGGAATAAATATTTTAAAAATATATGGGGTGTTGGAAATGATGCAGACAATTACATTGATAGAAGCCACAATCTATTTGTAATATTAAAGCTGATCCCCCCCCCCCCCAAAAAAAAAAATGTTTTTTATTGCGAAAGGCAGATCATAGTTGAGGAAAAATTCTACTATAGGCAAACTAGGCAAATCAGGCATTATGCATATATTATGGTTACAGGTTAATTGTTGCATTAGTAATGCATTTATGCTGTGGCACTAGTGTATATTACACAGAGTACAGGCACTAGGTCCTGAGATTATCAGCAGTGCCCATCGGCCAGCCCTGGCGACACTGGCGTGCCTCTCCTCTCCCATCAGATCTGGCATCCTTCCCTGGCTTGAGAGCGTCAGCCGTGCCACCCACCTGCCCCATTTTCCGCTATGCGCCAGATAAGAGCCGGTGAGATGCCACACACCACTCGTATCCCGTCACACACTGCCCCACTAACACACATACACCTACATTGTCTCAGAGACATCCCCTCACACACTGCCCCACTAACACACATACACCCACATTGTCTCAGCGACATCAGGTCATACATCCCCAATCATCATAATAGCATCCTGTATCGTCTGTGTTCTCTTTTGTTTTTAAATGTCATTTACATTCAGGCCTAATTAGCCTCATTAGCAGAGACTGCGTGTATATGTGTGTGTGTGTGTGCGTGTGTGTGCCTGTGTGTGTGTGTCTGGGCTGAGCCAGCAGTGAAGAGATTGAAATAACGAGAGGGGCCGACATGTTGAAAGGGGGCCAGGCCCCTCTTGGGGAGGTGGTTAGCTTTGAACTGACAGAAGGAGAGGGAGACAGAAAGAGAGGGAGAGACAGAAGAAGAGAGGGAGAGACAGAAGGAGAGGGGCTCTCACTTTTGGATCGTTTGATCTGAAGGGCTGTGTTCTCTTAGTAGTAGGTATTAAGGGTGAAATAATGAGGAGGGATTTCTGACACCGGCTGCTGAGCAGGGAGAGGATAAGGTATATACAGTAGATTACAAGAAGGGCAAGACGATATAGCGGTACCTCACCTCCATAAGCCTAAAAACTGTTCCTGTGTCTCCTTCTCCTGTCAAATGTATTTAATCAAAACAAATTCATTTCTCAGGGTTTTAATTTGTTAACAGAAAATCACTAAAGCATGCTGTGAGCCCTCTCTCTCTCTCTCTCCCTCTGTCTCCCCCTCTTTCTTTCCCAACCTCTCTCCCGCTTACTCTCTCCCTTCCTTGTTTAACCCCTCTCCCCAAATCCCTCCATGTTGGGACTCATCAGATTTAGTTAAGCTCTGCGACAGCGTTTTGCTGCTCAAGTTAGCGATTACTCCGGTTCTGGGAGGGGAGAGGGTCTGAAGGCCTCCTCTAAGGGAGTTTGACACCCCCCCGTCAGTTTGGAAACGCGTCTGCGGCAAGGTAATCAAATCCTCAAATCACTTTGCTTTCAGTCTGGTCGTTTCTTATAGATATTAGGACAAAAAAAAATGAAGTACTAACAATTTTCGTCAGGCTCTAGGAAATAGGCCAGTTGCTACTTGGCTCTGGCGACTGAAACAAGTCTTAAGATTGGCTTTATGGAAGCCAGATGTCTTTCTCCAAACATAGCTTATGTTTGTCTTAGGCTGTGTCTCGTCTGCAGTAACAGTAGAGTATCAGCCCCCTCTTTATGAACACATGGATCCACTTATTACCTACATACTTGCACTTACAGTTGACGTCGGAAGTTTACATGGACTTAGTTTGGAGTCGTTAAAACTCATTTGTCAACCACTCCACAAATTTCTTGTTAACAAACTATAGTTTTGGCAAGTCGGTTAGGACATCTACTTTGTGCATGACACAAGCACTTTTTCCAACAATTGTTTACAGACAGATTATTTCACTTATAATTCACTGCATCACAATTCCCGTGGGTCAGAAGTTTACATACACTAAGTTGACTGTGCCTTTAAACAGCTTGGAAAATTCCTGAAAATGATGTCATGGCTTTAGAAGCTTCTGATAGGCTAATTGACATAATTTGAGTCAATTGGAGGTGTACCTGTGGATATATTTCAAGGAGGACCTTCAAACTCAGTGCCTCTTTGTTTGACATCATGGGGAAATCAAAAGAAATCAGCCAAGACCTCAGAAAAAACATTGTAGACCTCCACAAGTCTGGTTCATCCTTGGGAGCAATTTCCAAACTCCTGAAGGTACCACGTTCATCTGTACAAACAGTAGTACGCAAGTATAAACACCATGGGACCACGTAGCCGTCATACTGCTCAGGAAGGAGACACGTTCTGTCTCATAGAGATGAACGTACTTTGGTGCGAAAAGTGCAAATCAATCCCAGAACAACAGCAAAGGACCTTGTGAAGATGCTGGAGGAAACAGGTACAAAATATCTATATCCATAGTAAAACGAGTCCTATATCGACATAACCTGAAAGACTGCTCAGCAAGGCAGAAGCCACTGCTCCAAAACCGCTTTTAAAAAAAAGCCAGACTACAGTTTGCAACTGCACATGGGGACAAAGATTGTACTTTTTGGAGAAATGTCCTCTGGTCTGATGAAACAAAAATATAACTATTTGGCCATATTGACCATCGTTATGTTTGGAGGAAAAAGGGGGAGGCTTGCAAACCGAAGAAGACCATCCCAACCGTGAAGCGCGGGGGGTGGCAGCATCATTGTCACGTCCTGACCTTAGTTCCTTTTTTATGTCTCTGTTTTAGTTTGGTCAGGGTGTGAGTTGGGGTGGGCATTCTATGTTTTGTAGTCTAGGTTTTGTATTTCTATGTGTTTGGCCTGGTATGGTTCCCAATCAGAGGCAGCTGGCAATTGTTGTCTCTGATTGAGAACCATACTTAGGCAGCCTGTGTTCCCACTATGATTTGTGGGTAGTTGTTTTCTGTTGTGTGTCTGCACCAGCCAGAACTGTTTTGGTCGTTCTCTTTGTTATTGCTGTGTTTATTAAATAAATATGGACACATACCACGCTGCACCTTGGTCCTCTCCTTCCAACAGCCGTTACAATCATGTTGTGGGGGTGCTTTACCGTAGGAGGGACTGGTGCACTTCACAAAATAGATGGCATCTTGAGGTAGGAAAATGATGTGGATATATTGAAGCAACATCTCAAGACATCAGTCAGGAAGTTAAAGCTTGGTCGCAAATGGGTCTTCCAAATGGACAATGACCCCAAGCATACTTCCAAAGTTGTGGCAAAATGGCTTAAGGACAACAAAGTCAAGGTATTGGAGTGGCCATCACAACGCCCTGAACTCAATCCTATAGAACATTTGTGGGTAGAACTGAAAAAGCGTGTGTGAGCAAGGAGGCCTACACACCTGACCTAGTTACACCAGGTCTGTCAGGAGGAATGGGCCAAAATTCACTCAACTTATTGTGGGAAGCTTGTGGAAGGCTACCTGAAACGTTTGACTCAAGTTAAACAATTTAAAGGCAATGCTACCAAATACTAATTGAGTGTATGTAAACTTCTGACCCACTGGGAATGTGATGAAAGAAATAAAAGCTGAAATCATTCTCTCTACTATTATTCTGACATTTCACATTCTTAAAATAAAGTGGTGATCCTAACTGACCTAAGACAGGGAATTTGTACTGTCATTAAATGTCAGGAATTATGAAAAACTGAGTTTAAATGTACTTGGCCAAGGTGTATGTAAACTTCCGACGTCAACTGTACATCACTCTTTCTCTGTGAATACGGATTCACAGTTTAGTGCTATTACCGGTGCTCGACTGGTTCCCTTGTGTGTGGCTCTGTCTGCCTGCAGGTGCCAACCTCATTGTGAATGCAGACACACACACACACTGGTGCAGTGGCAAGGTTGGCGGCCAGGGCTAATTGCCTAGATGGAGGAAGTTGGAGGGTATATCTCACTATGTATAGGAGCTAATGACACCCATCCACTGCCACTTTATGGGCAGAGGTAGCCAGCAGAAGGCGGGCAGCGGGTGGGAGCCACGGCACTGAGGCTGCCATTGTGATGGGACTGAGGACTCTGAAAGAACCCTTTGTCAGCTGGGTTTCAAATTAGGCAGCTAGGGATGGAGGGAGAAAGGGAGAGGGTGGAAAGAGGAGAAGAAAATCCGTTAGGAGGAGGAGAAAACAGAGACTCCGAAATGTGATGTGTTTGTTTCTTTTTCTGGCATATGCTTGGCAGCCCTGATTTAGTCAAGGGGATGTTTTTCTCCCAAACCTCTGTCAGTTGGTCTGTCATGTGACTCCGTAGACAGAGTTGGGTCACCTTGTGATTGTCGACCTTTTTTCTCTATGAGATATTTGGAAATATAGCTGAACGATGGGATCTTTCAGAAATCAATTTATTTCAATCAACTGTATTCCCTATGGGCCAATTATTACATGGGCCAATTATTCATTATTATTATTATTACTACAAAGTGGCAGTCTCGACAACATAAACAAGTCTTGATACAGTACCCGTCTACCGTCGGATGCAGAGGGTCTTTTATGTGATAAATAATTGCCAGACAGGTTCATAAGGCGAGCTCGTTTTTATGAGGTAATGACCCCACTACACCTCAATGACCTACCATGCTCAATAATCATCCATCACAGTTAACCTATTGCTAGTAAAAGCGTATACACTACTCAGACCTATAAACCATCTAAAATGGCAGCTGTCTATGATTGACTGTCTGAGATATCCAATGAATGCATTCTCAATCCTGTAGCCTCCTCCCGCCCCCTCTCTTTCAATTGATCCTGTTTAACATACCACTGGTATACGGCGTTCATACGTCACATATAAACATGTCTGCCGTCTATGAGGCCCATAGACACCCAGCCAGTGACTGAGAGCCTTGGGCAGTGATAAGCCACACTTCTATGCCACGGTGCGAGCTACAGTACAGGATTAAAGCCATACAATGGGTGTGGTAATGACCGTGACTCCATTAGACTCAAGCGCTCATGTCACAGACTGAATCTGTGCTGCCTCCCGCGCTCTTTTCAACACTCACAGAATTCCCACAGTGAGCCGCTCAAGAAATTAACTAATTCACTCACAGTCACACAAAGACGCATTCATTATCACTACACTGTTTAGTGTCTAGTCAGACATGGTAGCAGAAATCCCCTTACAGATACACAGTAGAGGACAGGGATAGATAGTGTAGTCATGTAGCCTGCACTGCTCCCATGTCTAGCTGTCTGACCAGTGACATGTAACATTCCATTTTTTCTCCCCCTTACACATTACATTAGTGAGCTCTGGCTTAGCCAATCAGAGTAATGAGCTGGTCATTCAGACATGAAATATGATAGTTTTTTCCGCCTCATTTGACACTGTGGGTAGACCTCTCAGACGTTAAGCTGGCCCTTTAAATTCACAAGCTCAATTATAACTCTTGAATTAGCTGGATTAAAGACCAGACGGAACGAGGGAAGGAGAAAAAAAAAGATCTAGAAAATGCTCAAGGGCAAGAATGGATGTTCTAGAATGTCAGAGGTTGGGTTGTAGGGTTTTTATAATAGAGGAGTAGCTCTTTGAAGGAGATTGTGAATGGTTGTAGAATGGTGATAGGGGCGGTGATTCTTTCTTCTAAATATTAGCTGGCATAAGCCCAATATAATAAAGGTGTATTCTACCTTGAATGATCTCCTCCTGTATTGTGATGGGGAGAGCAGCAGCAGGAGGGAGGGAAGGAGACTAAAAATGGGGAAGAAAATAGGGGTAGAGTGGGAAGGGATAGAGAATTAGAGCGAGAGAGAGAAGGGGAGATTGAGATTTGAGAGAAGGGGAGAAATGGGGAATGGGAAGGACGGAGGGAGGAGGAGAAGGGAGAGAGTTAGAATGAAGGAGGGCTGAGGTAAATGACATGTACAGTTTCTACACTGTACAGCTGTGTGTCTAATCTGATGACATTGACTTTGTGGCGTTAGATCCGTTTACGGGGAGCCAACCTACCCCGTCTGCCCAGAGCAGGTGTGAAACCAGGGGCACTAAGCCCTCCAGATGTTCCCTGGGTAATCTTCCCACCCCGCCCAACGCACCTCGCCCTGCCCCCATCCCCCACCCTTCCCGGTTCCGTATGTCTCTCAGATTGATGGCTATTTATAGTCACTAAAGCATGGCTCTCTTAAATACCTTTAAAAGATCTGCCATTGATTCGTAATGATATTTGTCTTTTCGTATCTGTTTTAAAGGGCCGGGGCTTTGAAAGTGTCACACTGGACCCACGTCCAGTAACACCAAAGTGGTTGTTCATGTTGGATTGATAGGCTGGTAGTCAGTCTGTACAACAGCTGTCAGGCATGCGCCCACGTACTACAGTTCACACTCCAGTGCACACACACAAACACACACTCGCACAGGCCCTCCTCCCCTCCCCTCACACACACTCAGACACGCACAGGCAGACAGGCAGACAGACAGGCAGACAGACAGACTTACAGACAGACAGACAGACAGACAGACAGACAGACAGACAGACACAAACTAACTCACACTAATGCACATACTGTACATCACACATGTATGACCCCTGGACACACAGAAACACTCATTCACATTTATGTGCATGTATGCACTATATCACCCCTCTAGACTTACACACAAACACAACCACACACAAAGGGAAGACTAGAGAGCTGATCTTTTAGCATTCTTTTCAAAGCTTTGAACGTGACCTTGAGTGTGTTTGTCCCAGTCACGGTGTCTGGGGTGTTGAATAGAATGAAAATCACTCCCAGCAACAAGCGGGATAAAATAAGATCTATTTTTTTTTCTTTCTATTGTCTCTGTACAGTATGTGTGTGGTGGGGGTTGTGAGATGGTATAGTAGAACAGCTGTACTGGGCTGAATCACGTCTCAGGGACATTTCCATTTTCCTTATTTTGCTCTGTAGGCTTCTCTACGTTTTCTACGGCTCTGAGCAATACAGTCTCGCTAGACAATCTCTGTCTGTAAACGGAGCTGGACAAGGCTGCTCCTGTCCGTGGGATAGATAGATCTAATAGAGTTCATGTTTGACCTGGAAAGAGAACTCAAGGGTGACTGTTTGATATGATACGCAGCCTCTAAAAGGGATACACCGAGAGGAGAGGGGGGATGAGAAATTAAGCCAGCCAGTGCCGTCATATCAGTAAGCCGTCTCGTGCCATCTGGAATCGTCCCTTCTTTTCTTTCCGGGGAAGGGAAATGGGAAAAGGTAAATGTGGTATTTCACAGAAACACACTCCAGATATCCCATAGTATTAAGACCAACCCAGAGTCTAACCACAGTTTCAAAGCCTAACTAATCGACAGCAGTGTTAAGCTCAAACACTTTAGGCGTCAACTTAAAGCTTTGCTGAGCCCTAAGCTGGTTAAGACTCAGTATGCTGTAAAAGGCAGTTTTAGTTGTGAAATTGGAGCTGGAGAAAGTGAAGTGTTGAGTACAGTTCCAGTAGGACTGAATCAGCTCAGAGGAAGGAGCTGACCTCTAGAATCGACTGAGCTAGTGCTTCCATGTCTTTTACAGCGGCACTCACTGCATCCCCTACAGAGAGAGGATTAGACCAGTCAAGGACTTTCCAATAGTACTCATATGTCCTACACACACAGTATACTGCACACTAGGCTTAATCTAACACACAGCTAAAATGCGCCTACTTACACACACATTAACATTAATGATCTGAAGCATTAGCCAAGCACACACACTCCCTGGTCAGGTGGGTTTGAGTGTTTAGTGAGGCAGCTGGTGTGTCCCTATAGTGGCAGTAGGCAGGGGGGGTCTTCATAAACCATACATCTGTTCATGCTAATCAGAGACCTCCCATTGACAGGGTCCTTAAAGGTAGCACGTCAAACATAAATAAAACCAGACCCCCCATCTTCTACCCCCTGTGCCCCTATCACTAACACCCCCAGGGGAGAGCTCCATCATTCGCCTGACTAAATGTTATTAACGTATTATGGCAGGCATGCATGCACACAGCCACCTTATCCCCCACTGTGCAACTACAGCTCACCTTTTTTTGTCAGGCAGTCTCTGAGGACCTCTGTGTGACCAGTGAGGTCGAGGGCAGAGTGGGCTTTTACGGAAAGCTGTGTCAAAGGTCAAAATTCTCGTTTGCATCCTAATCAGTTTGAGGAGCCTCTTAATCAGTTTGTATGTTGGTTGATATTCATTAAAGGAGCAATCAGCAGTTGCTACATAACATGTTTTCTTATAAATTAATGATATATACCCATTGAGCCTTGAAGAATATAATGTATACCGTTTAAGTCGGGAAGTTTACATACACTTAGGTTGGAGTCATTAAAACAACTCCACAAATTTACTCCACACTTCAAATTTACTCCACACTCCACAAATGTGTTGTTAACAAACTATAGTTTTGGCAAGTTGGTTAGGATATCTACTCTGTGCATGAAACAAGTAATTTTTCCACCAATTGTTTACAGACAGATTATTTCACTTTTACTTCACTGTATCACAATTCCAGGGGGTCAGAAGTTTACATACACTGAGTTGACTGTGCCTCTAAACAGCTTGGAAAATTCCAGAAAACGAAGCTTTGTATAGGCTAATTGACATCATTTGAGTACAATAAAGGTAAAAAAATTAAATTAAAATTGGAGGTGTACCTGTGGATGTACAGTGCCTTGCGAAAGTATTCGGCCCCCTTGAACTTTGCGACCTTTTGCCACATTTCAGGCTTCAAACATAAAGATATAAAACTGTATTTTTTTGTGAAGAATCAACAACAAGTGGGACACAATCATGAAGTGGAACGACATTTATTGGATATTTCAAACTTTTTTAACAAATCAAACACTGAAAAATTGGGCGTGCAAAATTATTCAGCCCCTTTACTTTCAGTGCAGCAAACTCTTTCCAGAAGTTCAGTGAGGATCTCTGAATGATCCAATGTTGACCTAAATGACTAATGATGATAAATACAATCCACCTGTGTGTAATCAAGTCTCCGTATAAATGCACCTGCACTGTGATAGTCTCAGAGGTCCGTTAAAAGCGCAGAGAGCATCATGAAGAACAAGGAACACACCAGGCAGGTCCGAGATACTGTTGTGAAGAAGTTTAAAGCCGGATTTGGATACAAAAAGATTTCCCAAGCTTTAAACATCCCAAGGAGCACTGTGCAAGCGATAATATTGAAATGGAAGGAGTATCAGACCACTGCAAATCTACCAAGACCTGGCCGTCCCTCTAAACTTTCAGCTCATACAAGGAGAAGACTGATCAGAGATGCAGCCAAGAGGCCCATGATCACTCTGGATGAACTGCAGAGATCTACAGCTGAGGTGGGAGACTCTGTCCATAGGACAACAATCAGTCATATATTGCACAAATCTGGCCTTTATGGAAGAGTGGCAAGAAGAAAGCCATTTCTTAAAGATATCCATAAAAAGTGTCGTTTAAAGTTTGCCACAAGCCACCTGGGAGACACACCAAACATGTGGAAGAAGGTGCTCTGGTCAGATGAAACCAAAATTGAACTTTTTGGCAACAATGCAAAACGTTATGTTTGGCGTAAAAGCAACACAGCTGAACACACCATCCCCACTGTCAAACATGGTGGTGGCAGCATCATGGTTTGGGCCTGATTTTCTTCAGCAGGGACAGGGAAGATGGTTAAAATTGATGGGAAGATGGATGGAGCCAAATACAGGACCATTCTGGAAGAAAACCTGATGGAGTCTGCAAAAGACCTGAGACTGGGACGGAGATTTGTCTTCCAACAAGACAATGATCCAAAACATAAAGCAAAATCTACAATGGAATGGTTCAAAAATAAACATATCCAGGTGTTAGAATGGCCAAGTCAAAGTCCAGACCTGAATCCAATCGAGAATCTGTGGAAAGAACTGAAAACTGCTGTTCACAAATGCTCTCCATCCAACCTCACTGAGCTCGAGCTGTTTTGCAAGGAGGAATGGGAAAAAAATTCAGTCTCTCGATGTGCAAAACTGATAGAGACATACCCCAAGCGACTTACAGCTGTAATCGCAGCAAAAGGTGGCGCTACAAAGTATTAACTTAAGGGGGCTGAATAATTTTGCACGCCCAGTTTTTGATTTGTTAAAAAAGTTTGAAATATCCAATAAATGTCGTTCCACGTCATGATTGTGTCCCACTTGTTGTTGATTCTTCACAAAAAAATACAGTTTTCTATCTTTATGTTTGAAGCCTGAAATGTGGCAAAAGGTCGCAAAGTTCAAGGGGGCCGAATACTTTCGCAAGGCACTGTATTTCAAGGCCTACCTTCAAACTCAGTGCCTCTTTGCTTGACATCATGGGAGAATCAAAAATAAATCAGCCAAGACCTCAGAAAAAACATTGTAGACCTGGTCTGGTCTGGTTCATCCTTGGGAGCAATTTCCAAATGCCTGAAGGTACCATGTTCATCTATACAAACAATAGTACGCAAAATCCCTGAGGTGACAGTAAAAAATCTGTCGTTCTGCCCCTGAACAAGGCAGTTAACCCACTGTTCCTAGGCCGTCATTGTAAATAAGAATTTGTTCTTAACTGACTTGCCTAGTTAAATAATAGGCTCAGGAAGGAGACACGTTCTGTCTCCTAGAGATGAACGTACTTTGGTGCGAAAAGTGCAAATCAATCCCAAAACAACAGTAAAGGAACTTGTGAAGATGTTGGAGGAAACAGGTACAAAAGTATCTATATTCACAGTAAAACGAGTCCTATATCGGCATAACCTGAAAGGCTGCTCAGCATGGAAGAAGCCACTGCTCCAAAACCACCATAAAAAAGCCAGACTACGGTTTGCATCTGCACATGGGGACAAAGATTGTACTTTTTGGAGAAATGTCCTCTGGTCTGGTGAAACAAAAATATAACTATTTGGCCATAATTACCATCGTTATGTTTGGAGGAAAAAGGGGGAGGCTTGCAAGCCGAAGAAGACCATCCCAACTGTGAAGCACGGGGGGTGGCAGCATCATGTTGTGGGGATGCTTTGCTGCAGGAAGGACTGGTGTACTTCACAAAATAGATGGCTTCATGAGGTAGGAAAATTATGTGGATATATTGAAGCAACATCTCAAGACATCAGTCAGGAAGTTAAAGCTTGGTCGCAAATGGGTCTTCCAAATGGACAATGACCCCAAGCATACTTCCAAAGTTGTTGCAAAATGGCTTAAGGACAACAAAGTCAAGGTATTGGAGTGGCCATCACAAAGCCCTGACCTCAATCCCATAGAACATTTGTGGGCAGAACTGAAAATGCGTGTGTGAGCAAGGAGGCCTACAAACCTGACTCAGTTACACCAGCTCTGTCAGGAGGAATGGGCCAAAATTCACACAATTTATTTTGGGAAGCTTGTGGAAGGCTACCTGAAACGTTAAAACATTTCAAGGCAATGCTACCAAATACTAATTAAGTGTATGTAAACCTCTGACCCACTGGGAATGTGATGGAAAAAAATAAAAGCTAAAATAAATCATTCTCTCTACTATTATTCTGACATTTCACATTCTTAAAATAAAGTGGTGATCCTAACTGACCTATGAATTTTTACTGCGATTAAATGTCAGGAATTCTGAAAAACTGAGTTGAAATGTATTTAAATGCGTCGTGAGCTTATTTCAATTGTCGTACATCATTAGAACCCAAAATATAAGATTGTTTTACTCCGATATTTGTAAACAAAGTGAATGTAAACAAACACCATATTGCCTCAAAACATGGTTAAAACTATAATTTTGACATATGGATGGTCAGTCCTTATGCTCGGTCTATGAATTTGAGAGTTCTTATATTTCCCCAGCCCTATCCCTCAGCGTTTTACTAAAACAGGGGCGGGGAGGTCACTTCGTTATTGTTTCTACTGCTGATTGCCGCTTTAAGGCCAGACAGCACTGACCCTCCAGCTGAGGCAACTGACCCGGGGGCCTGGGCCTGAAGAGCCCTGGACCACCTGGCTATTTTGTCTATCCTTGACAAATTGAAACAGTCCATGGCAGTTGCACAGTCTCAATGATGTTAACATAGATGTATCCTACTCCTGGACTCGACTCTTAAAACTCTCTCCATTGAAAGTGCTCTTCAATCCAAAAGTAGGTCATTGCCATTAAAATGGCCTTATTTCTGTGTGCAGAAAACTTCACTCCTGTGGCTGACCAGATTAGGTTTCTGATAAACGTGTCACTGGTGTCACTGCTAAATTGGGGGAGTATAGGGGAAGCTGAATTACATTGCTGGATGTTGTTGATGTGGTTCAACTAAATGTCCGAATGTCTTGGATGGGGCTTACGTCCAGATTTGAGCACAGGGGTCATGTAATTTACATTAACAGATAAGCAGGCAAAGCCCTTCTACATTTCAACTTTCCTCATTATGGTCATTATATTATAGAGCCTAACCCTTAAGTTACTTAATAGCATCAAACTGTCTTTATAAGTGTAGCCTACCATCTACAGTAAGTTTGTTAATCAGTAGTGAAAGGAGGATTGAAAACCAGAAAAGCGAAAAACACTCAAGTTTAAGTGCACTGTCCAGTAAGTCTAGAGTCTAGGTAATAGGTTAGCTACAGGGATATTTACTGGGATATGTCCCGGATAGCCTTAGGCAAAAACATTGATGTATACGCTGACTCTGTGAGCGAGTTTATTAGCAAGTGCATCGGTGATGATGTACCCACGGTGACTATGAAACCTTCCCTAACCAGAAACCGTGGATTGATGGCAGCATTCGCACAAAACTGAAAGCGCGAACCACTGATTTTAATTAAAGCAAGGCGACCGGAAACATGACCGAATACACACAGTGTAGCTATTCCCTCCGCAAGGCAATCAAACAAGCTAAGCGTCAGTATAGATACAAAGTAGAGTCACAATTCAATGGTTAAAACACAAGACGTATGTGGCAGGGTCTACAGTCAATCATGGATTACAAAAAGAAAACCAGCCCCGTCGCGGACACCGACGTCTTGCTCCCAGACAAATGAAACAATTTCTTTGCTCGCTTTGAGGACAATACAGTGCCACTGGCACGGCCCGCTACCAAAACCTGTGGGCTCTCCTTCACCGTGGCCAACGTGAGTAAAACATTTAAACGTGTTAACCCTCGCAAGGCTGCAGGCCCAGACGGCATCCCCAGCCGCGTCCTCAGAGCATGCACAGACTAGCTGGCTGGTATGTTTACGGACATATTCAATCAATCCCTACCGCACTCTGCTGTGCCCACATGCTTCTAGAAGGCCACCATTGTTCCTGTCCCCAAGGCTAAGGTAACTGAGCTAAACGACTATCGCCCAGTAGCACTCACTTCTGTCATCATGAAGTGCTTTGAGAGACTAGTCAAGGATCATATCACCTCAACCCTACCTGATACCCTAGACCCACTCCAATTTGCCTACCGCCCCAATAGATCCACAGACGATGCAATCGCAATCACACTGCACACTGCCCTAACCCATCTGGACAAGATGAATACCTATGCAAGAATGCTGTTCATTGACTACAGCTCAGCATTTAACAACATAGTACGCTCCAAACTCGTCATTGTGCAACTGTGTCCTGGACTTTCTGACAGGCCGCCCCCAGGTGGTGAGGGTAGGAAACAACATCTCCACCCCGCTGATCCTCAACACTGGAGCCCCTCAAGGGCGCGTTCTCAGCCCTCTCCTGTACCCCCTGTTCACCCATGACTGAGTTGGAGGCCATGCACGCCTCCAACTCCCCCCCCCCAACCACATCGATGGGACAGTAGCGGAGAAGGTGGAAAGTTTTAAGTTTGGACAAACTTAAATGGTCAACACACACAGACAGCGTGGTGAAGAAGGCGCAACAGCTGTAAAGTAGGTCTGATCTTGTATGGTAAATCATGCGTTATTCATTAATGCACCATAGTTTTCACACAGGCACTATAGACTACACCCATGCTCATTATACACGCACACTGCCTCATGAATATTCATTAGCCTTCACCCAACCATCAGCATCAATCGGGCGCTGCACTTAGTAATGAATTATTACACAGCGCTAATGAGGAGCATGTTCTTCCTTCACCAGGGAATTTGATTTGCTCTGAATATGTAATGGTATCTGTAAGCTAAGCTAATAATGGCATGAAGTCGTATTACATGGGTAAACAGAGAGTAAAAATGTAACATTCGTTGATTGTGTTAAAGTGATGAGTCAAATTACTAAGATGTTTTCGGAATTTACATTTCAAACTATTCACACACACACACACACACACACACACACTCACACACACACACACACACACACACACACACACACACACAGCATCTGTTCATAAGGAAAATGACCCTCTGATCTGTGACTGGAGTGACGTGTGTGTTGAGGGACTCTCCTTTGTCACCTCATCTCGATCACCTGACAGGATTTGAGACCATGTGTCACGCTACACACACACACAGACACACACACACACACTCACACACACACACAATAACATAACCAAAGAGAGCACACTGCGCAGCTGAACTCACACTCATTCTCAAAGTCAATGCATTCATGCACAAAACTGATAACTACAGAGAACAGATTGCACATGCTCTCTTTCAAAGTCACACACGCATACACTACAGTTCGAAAGTTTGGGGTCACTTAGAAATGTCCTTGTTTTTGAAAGAAAATCACATTTTTTTGTCCATTAAAATAACATCAAATTGATCAAAAATACAGTGTAGACATTGTTAATGTTGTAAATGACTATTGTAGCTGGAAACGGCAGATTTTTTTAATGGAATATCTACATAGGTGTACAGAGGCCCATTCATTTTAAAAGGCTAATTGATCATTAGAAAACCCTTTTGCAATTATGCTAGCACAGCTGAAAACTGGAGTTCTGATTAAAGATTAAATAAAACTGGCCTTCTTTCGACTAGTGTGTGTGTGTGTGTGTGTGTGTGTGTGTGTGTGTGTGTGTGTGTGTGTGTGTGTGTTTGTGTGTTTGTGTGTGTGTGTGTGTGTGTGTGTGTGTGTGTGTGTGTGTGTGTGTGTGTGTGTGTGTGTGTGTGTGTGTGTGTGTGTGTGAAAAACAAGGACATTTCTAAGTGACCCCAAACTTTTGAACGGTAGTGTACATTCAGAGTAAGCACCACACACCCCTTTGCTGAGTATCTCCTTACTGTAAAGCTTTTAAGTAGCCTAACCGTCAGACTCAGGTTTCCTGCATTTGTCAGATAAGGGCTGACTGGCTGGGATGGGTAATGATGGGGGACGGCAGGGGGAGGTTCAAGGGTGGTGGTAGGGGAGTTGATCGAGTCTACTGGAGGGGGAGGAAGGGGTATGGAGGAGGACAGACAGGGAGACGGTGAGGACACAGGCTGCAGGGCTTATCTGATCCTGTTGGCTTTGAGCCTGTCAGTCTGTCACTGTAGGAGGAGGGGGCAGGGAGAGATCTCCGACTCGTTTACTGTGCCTTCCTGTGTCAGAGCTTTTGTCACCATCTGGGAGATAAGTGTGGTGCTCTCGCTGTGGTGCCATCCGAACTGGCAGACAGGCACCCCGTGGCCCGATGCCCATAGAGAAACCTGGCACCTGGATACACACACAACCTGGCACCTGGATAAGTATTGGGGGTGCACATACTTATCCAGGTAGATTGGCTGTTTTAAAACACTCACACAAAAGCCAAAAATATGGTTCACTGACAATATTTGTTATTTTTTGTCCCTTTCTCTCCATCCCTCTCTCCTCTTCTCCCTCTGTCCCTGTAATTCGCTCCTACAGAACAGCCAAGTGGTGGAGCTGCAACGGACCAGTCTGCGTGATGACATCAAGGAGTATAAGTTCCGGGAGGCACGTCTGCTGCAGGACTACACAGAGCTGGAGGAGGAGAACATCTCCCTGCAGAAACAGGTCTCCATGCTCAAACAGACCCAGGTAAGGATTAACACAACCACACTGTGAGAGGGGGGAGGTAGTGGGACTAGGGGTAGAGCATGGCTGGATGGTAGGAGAATAGGAAAGGGAACAGAGGATTAGGGGTGGGGCTAGATGGAATGGGGAATGGGAAGGAAAATTAGAAAAGATCAACCCACCTTTTATATGTACTCCCTCGCTTCTGCAGGCTACTCCTCCCCTCACACTTCATAATGAACCCCTCCTCACTACAATTATCTGCATTTAGCTGAATCTGCTCATTAGGCTCAGTTAACCCAATAGCTGCAGGCTCTCTGAACCAAGGCATTGCACTACTGTCTACTATACATCCCAGTCTATGTGCAACCCCCAGTTTTCCATGCTCACACACCATAGACTTCTACCTGTATTATCCAGTTTCTGCTACCACAGCCCAAACAAGCCCTGGAATACACTGATTTAATTCAGATTAGAGAAACCACACTCAAATGTAATAAAGAGATTAGGCTTTATGTGGCGACCTATTTGCGCCCGGAGAGAGGGGGAGCGTGTAACACAGTTTAAAGGGTGTGTTCCTGATAGCTAGCTTTCCCTCTACGTAGACCACAGATACACACAGAGAGAGAGAGAGAGAGAGAGACACGGAGTTGCAAGGCAAATACTGTGATTTTAATTCACACATTGATTGCAAGAGTAAAAACAGCCACAAAATATAAGAGAATCTACAAATAGGAGATTTCCTTTTGAAATAGATTTTTGTGGGAACTGCTAACACTCTCCATCTGCCCTATATGAAGGGATTTTGTTTGCTAAATTTAGAGGCATGAATTTAAAACAAAGACCTGTAGGCTATAGTTTTAATTGGCCAATTACAGTACCAAATCCTATTTAGATGAAAAGACAATAAAAAAGGCAATTTTGCACTTTTAAAAGCCCTCAATTTATGGTGACAAAATGAGTTGATTAAACCAGTATGGCATCCTATTTGCATTTCTCTCATATAAGCCCCACCCTTCTGCTTTGACACATCCTTGTCTCTCCCGCCCCTACAGGTGGAGTTTGAGGGTCTGAAGCACGAGATTCGTCGTCTGGAGGAGGATACCCAGTTCCTGAACAGCCAATTGGAGGACGCCATCCGCCTGAAGGAGATTGCAGAGCGACAGCTAGGGGAAGCGCTGGAGACCATCAAGACTGAGCGCGAGCACAAGGCCGCCCTGAGGAAAGAGCTCTCCCACTACATGAGCATAGGAGACTCTATGTACCACAGGTACACACACAATCAAAGTCACACCTCATGCATCCACCAGAGCCTTAGACAATATAATATAATACGAACTGTTATGAGAATAACAGTGAACTTCATGTTTTTATGTTCTGGTCCTCTCTCTCTCACCAGCCCCCTCAGCATCTCTCTGGATGGACTCAAGTTCAGCGATGACGCTGCCACGGAACCCAACAACGACGAAGCTCTCCATGGTTACGAGAACGGCTTCAGCAAGCTGGCCAACGCCATCGCCGAGGACAACCGTGCGTTTGCGCACAAGAAAGGTGACCTGTTCCGTCCCGTCCCCAGCCTGGTAGACGACCTGCTGAGTGAACTGAACATCTCTGAGATCCAGAAACTCAAACAGCAGCTGCTGCAGGTACGTAGCTACACCCTACAAACCGTTAATTCATTGAGTATGATAGGGTAAACAGTGAGGTATAACCAGCTGCTGCAGGTACGTAGCTACACCTTACAAACCGTTAATTCATTGAGTATGATAGGGTAAACAGTGAGGTATAACCAGCTGCTGCAGCTATAACCATAGTAGATCATTCACTCAGTGAATCTGTTTACACTGTGTATGATATAAATGACACCACGGTTTTAATTATACAATACACATTGATACTCAGATAACGTTCAAAACAAACGTTGATAGCCACGTGGATCCAGTGGCTCTTTTGGCCAGGCTGCACGCCTCTGAATCCTGTTAGGGGGAGCTAATCCTGTAGGACACACCCCCAGGATGTCACACACACACACACACACGCACGCACATACACACACACACACACACAAACACAGGGTTAGGCCATCTGTCAGAACATCAGAACGCCTCAACCGTCTCCATGGTTAACAGTGTGTGTACTGGTTGGATACCTGTGGGTGAAAAGACTGAAGACTTTAGGACCTGGGTCTTCCTACCCCAAACACGATTATGTTTTAATGTTGTCCCAGGGTTGCCTAGATGTTACCATAGTGTTGCTTTAGTATAAGTACCATGACATTTAACCTGTTCTGGTCCTTTGGTACTGAATCTCATGGGCAGCAGCAGGTGTTAGTGTACAGCATTAAGCCAAAATCGTGTCAAGCAGCCCTCTGGGTCTTTTCTCCTCTGGCAGTCCATTCCACAGATTACTGGCGTGAATCGCAGCAGGGAAACCCAGACCTTTTTACTCAACAATTCAGCTGCTCCAATGCTCTTCTCTCTCTCCTCGTCCTTTCGATCACAGACGGAATAATCGCTCGCAGCAGGTCACCCTACTCCTCGGTTGCAGTAGAATCCATGTCCACACTATGCAATCAGATCCAAAATGGCTTGGCATTACCAACAAGTTTGTCAAGGTCATCAATGAGAATTAGGGAGGGGGACAGATCAGGTGGAGAAGGGGGGGGGGTGGGGTATGGCAAGTGGTATTCTTAGTGTCCATATCATCACATAATTATGTTTTTATATACTGTGCTTAAAGATACAGTATGCTGAGAGCTAAAAGTACCTTCCGATACCTATCTTGGCTAGTATTCTAAATAGATATTAATTAAACCATTTTCTATTTTTATAAATCCTGTCATTGAGGCGTATTCATCACAGCTGAATAATAGACTAATGTAAACAGGAATGTGATACTAATTATTGGCACACACCCAGCCTCTGAAAATAGCTCCGTTCTGCTGAGGCCTGCACTGCTCTGTGTGAGCGCTTACGTGTGTAAGTGGACCGTGGTCCCTCTGCAAACAAAGAATTGAAACCAGTCCAGACTTCTCCAAGGTCACCTAGGCTCTGAATTGGCAGTTCTCTCTTTGCCCTCTGATGCTGTAGTTGGTAACACTGCCTTTGGTAACATACTGCAGCCCCCTCAGTTAGCCCCTAAAACCTCCAGAGATGTTATATTGCAGCCCCCTCAGTTAGACCCTAAAACCTCCAGAGATGTTATACTGCAGCCCCATCAGTTAGACCCTAAAACCTCCAGAGATGTTATACTGCAGCCCCCTCAGTTAGACCCTAAAACCTCCAGAGATGTTATACTGCAGCCCCATCAGTTAGACCCTAAAACCTCCAGAGATGTTATACTGCAGCCCCATCAGTTAGACCCTAAAACCTCCAGAGATGTTATACTGCAGCCCCATCAGTTAGACCCTAAAACCTCCAGAGATGTTATACTGCAGCCCCATCAGTTAGACCCTAAAACCTCCAGAGATGTTATACTGCAGCCCCCTCAGTTAGACCCTAAAACCTCCAGAGATGTTATACTGCAGCCCCCTCAGTTAGACCCTAAAACCTCCAGAGATGTTATACTGCAGCCCCATCAGTTAGACCCTAAAACCTCCAGAGATGTTATACTGCAGCCCCATCAGTTAGACCCTAAAACCTCCAGAGATGTTATCTGTTATTTGGAAAAACAACCACCTTTATCATCCTTTAAGACAGTCATATTCATTAGGTAGAGAAGAAGAGGGACAAACACAATGAAATGGGAAAATTAAACCTGCATAATTATGCCTAAATGGTCATCTGTCTATGTCTTTTTTCTGTCCGGACACTTGTAACATTACTTAACTTACCAAATGAATACATCTGTCTTATGCTCCGTCTCCCCTTGTCTAGATGGAGCGTGAGAAGGTGTCTCTGATGTCCACGCTGCAGGACTCTCAGAAGCAGCTGGAGCAGGCCCACGGGGCCCTGGAGGAGCACCAGGAGAAGGTCAGCCGCCTCAGCGAGAACCTCAATGCCATCCGGAGGCTCCAGGCTAGCAAGGAGCGCCAGTCAGCCCTGGACAACGAGAAGGAGCGCGACAGCAACGACGACGGAGACTACTACGAGGTGGACATCAACGGGCCCGAGATCCTGGAGTGCAAGTACAAGGTAATGAAACATGTATACACATATACACAGATGTTGAAGCTACTGTCTTCCTAAAACTCTGGCTATTCCTAAAACTCTGGCTATTCCTAACTCTGCCTCTGGTTGTCTCAGGTTGCGGTGTCGGAGGCAGGTGAGCTAAAGGAGGAGCTGAAGACCCTGAAGGCAGAGTACCAGTCCTGTCAGTCACGCCACGAGGAGGAGCGAGGCCGTCTGGAGACTGACGTCACGGCCCTGGGAGAGAAGCTGTCCTCCCTGGAGAAGACCAGCCGCGTGGAGAGAGAGGAGAAGGCCGTCCTGGCGAAGGAGCTCCGCAAGGTGAGAAACACCCTCCATGATACAGTGCCCCTAATGTCTTAGGCTTGTTAACGTTGTTTTTTTGTGGTGTTATATTGATGAGTGGTTATCTGTAGTCAATTCTTTTCACTTTTCTCTGTGTAGGAATTGTTTGTACTTTTTCCTCACACTTGCAAACCAGATTTCTCTCTTCGATCAAATTGTATTAATTGACAAAGTTTCTCTCTTTCTATCTGTAAAGGTGAGTGACGTGGCGGGCGAGTCCCAAGGCAGCCTGAACGTGGCACAGGACGAGCTAGTCACCTTCAGCGAGGAGCTGGCCACCCTCTACAACCACGTGTGCATGTGCAACAACGAAACTCCCAACCGCGTCATGCTCGACTTCTACAAGGAGGGCAAGGGCGGGCGCACGAGTCCCGAAGGTCGCGGCCGCCGCTCCCCCATCCTGCTCACCAAGGGCCTGTTCCCCGTCCCCGATGCTGCCGACAGCGCCTTGTCCCCTGTCTCCTCTTCCCCCTTGCCCCGGGAGCCAATGAACGTGTACAACCTGGTGGCCATCATCCGGGACCAGATCAAGCACCTGCAGCTGGCGGTGGACCGCACCACAGAGCTGTCCCGTCAGAGGGTGGCGTCTCTGGAGCTTGGCACCGTGGCTGACAAGGACATGGAGGCCTGCATGGAGGAGATCCTCAAACTCAAGTCCCTGCTCAGCACCAAGAGGGAGCAGATTGCTACACTGAGGACCGTCCTCAAAGCCAACAAGCAGGTCAGATACTGAACCTCCATGTTTTGTATTTCCCTCCCCTAAGAATCAGTCGGGAGACTGAGGCAGGGAGGTGGCTGTCTAAAGCCTCTTCAGCTGTCGTAGCAAGATTCATAACAAAACAACAGGGAGAGACAGCTGGTGGCCGTGAGTGTTTGTGTGTGTCTGTGTGCCTGTGTCTGTCTCTGTGTGTGTCTATGTGATAGAGTTTTAAAAAAAGATGAAAGCTTACTAAAGCAGACACTCCCTAACAGCCCAGAACCCTAATGTTTGTGTGTCCAGTTGCTGTCAGATCTTTGAAGAGGGTGTGTGTTCCTCAGCTCCTGAATCTGACTCTCAGACAAAAGCCTCTCGTAAAGAAACACACCTGTAGTCTTTAAATCCAGCCAGCTCCCCACCGAACTGCTGTGCAAATAAACCTTCAAAGGTCACACACTAAAACAGACTCTAATGACATTAAAGCTGCAGGAAAAAGACTCAAAATGACCCATTTTAGTTGGTCTGACCGTTGTTGTGTTGTGTCCCCCCTACAGACGGCTGAGGTGGCGCTGGCCAACCTGAAGAGTAAGTATGAGAACGAGAAGGCCATGGTGACGGAGACCATGATGAAACTGAGGAACGAGCTGAAGGCCCTGAAGGAGGATGCCGCTACCTTCTCCTCACTCCGAGCGATGTTCGCCACACGGTAAGAGGAGTACATTGTCACGCGCCTCGTTTAAAACAAGTTAGGAACTAGTGATGGGAGAAGAAAAAAATTGCGACAGTTACACATCGCAATATTATATCAATATTTGACTCCCAAGAATCGATTTGTAAAAAAAAAAATTTTTTTTAAGTAAAAAAAAAAAAGTTGTTTTTGGTACTGTAAGTAGTATAAGCTTGCGCTAGTCAATTGTACCTGCGGCAAAATGCATTCTTCTTCTCCATCTCCTTTTTAAATAGTGAGCCAACATGTTTTTAGAACTTTCATTTCCCTGACTGATCAAAACTCATTTTCTCGTGCTCCCTCTCGTCTCTCTGAAACAGACATTACAGTGAGCAATATGTTTGGAACACCAAATCGCAATGCAAATGAGAATCACAATACATGCCACATCGGCACCTAAGTATCGTATCGTGAGGTCCCCAGCCCTATTAGGAACACACTATTAGACTCCTAGTTTAGAACACACATTTAAACATGTTATCACATACAGTACCTTGGCCACACAGTAAGAGAGTGCTCTGACACGTGCTCTGTCTATATACTATAACAGATTCATCTGGGCATATGAGATTAGGCTCTCTCGTTCTTTCATGCTTTGTTTGCCACACTACAAGACAAGTACTACATATACCTACCTAGCTTACCTACAGAAATAAACCCATCGTACCAAAAGGAAAGCACTGCATGAACAAAAGCAATACCATTACAATATGATGTTTACATACAGTTATATTGTTTACATACATATGTATTTAGCCTAACTAAAACGCTGTCGCCACGAGATTTTAATGGAAAGATTTATTGACCAAAACACCTCGCCGTCCCAGTGTCCATCTGACCACTTTTACTATGTTAACCTAGCGGTAACACCACCGATACACCATCCTAAGACCACACTCGCGACAACCACAAGGTAAATCTGTGTTTAATACCACACGGTAAGCCATATTCACCATATGCCAACGACGTGTACATAGCCTGCTTTTAATAACCGACAGGTTTAGTAGGAGTGTTGTTTTTCTTTGTGAATCTGGGCCAGTGGAGGATGGCCATACGACGGACACATCTCTAATCTGTAGTAATTACTATGCTGAAGAAGCAGTGTTTTATGACCAGTGACTGCTTATCAGATGGAGGGGCTACGTTAACCCCTCGCTGGCTAAGCCTGCTGATTCCCATAAGAAGCAGGCCAAAGGTTCCCCTTATAATCCCTACCTCGACCTGGTCTGGATAACTACCTCAGATACAATGTACTCTCGTTTCACCATAGTCTCGCTGTACTGTAGTCTTCCTCCTGAAGGAGTGTGTGTGTGTTTGTGGGGGGGGGGGGGGGGGGTGGTGACTATGAGTGTGTGCAATGTGTGTACGCTGTATACAAGCATGTAGACCACTGCACATTCTTGTGGTACTTTGTTTGCTCTGTTGTTTTGATGTGGAGCTCAGTGCGTCCTCCCTTCTCCTGCAAACCCTCCCTGAACCAGATGGCAACTCTGAGGCAGTCTCGCTCTGTCTTTAAGACTCCTCCACTTACAGCAAAGCTCAAATCAAGCTGTGCAGAAAGGAGAGGAGAGAAGGGAGGGCTGCTCTATCCATAGAGAGTGTGCACTCGGCACCCCTCATATTTACAGTGGAGTAATGCCACGGTGTATCTGCACTCCCAGTCCATTAGCTGGTCTTATTGAGAAATTCTATATAACTGTAGTAGCTTATTGATTAACATGGCGGAGAAAGCTGTCTTCCTCTGCAAATATGGGTGTGTTTCTGTTGTCATAACGATTTGGTGCAGTGCAGGGCCAGATGGTCTGTCGATGCGGGTGTTAAGCCATCCCTCTGAAGACATGAGAGGAAATCAGCTCTCACTGAGCACCTCAGAGGAAGCCATTTTGAAAATGACTGGCATTCTGCTTAGAATGACTTTCACTGACCAATCAGGGTTTCAAACCAAGTGTTCTTTAAGAGGTACTGGCTATTAGCAGCAGAACGAGGGTGGTAGATGTAATACAGAGGAAAATGGCGGCGCTAGAGAGGCACGCATGTGAAATGTGCCTTTCCCTTGTCCCTTTTTGCTGTTGTAAGACACTGAAGATGCTCCTAACACAACATAACTCAACTCTGCTCAGGGGTCCGCAGGAAATCCCTCAGTCTTTACCTTGTATGGGGATTTCTATGTGCCTTAGATATAATTAATGTTCTGTTTTTGCTACCCCCTATATTGTGGTTGTCACGAGACCAGTATCGCGATGCTACGATGACAAAAAAAAAGCACAAAGCAGACTCTTTGGTCCTTTAAAAAACCGACTGTATGTAACATTTTGTGCTATAGGAAATTGTTTTGTTTCTTTGCCACGATACCGCTGAGTATCGCAATATTGTTATCGTGACAGCCCTACGCTATACACTGTACTATAGGGAATAGGGATCCATTTTGGACGCGGCCTCAGTATGTTCTGGGCTGTGTACATGCCTGGGTATTTGTGGTAGTGTTCATTCAGGTCCTTCTGGAGCCTGTACGTATTGGTATGCTAATTTTGGCCTATAGAATGACGGTGGGGAAGGGGGGGGGGGGGGGGGGGGGTTGGGGGCTCCTTGAAAGGCTTTAAGAGGCAGAGGGATGTGATTTACCCACGTTTCCCACACTCCCCCTGTTTCTTCCCTCGCTCCCCTCATTTATCCTCACAGCAAAACACAAGGCCCTCTACCCTACAGAGAGAGAGGGAGTCTTTCGTTTCAGCTTCTCGACATGGGGCTAATTTGAGAGTCTTTCTCATGGTTATTCCATCTTTGACATACTCTGTCGACTTAAATGTAGATTTGGGGATTCCTGAGATTGTCAGTGGACTGCCTTCGTTTCGAGTGTGTGGCCTCAGAGTGAGAGAGTTAGAGTGAATGGAGTGGGACTGATTGAATGTGCAAATCTCTGTTAGACTCTTTTGTGTAATGCAAGTTCCTAATATGTGTACTCTATGTCAGTTTGTACGTATCCAACTTGTGTATGTGTGTTGTACTCCAGCTGTGGGCTGTGTTATCAGTTTACAGTAAGGCCCAGTCTCTTCCATTCCTAAGACCAGTGCTTCATTTGAAAATGTGGAGGTGAGCGAGAGAGAGGGGTGGGGGAGTTCTGAGCTGGAGTCCTTAAAATGCTTTCCAGTTTCACTGACTCACCCAATGGTCACTCGTCGGTAATGGCCGGGGCAGGAGAATTATCGAAGATGCAACTCATATGAACTTTGATCGCTTTTATTATAGTTTTTACATTTAAAAAAGTGAGAAGGAAAAAACAATCATGCCACCAGAGTTACCGGATCCGGCCAAATAGATTCCGGACCAAAACAGTCGATGGAGAGGTGCAGGATCGGACTCCAATGAAGCACTGCCTGGACATGCCTGCTCTTAGCAGTAGGCACTATACATGCAAAGAATCAGTCAGCCTTCCCCCAATCAATTCGAACAGGCACACACTCTCATCTCTTTGTGTTTCTCTGATTCCCATTTTGCTCTTACTTTCATTGTTGGTTATTTTATTCCTTCTTTATCTTCCCTCTCCTCCCTCCTAAATCCTCTCACTCATCCTCCTCCACAATGACCAATGCTGTTCCCACATAGCCAGAGAACAGCCGAGGCGAGTGTGTGTCTGTGTTCACACTCCATGTGACAAACAAATGTGCTGTGGTGCTGTGTTTCCACACTCATTTGTCAGTATATTTAGGGCGTATGCGCCGGTGGAGGCTGCTGAGGGGAGGACGGCTCATAATAACCATTCCACTTATTCCGCTCCAGCCATTACCACGTGCCCGTCGTCCCCAATTAAGATGCCACCAACCCCCTGTGGTATGTGCCTGTCAGTGTAGTCCATACCCTTCCCTATGAACGTTTCATCGTGTTTCATGCAGTACATGTTTGGGTGTGGATATGAGTGTATGCTGTGCACGTTATACTCTGAGCGCATGTGTGTGCAGTACGCCTGTGTGTGTCTCGTGACCCCTGGCTACTGTAGATCATCTGAGACATGGAGCCTCTGTTCCACACTACTCTGAATGTGGAGACTGTTCTTCTACAAAGGGCCAGCCGCCACCCAGGGCCATTGTGGCCCTCCAGTCCCTCTCTATCAGGCCAAGAAGGGCCCCATTGTATCCCTTCATCCCTAGAATGGAAGCCTGTATTTTTTCCCGGGAAAACCCACGCCCTCTTACACCCTCCACCCAGCATGGCTGGTCCATCTTAAAGGGCACTGTGACCCCTGGGAACCCCCGCTCCCCCATTCGCCATCTCACACTGGGTCAAATGAAGCTGCACTGATCCCCTTTGTCTGGGTGTGTCCCCCAGTGGGAGTCCGACTGCACGCCCACGAGGGGGGACTGGGTTTGTGTTTGTGTATGTGGGGGGAGAGGATGTATACATCATGGGGAGTGCCCATGTGCAATAACACAACACTTCAATGAGCCAATAGTGAGAGACTGAATAGCAGCATTAGGTCCTATGTGACCAATGAGAAGACGCACTGGGCACAGACGTCAGTTCAACTTTCGACTCCTTGTAAAATCCATGCCCTGATGAATTGAGGCTGTTCTGAGGGCAAAAGGGGGTGCGACTCAATATTAGGAAGGTGTTCCTAATGTCTTTTCCACTTATTGTAGATTGTAATTGACACTTGGAAGTGTAGAGGAAATATTCCAATCCACCAGATAGAACAGGGAGTGTTTTTGTCCCACATTTAGATTCAGAGTAACCTTTAATTCCCCTGATATAGACTGTTCTTGTCCTGCAGGTAGGACTGAAGGAGTGTTCTGAGATGCCAGGAATTTCATTCCAATGTGGGTTAGGCTGAATGACAGCTGGAAGGCAAGGTGGTATACTGCACAGATCTCTGCAGAGATACCATTATCACTGGGGAATGTCATCTCAGATCGCTGTGTTAGCAGGATGGAGACAGGTGGGGGGGGGGGGCCCAGTGTGATGGAGGAAGGATGATGGCGATATAAATGAAGGATGGAGGGAGGATGACAGAGAGATGAAGGAGAGATGTAATATGAGGGTGCAGTGAAAGGAAAGAGGGGTAGAGAGAGTGAAGGGCAGAATGATTAATAATGAAAGAGGAAGGGTGTAGCAGATGAAGGACAGTGATGTGAACCCCTGCCTCTACATTCCAGGCAGCATGACCTAGTTTTTTGGACCTGCATGGCCCTAACACACACACACACACACTTAAGTGCTCACAGTGGTAAAAATAAGTTAAATATAGCATGAGAGAGAGAGAGAGAGAGAGAGAGAGAGAGAGAGAGAGTCAGAGAGAGAGTCAGAGAGAGAGTCAGAGAGAGAGTCAGAGAGATACAGAGAATCTTGTGCTATTTCACACTAACGTGAGAGGCAGAATTGATATTTGATGTTATATTACACTGGTGCTAGAGAAAGAGTGGGGAGAGTTGTTTGAGTGATAGCGAGAGGAAGGAACATCTCGGTTTGGTGAGTTTAGAAGTATTTCTTCCATACTTTTCTTTGCACCTCTGTTGTTTGCTCTCTCCCTTAGCCCACTCCTAAAGGGACACAGGGGGGATCTTGGAGTTGGGTTAAAGCGTTCCTCCTTTGTGTGTGATCTACGATTAACTTACTCCGTGCTCAGACTCCTCATATTGTCATGCAGACAGACGTCCGGGTAGAGCTGCTTCAACCTCAGCCCTCAGCCTCGCTGTTCATGATTGTTAATTACACCAATAGGGGTTATAGTCAACATCAACACAGCCCACATGAACCCCAACTCCGGGATATATTCAAATGGGATGTATGTTCAGACATTAAACTCTTCATATATAATGCATACTGTGTTTGGATATTAGCAGTACAAAGTGAATCATGCGTAGCTGGGCTTTTAGTGAATAGTAAACACATCTCTACATGTTCTACTGGCCCAGTGCAATACAGATGAGGTCCTAAGTGAGTCTTGTGGGGGTGAAATTAGTTCCTATTGTTCTTACTTGAATAGGATGTTTAAAGTCTATAGTGCTGAGCATTAACCAACATTTTAGTTATTTTTTCAGTTATTTTTCACCTACGCCTTTCAATTATTTGGATTTAAAACATATTTCCTGCAATTCTACACACTGTTGTTGTAAGGTGCAGAGAAATGTTGCAGTTTTAAAGCAAATGTTCTTGCAATTCAATACATTTTGCCATGTCTAATGTTTATTCATATTTAAGTGACTCGAACATTACGACAAAGTCTATGGGCCCCCCAAAAATTGCTAAAAAACATTAGCTGACATGGGCTAGTTGATCTGGACATTTCTGACAAGTTATAAATAGCTCTCTAAGGTATGCAATGACTAACATGACTCATGATGAGGAACTGATGATGCACTACCCAATTTAGTAATGTCACCTTGTGCATTCTACTATTACAACAAAGAGTACGTTTAAAGCCGGACTCAGTTCCTTTCCAGTTTGGGAACCACTGGTTTAAGTGATTGATAGTGTTCAGCAGTCATAAAAGTATGCCATATTTTCATTGAAATACTACAAAATTGTGATTTTGTCAGACAGCATAGGAAGCAGCCCTATAGCAGCCCTATAGAGATGAGGTGATGACTTTAAATAAAATCAAACAAATTGAATATACACAACAGCTGAAATATTTTATTAATGTAACGTAATGTGAATAAATGATGGTTAATAATGGGCATTCACAACCATCATGTGACTTGTATTAATTGTTTTATTCTGTGATGTTACAGCATTCAACCCACATAGTGCATTTCATGTTTAAAAAAAGTATCAAAACCGAAACCAAACTGACCTCAAAAAGCACTTATCGCTCAGCACAAGAAGTTTAGGACAGAGAGGTTTCCAGGGAGAAGAGAGTGGTGCTGGGGGAGATGGAGAGATAGTCTAATGAAATGGTAGACTGCCGGATGGCAAGGCTCTGGGCTTTATCTGGTGGAGAAGACGGGCACTGGGGAAGTAGGTCAAAGGTCAAGACGAATGTAGGTCCAGCCTTCTTTCTTGCATTGATTTTCTGTGGGCTTGAAGGTCAGTGAAATCCATCTGAAATAGCCACAGACAATATGAACAGTCAGACTGGAGATCTAGACCATTACCAATGGTAGTGAACCATACAGACCACAGTCACTGTGCCTTTGGCTGGAGGTTTATACTGCCACCTATTGGATGGCTAGTGAAAATGCAGTAAATGTTTATGGACTGAAATCTCATTGGCGACAAATGCCTTATTCTTTTATTTTGTTATTCTTTTATTTCTTTTATTATTATTTATTTATTTTTACCCCTTTTTCGTGGTATCCAATTGTTGTAGTAGCTACGACTCCCGTATGGGCTCGGGAGAGACAAAGGTTGAATGTCATGCGTCCTCCAATACACAACCCAACCAGCCGCACTGCTTCTTAACACAGCGCGCATCCAACCCGGAAGCCAGCCGCACCAATGTGTCGGAGGCTACACCTGGTTAGCGCGCACTGCGCCCGGCCCGCCGCAGGAGTTGCTGGTGCGCAATGAGACAAGGACATCCCTACCGACCAAGCCCTCCCTAACCCGGACGACGCTAGGCCAATTATGCGTCGCCCCACGGACCTCCCGGTCGCAGCCGGTTAAGACAGAGCCTGGGCGCGAACCCAGGGACTCTGATGGCACAGCTGGCGCAGCAGTACAGCGCCCTTAACCACTGCGCCACCCGGGAGGCCTCAAATGCCTTATTCTAATGTGATCTCTCTCTCTCTCTCTCTCTCCCTCCCTCCTTCTACTGTAGCTGTGACGAGTATGTGACTCAGCTGGATGAGATGCAGAGACAGCTGTCTGCGGCAGAGGATGAGAAGAAGACCCTGAACTCCCTCCTCCGTATGGCCATCCAGCAGAAGCTAGCCCTGACCCAGCGCTTGGAGGACCTGGAGTTTGACACCGAGCAGACCCGCCGCGGGGGCAAACCTAAAGGCAGGACCACCAACGGCAGAACCACCAACGGCCAGACCAACACCGCCAACAACCCCCACGTAAGTCACGGGCTCACCTGCGCCGGCATCGGTCGCCCCAGTGAGCACAACATCATGCCCAACGGCATCCTGGGAGGCCCAGTGGTCTTCTGCAGCGAGAAGTACAAGATCTACTGCGACTGAAGCGGCTGCATTGTCAGCACGGGACTGCTGTGTACAGAGGGGAGGAGCCCGAGGTCCTCCCCTGACTTAGTGTTAAAGAGCCCTACTATGCTCGCTTAGCTCCCTGCCTGCTCAGCCTGGTGTGTGTCTAACCTATAGTACATACTTATGCCTATGGCCACGTATGGCCAGTCACGCCTGCTAGTGTAAACGCTTGCAGCTGTGTATGTACTGTACCGTACAGTACAGTGTGCCCTAGAAGTTTGGGATTGTAGTAGACATAATGTATGGCATGTGGATATGGCCTCAACCGGCCGCCGTTGGGCTTCTGTGGATATTATGGGGTGTCACTTCTTTCCGCCGTCATGGTGCTGTACTTATGATGATGTAAAAGGTGGCAGCTTTTGTGCTTAGTGTGTTCTGACCCCCCCTGAGTGTGTTGCCTGGTAACCATAATGCATTTGGGGGGTGCGGACTTGTGAAGAGGGTGTCACTTTTAGGATCATGTGACAGAAGTTGACGTCCTCTCCTCGTTTTGCTTGCCTGTTGGCGTTGGTGCTCCTTCGATAAAGCCCCCGCTCCTCTTCCCCTCTCTCTCCTGGCCCCCCAGGACTGAGCCAGCCCCAGCAACCCACTGACCAATCAGGTTGCTCATGAATGTTTACATTAACAAATGAAACAAAACAATATGCAAACTCCCCCTGCTGTTGCTAGGGAGCCCAGTGTGATTTGCTGGATTTTCTAACTGAAATTCAAAATTCTCAAAGCGGGTTGGCTGATAATTAATGATGTCGGAGGTGGGCGGTAAAGGAGCACCTAAGACCACAGGTGTTTCATTTCAAGATCCTTTAAGCTGCACACCAACGCGGTAGAGTCAGGCAGTCCAATCGCATGGCATTGCAGCTGAAAATGCTACTGAGCTTTATAACAGTTTTTCTCTGTAAACAGGTGTGTCACAGCACATGCAGATGTGCTACAGGGCTCTACATTTGAACCAGAGCAGTTATTTAACGTCTGCAGAAATAAACAGAGGGCTATTCCATGTGACCTAGTATATGTCATATTGGTGGATTCTCTCAGCCATATTACTTAAGAACGAAAGAAAATGATCAAATAACTGTGAACAGATACAATATAGTTTTGATTGATGGTGATTTTTGTAATAACAGAAAAGATCCTAAAAGAGCACAAAAATCAATGGCACCCAGATCCGGATCGTAATTCTACAAACAAAACCGACCAATATCCCTCGGCAAAGTGCCTGTCGACCCAAACACTTGAAATCAACTACATCTATATATCGATGTAAAGCCCTGTCTTTGTGTCTGTCAGCCTAATGCTGATCTCTCTTCCTCTCTCTCCCTGTTGCTTCTCTCTTTCTCTTTTTTGGGAGGCCCTTTTGAGCTCTCAAATGAACTATGTGTGGGTATGTGGCTGAAAACCTTGTCCTCCTCACGTCTCAAACGTGTGGTTCGTCGCTGTGTTGTCATGACAACCCCTCTCTCTTTTTAGATTGTCAGCAGCTTGCTCGCCCTACAACACCACTCTCCCTTTAAGTAGAGAGGGGGATTGTGGGGAAAACCCCTGGATATTGTCAGGTAACGTCCTTGCGCACGTGTGTTCTGAAACCCTGCCTGTGTGTGTGTGTGTGTGTGTGTGTAATCTCAGCTCCGACACTGAGGTGAAAGACCCTTGTGTGTATGTCGTTTTCTCCAAATATTGCAAATAGATTCATTTCTGAGATGCTGTGTGGATGTGAGAGGACAACCAATGTACTGTCTTTATTACCCCCCCCCCCCCAAAAAAAAGCTTTAACCCTTGCAATCTAGTGCCGGGCAGATTAAAAAAACTGATGTGGGGCTTGTGTTAGATAGATCCATGTAATGCATACACGGTATTAGCTTTGTGGCGCTAAAAGCAGGGTTGATGCGAAGAGATTCTTGGAAGATTAATTCAATTATGCTTTTTAAAACTATATATTCTTAATAATACGATCGTAATCAGGTTCTAATCTTCTAGGATACTCCTAGGCCACCTCTCTCGGGTATGGAGAGGGAGAGCTTTGGTTCCTCCGAACGAGGGACGTCCTCAACCCTGCTTGAGTTGAGTATGTGCTGCGCTGCCCTACGAGGCCTTTAGTCACGCCACACAGTACGGAAACGAGGCTATCGCTCACATCAGAGAAGAACCTCCACGGGAGGGGAAATCACCATTCTGTTCTTGTTCCACTTAAGCGACAGTGATAGAATCACACTTTGTTTGTGTCAGTTTGCTCTGGGTGTAGAGAGTGGGAGAGGAGAGAGAAGTAATACTGGTGTTTAAAAGCACCTGCACCCGAAAGACGAGCTCTCTCAGCCGATTCTGAACATGATTTTGATACTGTGTTTGGGGAAATGAGTTCCAGGGTTTTCTGAGGGAGATGCTCTAAGATGACAAATGTATTTACATGAGGTTTTTGTTTGACTACTTTGTCTCTAAATGTGGTATTTTACCAGTGGACATTGATTCAAATGAGTTGACCTTCTATCCCTGTTCCCTTGTGTAGGCACTATAGATTCACTGAATAATCTATATATTTCATAATCCAGGATGTGATTGTGGCTAGAGAGACCCTCCCTAGTTCTCTTGGTTTAGTTTGAAATCAATGTCTGTTTATCTGGTGTCATCAATAGAATGCCACCAGAATAAGCTCCCTCCTACCTCTGCCTTTAGGCTCCGCCCACTTCACCTTTGAGTTCTCTCACACGCTCTTCGTCTGATTCCTGATTGGTTGAACGCCTGCACGCTAAAAAACACACCCGTTCTCATTAACCTGCATGCCAGTAAGGAAAGCCCCTCATATGACTGACCTGGTTCTGGGGTGTGGATTAAACTCTTGGGGCTCATCATATGTTTTGGAGGTGTCAAAGGTCATGGTACTTGTGAGGTCATCAGCTTCTTGCACTCACTGGTCTTCCTCGTGCAGTAGTGCTTTTATATCAGCTCCTCTGAAACATATTGACACAATGTTGATATGACAGTCTGCTTCAGCACTACTGACCCAGTTTGCACCAACCGCTAGTTAGTAGCTACTGTAACTAACTGGGCCTTCGGTGTACATCTTTTTACTCTTCCTTGTTTCATGTTTTTGATTGGAATGGAATCATTTCTGAGGAAGTTAACATCTCTCTAAATGTACCAGTAATGCACATTTTTATGTTTTCTTTGTTTCTCCGTTTTGCAGTCATTTAATTCTGCCCGGAGGAGGTTCCTCCGACACAGGATCCTCTCACAATGCCGATGTCACATTCATTGTGCAGAAAACAGATAGCCCTATAGGCCAAGATTATGAAACCCACTTCAAGACTAAAAAGATCAAATGAAATCTCTGATAGGAAAATCCAATATTCCTCCCGGTTGCCCTTTAACTCGCAATATAGCACGACCTCAATGTCCTATGCATGGGAATGAACACGGCATTTCACATTTCCCCGCGCTGCTGCCGATGCTCACAAGTACAGTGAACTCTGCCCTCCTCATGAAAGGATGATCAGAGTTTGTGATTGGCGGAGTTATCCCTCCAATGAGAAGCCAGGGGAACCATGGTCTTTTCTCAATGTAAATCAACCAACTGTTTTGTCTGGTTTGATCTTTTTTTGTTTTAGTTGATTTGTTTTCTTTAAGCTGTGCACTTTTATTATAGGATTATATAACTTTATATTGTTAACCTAGGAAAGGTTTGTAGTGCTAAGGTTTGTGACTTATTTAGTCAAGTATACACATATATTAAAAGGAATATATTTCCTCCTGTATATGGTCTCTTTGTACCATCTACAGAGACCATTTACTCTCCTAAAGTCTCACCGCAAACCAGAGTCCATCTATTGTTATTGTGCTTCTGAGAATTGATCCATCTGAATAACCATCCTTTTATTGTTATGTCTCATCATATTGCTTTATTATGCTGTTGGTTTGGTTTTTATATGTATGTTCTACTGCCATGTTTGAAACAAAATCCAGGGTGAGCTAATTCTGGGGTTTTCATGTATTTATTATTCCTAGGAATAGTTCAAAGCTAACAGAAACTTGACGACGCTCTGACTCAAAAAAAATGGTAAGAAGTTCTTGGGGGGGAAAAATGGAGTGACAAAATGATTTTGTTTTTTTCCATCTTCTTACCAAGGGTGTCACACTGATAAGGGATCACTGGCTCACAGAATTCTCTGCAAGTGCAACGATTAAATTCCAAATTGGAATGGTTTAATTCTCTCTTTGTTTATCGTGCCAAATCCTGGTACACCGTTTAGGTTTGAAAAGATTCAAGAATCAGAAAGACAAGCCGTACATCAGTGAGAAAGGTGTAGTTTGGGGCTGTGGCTTTCTGCTGAAGCGCTACCCGGGTTTTGCTTTGGGTTTGTTTTGTTCTTCATTCTGACCAGTAGTGCCTTTCATTGTTTCAAGGGAGAATTGTAGACTAGTACTTTGTGTTTGTTTTTTTAGGGGAGGAGTTTGGGTTGAATGACTATGTGAGCAGCAATAAATGCAAAGAGGAGTAGCCCTTTTTGCAGGAGTGAGATGATCGTTTTGAAATTAGCTCAATTCAACTGATATTGTATTGAATTCTGCAGGTCAGTGATCCCAACAGCAAATTCAGGGGTATTGAGAAAATGTAGTTTTTTTTTATTATCAAACTTTGGGAACCAAAATAAATCCCTTTGGCCTCATTTTGAACAAAATGTTCCATGCACCACTATGTGTTTGGGCAGATCAGTGTACTATTGGAAACATCGACATGATCTCTAGCTTTGTATGGTGAAGGTAATGTAATATCTACAGTATTGTTGGCAAATGTGCAGAGAGCGCATTTTCTCTTTGATTTGTTTTTGTTTTTCTATTGAATATTTTTTTTTACATCATATATTAAAGTGTTGTGATTTCAGGAAATAGAAAACAGATTTTGCATCAACAAGCTTGAATAGTGCCATCCTAGCCAATGCTTGTTTGTTGAGGCGTAAAAAGTTATCATTACGGTTGAGAAGCGAAAAATACGGAGAAAACAAAGTGCAATTTAAATGCTGTTTTACAAGGAAAATAAAAGTTTTCTGTTTGCTGGAAGCGATAGCATTGTGATAATACACTAGCCGTGCAAACTTTATATTGTCATATTGTGTTTCAGTATTGATCCATATTGAGTTTGATACCTTTATATGAAATAACGACTTAATCTGTATGTTGGTATTTATTTGGATTGTCATGCAGTACTGTATTCTTATCAATAATGTGCATTATAATTAGTGGCATATTGATTACAACTTATTGTCATATGCATGTTTTTCAGTCATGGGAACCTTTACACAGAATCGAAAACAAACCTATAACTTTGGAGATGCTGAAAAAGTGAAAAAAATTAAATGATGAAAAAATGAGTTTAGTCTAATGTATTACTGCTGAGCTAATCCTATGAAAGTGTTGTTTTGTTTTCCTATAGAGAGGTGTTATGTCTGTGTAAAGGTAGTCATACTGGTTAAAATCAATAAATGTGACTAAAAAGACAAAGTGTCCTGTGTGTATTTTCATCCCAAACTCTCCCACTGTAAGTAAATGAACAGTTAACTTTGGAGCCAGTCTGATGCTGCAGGCTCCCCCTCAGAAGATCCCCAGCTGGGAAACAGAATGAGGGGGGACTTCCCAGCTGTCTGTAAAGACTCCATGACATGATCAAATTTCACACAATGCACAAAACTCTTCCACCCCCACCTTCTGTCTGGCTCCCCCTCTTTTTCCTCTCTCCCTGCCCTCATCCTTTGTCTTCTCTATTCTTCCTGTTATTTTCCATTTTCTTTTTCTGTTCTCCACATCTCACCCCTTTATATCTCTTTAACTCTCTAGATCTTTTTTTTCTCCCATTTACTCTCTTTTTCTGTCCTTTCCCTCTCTTTTATCCATAATTTGCTGCTGTGTATTAAAAAAAACTCCCACATACAAACAAACCGGGTGACTCTTGACCTCTCCACCCCCAGTAACTTCCTGTCCATGCTCCGTTAGGACCAGTTTCCATGAGTCATAAAGACTTGCCCCGTTTGTCTCATGCAACAGTTTTATACCACGTGGATGGTTTTATATGGCAAGAATATGTAGAGCGCTATTGATTTTCAGAAAAGAAGAATTGATACAAAATACAGAAACAGATGAATACAAGTAATAAAATAATCGGTCCCATTCAGAAGCTGTCATTCTACAAATATAAGGATTTATTGTATTCTAATGTCCAAAGTTTATAAATTGCATTTTTAGACCACCGTACAATTTTGATTAATAACCATCTTACAGAAGTAGAATGGAAACAAAAGGACCATTCATTGAGTTTTTAAACAATCTATCCCAGCGAGAGATGGTGGGAGAGATGCGAAAGTTCTGCAAGCAGGGCTCTGCTCTAAACGCCTGATTTCCTCCTCTAGTCCTCTCTGTAAAGAGGGGCTGATGAGGATGGCTGGCTTTGTGTCTCTGAAACCCCACAAGTACCGAACAAATTCTGTTCCAAATCTGGTGACATTGAAAAGCAATGTGTGTGTATGGCCAACAGTGAGTGTGATGTCTGAGTGATGGAAGAAGTGCTCTAATCAAGACAATCAATGGTTTGCATGCAGGGCTGAAACATAAAAACTATAATACACACTATTCATATACAAAGAATCACATACAACGAGGCTACAGTGTACCATTTACCAACCACACTACATAACAGAGACTGCCCCAACTGAAAAAGTCCCAATTTGCAGAATCAGGATACTGTATGAAAGAAAGGTGGGAGGTCACTCCATTGGCAGTCTATGACATCACTATCCCCCACAGTGGACGCTTTGTCGTCATGGCATCTCCCCCATTTCCTGTTCATTATGCCATATGGAATATGGGTCAGTGGAATATGTTCTATCCCACTGCTCCATTCCAAATTCAGGTGGTATGATTGTACCTGAAGTAGCATGCTGCGTCGTCTCACAGTGGTTGGTGCAGTATCCTCTCTGACCAATTGGGGTCACCATAACACTGACAAATACAGTGGTATCCAGTGTCTGTCTGAATCCAATGAGATTCTTCACTCTTTTTTGAGTGATATGATATGGGTATGTGTTTGTGCACAAGCGTGTTTTGTATGTGTGTGTGTGCATGTGTGTGTGGGTGTGTACGCTATGTTGAGAGTGAGTGTGTACCCAATGGTGAGTGTGCTGCTGTCACTGGAGTGGGGCTACTAAACCGTAACCTAACACAAAGAGCCCTCTCTCTTTCTCAGCCACTCCTGTCATGTGATGAGCTGAACACATGAGGACCCTGAAGGAGCATTGCATGCATCAGGTGGTGCACAGAACACACACACACACACACACAGTTACACCACACGGCCAAACAGACAGCCTCGCCATGTCTGACTCATGTGTCTCTGACTACTGTGCGCGCACACACACACACACACACACACACACACACACACACACACACACACACACACACACACACACACACACACACACACACACACACACACACACACACACACACACACACACACACACACACACACACACACACACACTCACAGGAGGTTCCACACACAGCAGGTCTGACGAACTGTGTGACCTCATCCTCATCATACACCAAACATTCCATACAGTCCGGCTGGACAGGGATGTGTCTTCTCCCCTATGCTCATGAGAGAAATGGATACTCCAAAAGAGATCTATCTCTCTGGAATCTGTAGGTGTGTGCCTCTACCCTTGTTCTCGTTGAAATCATGACAAAACATGTCATGCAAAATGTTCACTTTATTTTCAGTTCACACTCTTTGATGAGTGATGTGGTTTGATAACAGCAGAGGAGGTGTGATTTGAAATTGGTGTGAAAGAAGTGGATGGCCTAACTCACACCTTCCCTCCTTTCCCCCACATCTCTCTTATCTCTCTGCCTACCTTTCTTTTTCCTCCAATTCTCTGCGCTTCTCTGACTCCCTCCCCCCATTTTCCTTCTGTCCTCCCATCCTCTCTCTTTTATCCATTTCCCTTCCTCTGACTATCTCTCACCATCTCTCTCTTCACTCTCAATTTAAATTCAATTTAAGGGGCTTTATTGGCATGGGAAACATATGTATACATTGCCAAAGCAAGTGAAATAGATAACAAACAAAAGTGAAATAAACAATACAAAATTAACAGTAAACATTACACTCACAAAAGTTCCAAAATAATAGATACATTTCAGATGTCATATTATGTATATATTTTTTATTTTTTTTAACCTTTATTTAACCATTATTTAACCAGTTAAGGACAAATTATTATTTTCAATGACGGCCTAGGAACAGTGGGTTAACTGCCTGTTCAGGGGCAGAACGACAGATTTGAACTTGCAACCTTCCGGTTACTAGCCCAATGCTCTAACCACTAGGCTACCCTGCCGCCCCATATATATACAGTGTTGTAATGATGTGCAAATAGTTAAAGTACAAAAGAGAAAATAACATAAATATAGGTTCATTTTACAATGGTGTCTGTTCTTCACTGGTTGCCCTTTTCTTGTGGCAACAGATCACTAATATTGCTGCTGTGATGGCACACTGTGGTATTTCACCCAATAGATATATGGGAGTTGATCAAAATTGGATATGTTTTCACATTTTTTGTGAGTCTGTGTAATCTGAGGGAAATATGCGTCTCTAATATGGTCATACATTTGGCAGGAGGTTAGGAAGTGCAGCTCAGTTTCCACCTCATTTTGTTGGGCAGCCTTTCTCAATAGCAAGGCTATGCTCACTGAGTCTGTACATAGTCAAAGATTTCCTTAATTTTGGGTCAGGCACAGTGGTCAGGTATTCTGCCACAGTGTACTCTCTGTTTAGGGCCAGATAGCATTCTAGTTTGCTCTCTTTTTTTGTAAATTCTTTCCAATGTGTCAAGTAATTATCTTTTTGTTTTCTCATGATTTGGTTGGGTCTAATTGAGTTGCTGTCCTGGGGCTCTGTGGGGTCTGTTTGTGTTTGTGAAGAGAGCCCCAAGACCAGCGTGCTTAGGGGGCTCTTGTCCAGGTTCATTTCTCTGCAGGTGATGGCTTTGTTATAGAGGGTTTTGGAATCGCTTCCTTTTAGGTGGTTGTAGAATTTAACTTCTCTTTTCTGGATTTTGATAATTAGCGGGTATCAGCCTAATTCTGCTCTGCATGCATTATTTGGTGTTTTATGTTGCACACAGAGGATATTTTTGCAGAATTCTGCATGCAGAGTCTCAATTTTGTGTTAGTCCCATTTTGTGAATTCTTGGTTGGTGAGCAGATCCCAGACCTCACAACCATAAAGGGCAATGGGTTCTATAACTGATACACAAGTTTTTTTTGGCCAGATCCAAATTGGTTTATCGCATTTTATGTTCCTTTGATTACATAGAAGGCTCTTCTTGCCTTGTCTCTCAGATCGTTCACAGCTTTGTGGAAGTTACCTGTGGCGCTGATGTTTAAGCCGAGGTATATAACGTTTTTTTGTGTGCTCTAGATGGAATTTGTATCCGTGGTCCTGGGAACTGGATCTTTTTTTGCGACACCAAAAAACACTTACTGAGATTTACTGTCAGGGCCCAGGTCTGACAGAATCTGTGCCGAAGATCTAGGTGCCACTGTAGGCCCTCCGTGGTTGGGGACAGAAGCATCAGATCATCAGCAAACAGTAGACATTTGACCTCAGATTCTAGTAGGGTGAGGCCGGGTGCTGCAGACTGTTCTAGTGCCTTCGCCAATTCATTGATATATGTTGAAGAGTGTGGGGCTTAAGCTGCATCCCTGTCTCACCCCCCGTCCCTGTGGAAATAAATGTGTGTATCTCTCTCTCTTTCAGTAACTGGTTCTATTTAGCACTGATCTGTGGCTTTGACTGTGGGAGCCCCCAGGTGATTAGAGGATGTTGTTATAATTATACATTTTACATTATTATTACAACAATAGTCCTCAGACCTCCAAAAGATGTGATTTAGAGAGTGCAAATCTGAAACGTATTTGTTTTGCCATATAAAACCCTAGAAAACATAGGCTTTTTCACAGTGGGTGCCTTTCCTTTGCTGGGCAAGCCGTTTGGGATTTGTTTAGCAAAATATGAGTCTACACACTTCTCCAGGCTCCACTACACCACTGCATAGTGCCGATGGAAAAACAGCAGTCACACACAGAATGATGTTAAAGGTTAGGCAGTCCATTCACTCGGACATTAACCTGTAGGTCCCAATCATAAGAATACAAAAGCACAACCATTAGGCTAAGCATTCCTAATAAAAATGTACAGCAATTGCTTCCCATTGCAAAAAAACTTTCACGTTTAGCACACAAAGTAACTGACGACCTAAAGATTAAACGCGACAATGTTTCACACATCAGTTATTTTCAACGAGATGGCCAACAACAGCAAAGGCGCTGCAATACATAACACAGTTCCACTCACCAGATGATAATTTGAAACGTAACTTCTTGTTGAAAGTTATTCTTGAAAAGGGAGAAGATAACAACCAAGCAATAACATCCTGCTGCAGCCGCTGCAAACGAGCCTATAACAAAAAATAGCTAGCTAGACCGTCAGAAAATGAATGCTTGCTATTTCGCAGTGACCTTTTGGCTTTTGAGAAGGCAGAAGTTTCCATACGTTTTTTGTAAAAATGGTCCCACCCAGTTGATTCCACTGTCACTCCAAATTGTTGCCCTTGTACAGTTGAACAGCAGATAGAACAGCACCTTCTATCTAGCTTCTGAAGGCTTAGCCAATGGCTGACTTGGCTAGCTAGATTTATCTCCCCAGAGACCACAAAAGAAAAGTCCTGATTGGATCTTCAACGTTAACCCTTTCCTTTCCAACAAAACTGAAGCGATTAAATCAGAACATCGTTGAAAATAATAATGTAATAATGTAATGTAAATTTTATTATAATTATTTTATAAATCCTTAGCCCTTCTCTGAAGGGGTAGAAGGCCCTCCTTGTTCCCCACTATGTTTGGGTTAGTAATCATTTGTAGAGTGGCTCTATTTTCCCTCAGCATGCATTTTTTCACCATTCTAAATGTCTAAAGAATCCATATGTCCTTCTGAAATATGAACATAGAAATACTGGACATTTTGAACTCTTATTATGGTGGCGATTTGACAAAATGTTGATCGTGGTCTAGAATTGAACTCACATTTTTCTGGTCACGGTCTTGACCCCTCCCGGTCTCACCCCTCCTCTGGTCTTGGTCTTGACTCGATTTGCTCCAGTCTCCCTTTAGATGGTCTCGAACACAACACTGTTAAGTGCCATACTCCTTTTGTATGACAAGGGCATATAATAAACAGACATTTCACCTAGGGTATTTGAACCAGCAAATATTTGTTTACTAACCCAATGCCTTAACCGCTAGGCTACCTGCAGCCTACAATAATGTAGCCTTTTTTCTGTGCTTGTCCTTAGTGCCTGCTATGGCTAGCTACAGTAGCCGGACACAGACTATCACAGACTGCAGAGTGTCAGTGAATGAACAAGTGAATGGCAGCCAGCCGCCAGCCAGTGGGCATGTCACTACAGACTCCAACACTTTGTCTGTGTTGATCAAGGGCAGACGAGGAGCGTGCAACTACAAAACGAGGCACAAAAGGGGTTAATTGCGCATAGCTAAATTGACATGGGTTAACTCAGAGGGAGCGAGAGGGAGGGAGAGAGAGACAGGAGAGAGAAGGACCTACCACAGTCGACCATTACCCACATGATTGGCTCAAAATGGTAACACAGTTAGCCAAACAGTAGGCCTTGATATCTCTATTCAAGTTAGATAGCATTACAACATGCCACAAACATACTTTACAATCATATGGTTATTGATGGCAGAGGGTGGCTACAGACAGTAGCTCTACACAATATCACATGTTCGTTGACATTATACATTTTTTTTAACCTTTATTTAACTTGGCATTAGACATTAAAATGAATTATAACTCAGGGAGTCACCTCAAACTTAGCATTTTTATTCTGAGGGGCGAATTAACAGTTGGTTATGATACAGAAATAGCTAAGTATTTCATATTCCAAGCATTTGGGCTTTCTGCCTCAATCAATTCCTTGTTCCTCTGAAAACTAACTCACAGGGACAGCTGACAAGGTTTATTCAGCGTGCTGGGAATTCAAGATGAATCAACACTGCTCATCTATGGGAGGGAGAGGGCCTGAGCAGTGACATAGAAATGCCAGTTAATATTTGTGTTTCACTGTCTTTTCTTCTCAGCCATTATAGATGAATCTAGTCAAAGGACCAAGGAGGAAGCCAAGCCCAATGATAACCATTAATGCAGTGATGGAAGCACCCAGCGACCCTTATACAAATGGCCAAATGGGGCATCGATTTAGGCCTACAGTGGTGCTCATTTCAACATATGTTCTGTTATAATGACCCTGCTAAATGGTCAATATTAAAGGTAAAACAATCTGTGTTTTCCAAGGCCTGATCCTGACACTTTGTTTGGTAGAAGGATGGGGCTGGGTGGGAACTGAGAGTCCATGAGACTGACGTGATAGTTTGTTTAAACATATTTTGAAGCACTGTTTACGGACTCAAATACATAATCATTGGAAATATTTGATTTGGGGTTATAATATGGTAATAGCCTACGGTAGGTTCAGGGTTGGGTAGGTTACTTTATAAATGTAATCACTTACTAATTGTCTGTCCAAAACTGTAATCAGTAAGGTAACTTTTGGATTACCCAACTCATTAACGTTACTTTTGAATTACTTTCCCCTTTAGAGGCATTAGAAGAAGACATAAGGGATCCATCAACCACATTTGGTGTGTCATCATAGTGTTCTCTGATGTGCTCAGGTGGAACAGACTTAAACTTGCACCTTTTTAAATGCTGAATTTGATGTAATTGAGAAAACATAAACATTTTGTAGGTTATTGTGTAAAATAACTAAGCAAAAGACATGCAATAAACAACAATGTATACAAACAATAGTCCCATGATTTACTTTATTCTACTGTACTCAATGAATGACCATGGTTGTCGTGACCGCGCATAAGCGTGAACGCGCAACTCCTTTCTCCAGTGGCGGAGTTGAGCGCACATAGAGAAGAATAGTTTTGCTATAAGGAGGACAGAGCCGGGAGGAGTGAATGGATCAGTGCTCCAATGCATCAAACGCGCTCATTGGACACCCTCTTATATCGGTGAAAGAAACCCTACATGCCCGTTATGCCCTGCCGCGGAGGCTAGAGATTTTTGCCAAGAGAAGGGAAAACGCAGAGGACTCTGAAGTCGGGACACTCCTTCGTTTGAGTTGACTGTAACGTTAGTTCGTCTGTGCACTGTTTCCAATCTCCTGTGAGCCTAGCGTCGGAGAGGGGGGATTCAGCCAAGCAGGACAACAACTGTAGGCAAGATGCAGGGGGTTTCAGCAACAACTGGTAAGCCAACGCTTAGGCTACACATTTTACAGCTCTGAATTGTTCTGTTTCTTGTTTTGGGGGGTTTGTCTTGAAGTATCAATTTCTAGTGGCAGTATCGTGCCACAAAGTTACAACAGGGGAGGCTACATGTAGCAAAAACGATCTCCTTTATTATGGCGCAAATTTATGGCGCAAACTTGTCCTTTCTATTGTTCCCCGTTTCAAGTCTAACGAATGCAGTTTATGCGGGCGAGAAAGACAAACTTCAACAAACGGATTATCATTATTCATAGGCCTACATAACAGGACATTTACCTTTCAATCAAATGGCACACACACACATCACAAAAAACGTCAAGGTCCTTGGGGAGAAGAGGGAAAATCGGCACCAAACCCCAAGTGGCAGCAGCTCTGACTTCACCATTGCCCCTGTGCCACGCATTATAAGGCATATGCTTCTCTCAGCCTTTCTCTTAGACACCACACACACACACACACACACACACACACACAGCTCAGCTCTCTAGACACGGGTGGATTGGCCATCTGGCAATTCTGGCAAATGCCAGATGGGCTACACAATTTTCTCTTTTGGTGGGCTGGTCAAAATTCACACACAAAAATATATAAAGGTGACATGGCCATACTAATCTATAATGAGCCAGTGGCTGATCATTGGGCAACAGCTGGCACTTACCAAGATGGGTTTTCTGAGCTGAGGTAACGCAAATACACATTCAAAGTCAAATGCGGTATCAGCAAAGAAACCTCCCCCGACTCGTGATCAGATCGACATCCAAGATCATGGATTGTAAAAAACGGAAAGGGTGCCTATAAATGCAGACAGAGCACATTCTACATCATCATCTCATTCAAAACGTCCTAATTTTTGTGCGTCTAAAACCATGGTTTGGTCAAACAGTAAAGTGTATTATCCTCATGATCCCTGTAATAAAAGTGTCTACCCTGCCGCTGTGCCTGTGCCCTAGATAGGGCCTGCTGCTGTGATGGGCAAGCCACTCTCATCTCCCCCATGAGCTTGAGAGAAAAATGCATTCTGATCATATGACATTTCAAAATGCAATTGGGGGGAAATGCTTTCGAAGCTTCGTCCCTTGTCGCTGTCGAAGAGAGAAGGGTCTCAGTTTTCTGTAGGTACAGAACACTTTCAATTTTCAGCTCAATAGCAGCTATTTTACAACCAAGATACAGTATTTGATATGGGTTTGAGATATGCACACCAGCCATTGCAAGGGCATAGGCCGATAGATTGTTAGGACATTACATTTACTATTGGATGAATACATGGCTACTAGCAGTGGGTATTATATATAACGACCTTAGACTGGGCCAAAGAGTTACTTTCCAACAGGTCAATGACCCCAAGCATACAGCCAAAGCAACACTTGAATGGCTTCAGAACAAGAATGTGAAAGTCCTTGAGTTGCCCAGCCAAAGCCCAGACTTGAGTCCCATTGAAAATCTGTGGCAAGACTTTAAGATTGCTGTTCACTGCCGCTCCCCATCTAACTTAACAGAGCTTGAGAAAATCTGCAAGGAAGAATGGGAGCAAATCCAGATGTGCAAAGCTGATACAGACATACCCAAGACGACTCATAGCTGTAATCGCCGCCAAAGGTGGTTCTACAAAGTATTGACTCAGGGGTGTGAATATTTATGTGAATACATATGTAAATGAGAGAGTTCTGTATTTCATTTTCTATAAATTTGAAAGTTTTCACTTTGCTATAATGGAGTATTGTGTCACGGCACACTCAGTGATGTGGCTGGTGTGGATAAAATGCCAGGGCCGAATTCATGTCCCAGTCCGCCCCTGCCAAGACATTAATATGTTCTTTGTTGTAAAGTCCCCTCCTCATTTATCCTATGTGTTTTGTCTGATGATGATTATTAGGCTACAGGGAAATAGTTGTATTGAATGGAGGGAGGAGGAGGATGTTTGAGATGAGGATGTTTATATGTCATGTAACTGGGGGACAGGAGTTATAGACTGAGATATAATAAGTGTGATGAAGATGGTGATCATGAGAGGCCAATAACTGATACTTGTAGAGAGGAGTTGGTTTCTGATGTGTTCTGCTGAAGATTAGGAAGCCAGTGAACAGGGGTGATGATAATGATCACAATTAGTTATATTAATGATGACCATGATCACGAATCAATGATATGCAGGCTGCTATCTGGTGTGCAGGATGTAATCAGAGGGGAGTCAGAGGCTGAGGCTGATACATGGTGTGTGTATAAAGACTATTGTTCTAATGCTCTTCTCCATGTGAATCCCTCATGGTGAGGAATATGATTAGACTGGAGGAGAGTGTCTGCAGACAGAATCTAGGAGAGAATCGCCTGGCCTCAGGATCGCCTGGCCTCAGGAATGAGATGACTAGATAGGAGAGGGAAAGGGAGTGGGAGAGAGAGAGTGAGTATGTAAACTCAGCAAAAAAAGAAATGTCCTCTCACTGTCAACTGCGTTTATTTTCAGCAAACTTAACATGTGTAAATATTTGTATGAACATAACAAGATTCAACAACTGAGACATAAACTGAAGTTCCACAGACATGTGACTAACAGAAATTGAGTAATGTGTCCCTGAACAAAGGGGGGATCAAAATCAAAAGTAACAGTCAGTATCTGGTGTGGCCACCAGCTGCATTAAGTACTGCAGTGCATCTCCTCCTCATGGACTGCACCAGATTTACCAGTTCTTGCTGTGAGATGTTAACCCACTCTTCCACCAAGGCACCTGCAAGTTCCCGGACATTTCTGGGGGGAATGGCCCTAGCCCTCACCCTCCAATCCAACAGGTCCCAGATGTGCTCAATGTGATTGAGATCCGGGCTCTTCGATGGCCATGGCAGAACACTGACATTCCTGTCTTGCAGGAAATCATGCACAGAACGAGCAGTATGGCTGGTGGCATTGTCATGCTGGAGGGTCATGTCAGGATGAGCCTGCAGGAAGGAGGGAGGAGGACATCTTCCCTGTAACGCACAGCGTTGAGATTGCCTGCAATGACAACAAGCTCAGTCCGATGATACTGTGGCACACTGCCCCAGACCATAACGGACCCTCCACCTCCAAATCGATCCCGCTCCAGAGTACAGGCCTCGATGTAACGCTCATTCCTTTGACGATAAATGCGAATCCGACCATCACCCCTGGTGAGGCAAAACCGCGACTCGTCATTGAAGATCACTTTTTGCCAGTCCTGTCTGGTCCAGCAACGGTGGGTTTGTGCCCATAGGCAACGTTGTTGCCAGTGATTTCTGGTGAGGACCTGTCTTACAACAGGCCTACTAGCCCTCAGTCCAGCCTCTCCCAGCCTATTGCAGACAGTCTGAGCACTGATGGAGGGATTGTGCGTTCCTGGTGTAACTCGGGCAGTTGTTGTTGCCATCCTGTACCTGTCCCGCAGGTGTGATGTTCGGATGTACCGATCCTGTGCAGGTGTTGTTACACATGGTCTGCCACTGCGAGGGCGATCAGCTGTCCGTCCTGTCTCCCTGTAGCCCTGTCTTAGGCGTCTCACAGTACGGACATTGCAATTTATTGCCCTGGCCACATCTGCAGTCCTCATGCCTCCTTGCAGCATGCCTAAGGTACGTTCACGCAGATGAGCAGGGACCCTGGGCATCTTTCTTTTGCCGTTTTTCAGAGTCAGTAGAAAGGCCTCTTTAGTGTCCTAAGAGTTCATAACTGTGACCTTAATTGCCTACCGTTTGTAAGTAGTTAGTGTCTTAATGACCGTTCCACATGTGCATGTTCATTAATTGTTTATGATTCATCAAACAAGCATGGGAAACAGTGTTTAACCCTTTACAATGAAGATATGTGAAGTTATTTGGATTTTTACGAATTATCTATGAAAAACAGTGTCCTGAAAAAGGGACGTTTCTTTTTTTGCTGAGTTTATGTGTGTGTATGCGCATGTCAATGTACGTGTGAGACATTTGTTCTCAGTCTATTAATATAGAGTTGTGTTACTTGTGTAGAGAGTTAACTACAGTGGTGTGATCACACAGTTGCCACAGGTACCCAGAAAGCCACTGACTTAACAGTTAAATGCAATGTCCTTTACCTATTAAGGTCTTTTGCATTGGTTTATTTTAAAATATCTTGGTCATTTTGCCTTTAAGAGTGTCAATCATTGGGTCAAAGTGCACACTAAACCACAAAGAGTTGGAGAACCATAACATAATATTAGAAAACTAAATCTTAGCATAGTCATAGAGATGAAACAATATACTGTAGGTCTTAGAAAGATATGTACAAAATGGGAGACAGTCAGAGAGAGATGGATGGAGAGAAAGATGGAGAGAGAGTGATGGTGTTGATTGGACAATAACAAATGTTGTTGGGGTGGTGAACTGTAGAGAGTGTGTTTGTTGGTGGTCTCTGAGGACGGATCGATTGGCTCTCCTCCCGGCTGCCTTCCGCCAGTCTGTCTTCTTTCTCCTATAGTTCTCTCCCTCCTACATATCTCTCTCTCCCTCTCTCAGACCTCCAGACATTCTCTTTGCCAGACCTCTCTCCCCCAGATCTCCCCCGGTGTATATTTAAGCAGTAAGGCACAAGAGGCAGTCATATGTAAATGGCCTTGTTCAGCCCAATGGCGAGCAATAATGAATGACACATTTTCATAAAAAAACTTTATTTTAATAAGTAAATTCATACAATTTCATAGTCCCGACAGACATCTGGTCGTTAGTTATTTTGGTCATGTTGCTACAGACGTTAATTATTTTTGCAGAGTTGCTATGGAAAAAGACTGGTTATCCGTTCTAACAAAAATGGTTGCTATCAAATCAAATCAAATTTTATGGGTCACATCCACATGGTTAGCAGATGTTAATGCGAGTGTAGCGAAATGCTTGTGCTTCAAGTTCTGACAGTGCAGTAATATCTAACAAGTAATCAAACAAATTCACAACGACTACCTTATACACACAAATGTAAAGGGATGAATAAGAATATGTACATATAAATATATGGATGAGTGATGGCCGTGTGGCACAGGCAAGATGCAGTAGATGGTGTAGAATACAGTATATACATATGAGATTAGTAATGTAGGATATGTAGACATGATTAAAGTGCCGTTATTTAAAGTGACTAGTGATACCTTTATTAAATGTATTAAAGTGGCCAGAGATTTGAGTCTGTATGCTGGCAGAAGCCACTCTTTGTTAGTAATGGCTGTTTAACAGTCTGATGGCCTTGAGATAGAAGCTGTTTTTCAGTCTCTTGGTCTCAGCTCTGATGCACCTGTACTGACCTCGCCTTCTGGATGTTAGTGGGGTGAACAGGCAGTGGCTCGGGTGGTTGTTGTCCTCGATTATCTTTTTGGCCTTCCTGTGACATCGGGTGCCGTAGGTGTCCTGGGGGGCAGGTAGTCTGCCCCTAGGTGATGCGTTGTGCAGACGGCACTACCCTCTGAAAAGCCTTGCGGTTGTGGGCGAAGCAGCTGCTGTACCAGGCGGTGATACAGCCCGACAGGATGCTCTCGGTTGTGCATCTGTAAAAGTTTGTGAGTGTTTTCGGGGACAAGCCACATTTCTTCAGCCTCTTGAGGTTGAAGAGGCGCTGTTGCGCCTTCTTCACCAAGCTGTCTTTGTGGGTGGACCCTTTCAGTTGGTCCGTGATGTGTACGCCGAGGAACTTAAAACTTTCCGCCTTCTCCACTACTGTCCCGTCGTTGTGGATGGGGGGCTGTTTCCCCTCCGTTTCCTGAAGTCCACGATCATCTCCTTTGTTTTGTTGACATTGAGTGAGAGGTTATTTTCCTGACACCACACTCCAAGGGTCCTCACCTCCTCTCTGTAGGCCGTCATGTCATTGTTGGTAATCAAGCTTACCACTGTATTTGTGTTTGTTTTTATTACCGATCCCCATTACTCTTAAGTCAGTTTATACAATTTTTAAATATTACAATACATTCACAGATTTCACAACACACTGTGTGCACTCAGGCCCCTACTCCACCACTACCACATATCTACATTACTAAATCCATGTGTATGTATAGTGCATATGTTATCGTGTGTGTGTGTGTGTGTGTGTGTGTGTGTATGCATGTGTCTGTGCCATTGTTTGTGTTGCTTCACAGTCCCCGCTGTTCCATCAGGTGATTTTAATGTTTTTTAAATCAAATTTTACTGCTTGCGTCAGTTACTTGATGTGGAATAGAGTTCCATGTAGTCATGGCTCTATGTAGTACTGTGTGCCTCCCATAGTCTGTTCTGGACTTGGGAACTGTGAAGAGACCTCTTGTGGCATGTCTTGTGGGGTATGTATGAGTGTCTGAGCTGTGTGCCAGTAGTTTAGACGGACAGCTCGGTGCATTCAGCATGTCAATACCTCTCATAAATAAAAGCAGTGATGAAGTCAATCTCTCCTGGCTGAAAGTGGAGGAGAGATTGACTTCATCACTACTTTTATTAATGAGAGGTATTGACATGCTGAATGCACCGAGCTTATATGCATATTATTAATGATCAACCCTGCCGATGACGCATTGGCATCAATGCTATGGAAATTCAAGATGGCCTACCTATACCTCTAATAAATGTTGTTCAAGATTAAAGTCTTAAAAATAGAGATGTTTCTATGTTAAATGTACATGTTTAGTATTAGTGGATTGAATACACCTCTTTGCTTAGCTTTACTGCCCAAAGTGTTTCCATTCCCCTTTAACAGTTCCATTTGATTTATCAATGTGCATCCACTGTCCCACAGCCCAGCCAGGCAATTCATAAACTTAATCTCCCCCGGAAAAAAAGTGTCTAGACATTATTTCCCCATGCTACTAGGCTAGCATTTGGTTTGCAACAGTTGGGATTTGTCTAAACATTGCTGCCTGCCTCTCTGACCATGTGCAACAGCGTTGCTGTTTTTTTTTTTTGCAATCTCCACTTTGCCATATTTTTGATTTATTTTACCTTTATTTAACTAGGAAAGTCAATTCAGAACAACATCTTATTTTCAGTGACACCTAGGAACAGTGCGCTAACTGCCTTGTTCAGGGGTAGAACAGCAGATTTTTACCTTGTCAGCTCAGGGATTCAATCTTGCAACTCTTACTAGTCCAATGCTCTAACCACTAGGCTAACTGCTACCCCAAACCATAGAGTGAATTAACGTAACGAGACTGACAGCTTCTTTGAGCCAGCCAAATTCATTTATCAGGATCATTACAATGGATATATCCAAAGAAATGGCAATATAAATAAAGGCAAAACAAATGAAAATGCACATAGTTTGCTGTCATTTCAACTGCTTGATTTGATTGTGTGTTAGCTTTAGTTGGCTAGCTAGCAAAGGAGAAGTAGCTAACCTCCAAACCAACCTTTTTTGCTTAGAACTTTGGATAGCAACTAGAGATCAACCGATTAATTGGAATGGCCGATTAATTATGGCTGATTTCAAGTTTTCATAACAATCGGAAATCTGTATTTTTGGACACCGATTTGGCCGATTTAATTATTATTATTTGTTTTACACCTTTATTTAACTAGGCAAGTCAGTTAAGAACACATTCTTATTTTCAATGACACCTAGGAACAGTGGGTTAACTGCCTTGTTCAGGGGCAGAACGACAGATTTTTACCTTGTCAGCTCGGGGATTCAATCTTGCAACCTTACAGTTAACTAGTCCAAAGCTCTAACCACTTGCCTCTCATTGCACTCCACGAGGAGCCTGCCTGTTACGCGAATGCAGTAAGAAGCCAAGGTAAGTTGCTAGCTAGCATTAAACGTATCTTATAAAAAACAATCAATCATAATCACTAGTTAACTACACATGGTTGATGATATTACTAGTTTATCTAGCGTGTCCTGCGTTGCATATAATCGATGAGGTGCGCATTTGTGAAAAAGGACTGTCGTTGCTCCAACGTGTACCTAACCATAAACATCAATGCCTTTCTTAAAATCAATACAAGTATACATTTTTAAACCTGCATATTTAGTTAATATTGCCTGCTAACATTAATTTCTTTTAACTCTGTAAATTGTGTCACTTCTCTTGCAACAGAGTCAGGATATATGCAGCAGTTTGGGCCGCCTGGCTCGTTGCGAACTGTGTGAAGACTATTTCTTCCTTACACAAAAAATAGCCAACTTCGCCAACTTCGCCAAATGGGGGATGATTTAACAAAAGCGCACTTGCGAAAAAAGCACAATCGTTGCCGTTGCACGACTGTACCTAACCATCTTAATTAAATTCAGTACACAGAAGTACATATTTTTAAACCTGCATATTTAGCTGAAAGGAATCCATATTAGCAGGCAATATTAACCAGGTGAAATTGTGTCACTTCTCTTGCGTTCATTGCACGCAGAGTCAGGGTATATGCAACAGTTTGGGCCGCCTGGCTCATTGCGAACTAATTTGCCAGAATTATACGTAATTATGACATAACATTGAAGGTTGTACAATGTAACAGCAATATTTAGACTTAGGGATGCCACCCGTTAGATAAAATACGGAACGGTTCCTTATTTCACTGAAATAATAAACGTTTTGTTTTCAAAATGATAGTTTCCGGATTCGACCATATTAATGACCAAAGGCTCATATTTCTGTGTGTTATTATGTTATAACTAAGTTCATGATTTGATATTTGATAGAGCAGTCTGACTGAGCGATGGTAGGTAGCAGCAGGCTCGTAAGCATTCATTCAAACAGCATTTTTGTGCGATTTGCCTGCAGCTCTTCGCAATGCTTCAAGCATTGAGCTGTTTATGACTTCAAGCCTATCAACTCCCGAGATTAGTCTGGTGTAACCAATGTTAAATGGCTAGCTAGTTAGCGGGGTGCGCGATAATAACGTTTCAAACGTCACTCGCTCTGAGACTTGGAGTAGTTGTTCGCCTTGCTCTGCAAGGGCCGCGGATTTTGTGATGATGGGTAACGATGCTTCGAGAGTGGCTGTTGCGAATGTGTTCCTGGTTCGAGCCCAGGTAGGGGCGAGGAGAGGGACGGAAGCTATACTGTTACACTGGCAATACTAAAGTGCCTATAAGAACATCCAATAGTCAAAGAAATAGTCCTATAAATACTATAACTGCAACCTAAAACCTCTTACCTTGGAATATTGAAGTCTCATGTTAAAAGGAACCACCAGCTTTCATATGTTCTCATGTTCTGAGCTCATGTTCTGAGCTTTTTTACATGGCACATATTGCACTTTTACTTTCTTCTTTTGCATTATTTAAACCAAATTGATGTTTCATTATTTATTTTAGGCTAAATAGATTTTTATTGATGTATTATATTAAGTTAAAATAAGTGTTCATTCAGTATTGTTTTAATTGTCATTATTACAAATAAATAAATACAAATTGGCCGATTAATCGGTATCAGGTTTTTTTGGTCCTCCAATAATCGGTATCGGTATCGGCGTTGAAAAATCATAATCGGTCGACCTCTATAGCAACCATGCTAATAGAATGGATGACCAGCTTGTTTCGCTAGAAACTTCAGAATATCAGATCTAACAACTGGCTTTTGCCTGGAATATATCGTCTGGTAGAAGGATGAAATAAAACCAATTTACTCATTAAAATAAAGTTTCTAATGAAAACACCGTCGTTCATGTTTAAAAAAAAATGTTGGTAAATGTTTTATAAACGCAATAAGGCCCTCGTACCCAGGAATTATCATGAATAACACCCTTCTTAGGGCTGCTTCCCCAGCCGGGCCTAAGAACAGCCCTCTGTTTGGGAGTTATTCACACGATAATCCCCGGGTTCTCATTCCTTATTGCTTAAGTATTCTAGAGTATACTACAGTTCGCTAAAGAATTCTATAGTATGTAGTACTGTAGTATTATATAGTAAACTGTAGTATTTTTTTCTTGTGGGAAGTTCCTCCTTTTGATGTGTTGATTGCAGCCCCCTAAAGGTTTTAGCCTCCTTAAAGGTTCTACTCCTCAGACAAAAGATAATGGAGTCCTTGTCACATTCCCTCTACTGTACAGATGAATTTGTCCCTGTTTTCTCTTCTTTTCTACATGACCACACACACTATTCCACTCTCTGTCTCTCTCTCAACTTTCCCTCTCTCTTTCTCTACCAGGGAAGTGGGTAAATGTGAATGTGGATGCTGTCTCTCTGTCTGTTAGTGGATCAGATCCAGATACAGGACAATGTCCCTGGCACACCAGCCATCCCAGCATGCTTTGCGGCATATTGCAGCTTACGTTATTTATTATTAACAAAAGTGATTGGCTCCGGCTGTGTTTAACCTAGACTCTGTAAACATTGCCCCTATGTGTTAAATAAACACTGAACACGGGAGAAGAGAGGAGGCGGAGGAGGATGGGGAACATTTAGAAATTTCTCCCACCCAACACCCTCTTTTAATCTCACTCCCCAGTCCCCAACTCTCACACACTTGCTGTTTCTGTACTGTAGCTCTTTTACACTCAATGTCTCAAACTCTCCCTGCTTCTTTCAGCACTCTGTGTTATAATTCTTTCTACCTCTCCCTCTGTCTTTCTCTCCCTCCCTCCCTCCCCCCTCCCTCCCTCCCTCTGAGACAGCATGACTAAGTACTAAAGACCTATAGAAGCCCCAGGTTTCTTCCCTGCATGTGTGTCACATTGATTTCTCTAATTGTGTTCCTGCTTGGGACACACTCACTGTTGGAGGCACGTCACGGAGCCTGCAGAAAGCGAGAGAGAGAGAAAGTGTGATTGTTGTGTGTGCATGTGTGCCTGCGTGCGTGCGTGTCCATCTCTATGTAAGATGAGATCGAGGCCATTTAAAAAAAAAGTTATGTTTTTGCTGGATGTCCGGAAGGAACGGAAGCCCTTGCCTGGACTCGCTGTTTGAATGGACTGTAGGAATGTGTGTGCTTGTGTTCGCGTGCCATGCAGTGTGTGACTGTTTCCCTCAGATGATGCTGCTTGACTACTGGTGACATGACATTCATTTGTGACATTCAGAGTAGGGAACATTCACTACAGTCTACTATTCTATTCACATTTTCAGTCCTAAAGCCCATTGTTTGAATCTTGCTCTATCTCCAACTGTTCTGATGATATATGTGTTTATGTTGTGTTAAACATTAGCCATAATGACAGAGAACACAGGGACTGTAAACGGGTGAACAGTGATGGTATTATCCTCCCAGAGGTGCAGAGAGGAATGCTGGTGTGGTCTGTTACTGACACCCTAACCTCGTCCTCAGGCTATTGCACACAGCACATATACAGTTGAAGGCTGAAGTTTACATACACTTAGTTTGGAGTCATTAAAACTCATTTTTCAACCACTCCACAAATTTCTTGTTAACACACTATAGTTTTGGCAAGTAAGTTAGGACATCTACTTTGTGCATGACACAAGTCATTTTTACATTGATTGTTTACAGACAGATTGTTTCACATATAATTCACTGTATCACAATTCCAGTGGGTCAGAAGTTGACATACACTAAGTTGACTGTGCCTTTAAATAGCTTGGAAAATTCCAGAAAATGTTGTCATGGCGTCAGAAGCTTCTGATAGGCTAATTGACATTATTTGAGTCAATTGGAGGTGTATCTGTGAATGTATTTCAAGGCCTACCTTCAAACGTATTGCCTCTTTGCTTGACATCATGGGAAAATCTAAAGAAATCAGCCAAGACCTCAGAAAAGAAATTGCAGACCTCCACAAGTCTGGTTCATCCTTGGAAGCAATTTCCAAATGCCTGAAGGTACCACCTTCATCTGTACAAACAATAGTATGCAAGTATTAACACCATGGGACCACGCAGCCGTCATACCGCTCAGGAAGGAGACGCGTTCTGTCTCCTAGAGATGAACGTATGTTGGTACTGTCATGACGTGGCCCTCTTTGGGTATAGTGTGTGCCTTCCCCCTCTCTTCCTCTTACACCCAGGTTCTGTTATCTCAGGTCGTAAATTCCTGACGGAGACTCTCTCCCTCATGCGGTATATAGAGAGGGTTCACAGTAGAACAAAGAAACTTCTTCCTCACAGAACTTGAGAACTGAACAATATCCATGTTTTGGAGAATCCAGCTACGACCGGTCCATTTTGTCTAATGTTTGTGACATCATGGGAGACAATACAGCCACATTACCATAACTCTGTTTATACAAGAGTCTCCGTAATGAGATTTGCATCTAATTATTGTATAAAATGAATGAGTAAAGATGAAACTATTTATGAAATGATGTAATGTGATTTTAAACTGTTTAACCTTTCTGGGAAGGGTGTTCCGGAACACCTGGCCTACAGCCAGTGAAATTGCAGGGTGCCAAATTCAAAAAATTCCTCAAACATACAAGTATTTTACACCATTTTAAAGATAAACTTCTTGTTAATCCAACCACAGTGTACGATTTCAAAAAGGCTTTACGGTGAAAACACACCATGCGATTATGTTAGGACTGCGCCTAGCCACAAAAAAATATACAGACATTTTCCAGCCAAGGAGAGGTGTCACAAAAGTGACATAGCTTTAACATTAATCACTAACCTTTGATGATCTTCATCTGGTGGCACTCCCAGGACTCCATGTTACACAAATGTTTGTTTTGTTCGATAAAGTTAATCTTTATGTCCAAAAACCTCTGTTTAAATTGGCGTGTTATGTTCAATAATGCATTGTCTCAAACAAACATCCAGTGAAATTGTAGAGAGCCAAATCAAATGACAGAAATACTCATCATAAACATTGATGAAAGATACAAGTGTTATACATAGGCTTAATGAAAGATAATCCAATTCCCTTTCAAATTTGACTGTCATTGGCCCACCCCACGAGCACAGACTGGCGTCATGGGACAGCCCTTTTCTGCTGTTCCGAATATAAACCCCACCTGGAGGAGCCCACTTGAGACCATGTGTACCTCGATTACCGAGAGGGCTAAGGTTTGAGTAGAGACCATGCATTCCTCGGTTGTTGAATTCCTAACCAAACCACATGGAGCATTGGCTACACTGGTGGAAATGGTTAATCTCTGAGACTATCGATACCGACAGAATAAGAGCAAATCTTTGATACTAATTACTAGTCTGCAGCTAGAATTTATGTTGACTGAGTGTGTAGACCGGCAACCGCCGAAACATCTATTCTATAAGAATATTTCTGAATGGGACTCTGAAGTATCCATTCTAACCACAAAAGACTCCAGGGATGCAAAGAGAAGTTCAGATGAACTTTCCATCAGAAAGACGGACGATTCCAACAGAGATCATGATTTTTGATTGCAATTATTCCCGAATGAGTGTGCATTCATGTGCAAAGGATTAGCATTTAAATTATTATAATTATCAACTGTGTAATGTGTTTTGTCTTTCGCGCCCTGCTCAGTCCCTTTGTCTACCATATCGATTTAGCCCATTAGGGCACATCCCCTATCATTTCCTTGTAACCGTATCTACTGTTTGTTTGTTTGTTTATGCATTTCTGTGATTATTTAGTTAGTAAATAAATGATTTAGACAATTGATGTATGGATGATTCAGAGCAAAGACTGGGTTTGTGCAGATAACCAACAACTTTCGAAGTTTGGATTGAGACTAGCGTGAGGTAAAGAATGATTCATTAATTAGAATACTATTAATTAGAAGACTAATTGGTCAGATATTAAAATATCTGAAAAGTTATATTAGGAAAATTATAACTTTAATCTGAAGGTTTTCCTTGGTGCCCCGACTTCCTGGTTAATTACATTTGCATGATTTGTTTAATCACGTAATAATAATTACAGAGAATTGATTTGATAAAATAAGTCTTCACTTTAATGATGCCAAAGACACGACAAGACCTTACCTTGAAATGCTTGCTTACTGCCTTTCCCAATGAGGCATAAAATAGTAACACAAGGAATCTAGGGTAGATAATAATAGGAGTAAAATAAAGAACAGAGTAGCAGCAGTAAATTCCAAATCAAATCCAATCAAAGTTTATTTGTTACAACCTTACAGTGAAATGCTAATATACAGTAGCGAGGCTAAAAAAGTAGCGAGGCTACATACAGACACCAGTTAGTCAGGCTGATTGAGGTAGTATGTACATGTAGATATGGTTAATGTGTCTATGCATATATGATGAACAGAAAGTAGCAGTAGCGTAAAAAGGGGGTTGGCAGGGGGTGGGTGGGACACAATGCAAATAGTCCGGGTAGCCATTTGATTACCTGTTCAGGAGTCTTATGGCTTGGGGGTAAAAACTGTTGAGAAGCCTTTTTGTCCTAGACTTGGCACTCCGGTACCGCTTGCCATGCGGTAGTAGAGAGAACAGTCTAGGACTGGGGTGGCTAGGGTCTTTGACAATTTTTAGGGCCTTCCTCTGAGACCGCCTGGTGTAGAGGTCCTGGATGGCAGGCAGCTTAGCCCCAGTGATGTACTGGGCCGTACGCTCTACCCTTTGTAGGGCCTTGCGGTCAGAGGGCGAGCAATTGCCGTACCAGGCAGTGATGCAACCAGTCAGGATCTCAGGACCCAGGCCAAGTCTTTTTAGTTTCCTGAGGGGGAATAGGCTTTGTCGTGTCTTCTTCACGACTGAAGAGGGCAGCACCAGTGTTGAGTATCAGCGTGTCAGATCAGCGTAGCAAAAGACACTTACCGCATGTCCTGGTAATCCATCTGGCCCCGCAACCTTGTGAATGTTGACCTGTTTAAAGGTCTTACTCACGTCGGCTACAGAGAGCGTGATCACACAGTCGTCCGGAACAGCTGATGCCTCAGTGTTGCTTGCCTTGAAGCGAGCATAGAAGTGATTTAGCTCTTCTGGTAGGCTCGTGTCACTGGGCAGCTCGCGGCTTTGCTTCCCTTTGTAGTCTGTAACAGTTTGCAAGCCCTGCCACATAAGACGAGCGTCGGAGCCAGTGTAGTATGATTCAATCTTAGCCCTGTATTGACGCTTTGCCTGTTTGATGGTTCGTCGCAGGGCATAGCAGGATTTCTTATAAGCTTCCGGGTTAGAGTCCCGCACCCTGAAAGCGGCAGCTCTACCCTTTAGCTCAGTGCGAATGTTGCCTGTAATCCATGGCTTCTGGTTGGGGTATGTACTTACAGTCACTGTGGAGAGAGAGAATTAGAGCATACCTAAATTCACACAGGACACCGGATAAGACAGGAGAAATACTCCAGATATAACAGACTGACCCTAGCCCCCCAACACGTAAACTATTGCAGCATAAATACTGGAGGCTGAGACAGGAGGGGTCGGGAGACACTGTGGCTCCATCCGGCGATACCCCCGGACAGGGCCAAACAGTAGATAACCCCACCCACATTGCCAAAGCACAGCCCCCACACCACTAGAGGGATATCTTCAACCACCAACTTACCATCCTGAGACAAGGCCGAGCATAGACCACAAAGATTTCCCCCCACGACACAAACCCAATGGGTTGGAATGGAAGAGCACCAGTAAGCCAGTGACTCAGCCCCTGTAATTGGGTTTCTTAGGAGAGAATCCCAGTGGAGAGAGGGGAACCGGCCAGGCAGAGACAGCAAGGGCGGTTCGTTGCTCCAGTGCCTTTCCGTTCACCTTCACACTCCTGGGCCAGACTACACACAATCGTAGGACGTACTGAAGAGATGAGTCTTCAATAAAGACTTAAAGGTCAAGACCATTCCATAAAAATTGAGCTCTATAGGAGAAAGCCCTGCCTCCACCTGTTTGCTTAGAATTATGGTAGAGTCTTTATGGTAGAGTGGTCAGACAGAAGCCACACCTTAGTAAAATACACATGACAACTCACTTGGAGTTTGCCAAAAGGCACTTAAAGGACTCTCAGACCATGAGAAACAAGATTATTTCGTCTGATGAAACCATGATTGAACTCTTTGGCCTGCATGCCAAACGTCACATCTGGAGGAAACCTGGCACCACCTGACTATTTAACAGTCTTATGGCTTGGGATAGAAGCTGTCTCGGAGCCTGTTGGTCCGAGAGCCGATACTCCGGTACCGTTTGCTGGACGGTAACAGAGTCTATGGCTTGGGTGGCTGGAATCTTTGGCAATATTTTTGGCTTTCCTCTGACACCACCTGATATAGAAGTCCTGGGTGGCAGGGAGCTCGGCCCCAGTGATATACTGGGCTGTCCGCACCACCCTCTGTAGCGCTTTGCAGTCAAGGGCGGTGTATTTGCCATAGCAAGTCAAGATGCTCTCGTTGGTGCAGCTGTATAACTTTTTGAGGATCCAAATCTTTCCAGCTTCCTGAAGAGACGCTGCCGTGCCCTCTTCACACATGTAGGAATAAGGCTGAGGTTGAAAGAGGGATAGATAGAGAGATAGTGATGGTGAGACAGTTGTGTGATAAAGAGAGAGAGAAGGATGTTTCTGTCGGGAGTACCATGTTTTTATATTGCAGGTCTCTCAGAGTAGGGTCTGGCTGAGACACACATCCTGCTACACGCACACACACAGTTTTACAGAAGGCGGAAGTGACCTAGATTTGCTAAATGGTACCAACTGTTGGAGTCTTCCAGAAATGGACTGAATTGGTTTTTTACTCAGTGTCATCCAATATAGAGCTGATATGCTCAGTGACTTGGGAATAATGTATAGCTTTGACATATTGACTATCACTAGTAGCTTATCTTGGTCTACATACTAAACACTGATGCAGTAATATTGTATCTGTGAACCAGTATAAAACCTATGGACATTGTGGAGCCTCCATGCACACTCAAACAACTACTGTATCTGGGCTATAGGTATAGGAGTGTGATAGAGACTCTCCATGCTCCTTCTTTGTCTGTCCTCCCCAGGCTCAGGGCTGTCTGACTGGGTTGGACCTACACTGATGAGGGGGAATTTACTGGGAAAGTCATATGGAAAGAAAAAAAGTGTAATATTAAATGCACGTGCCATTGGATTTCTCTGTGTTTGTGCGTGCATGCTTGTGTGTATGTGTGTTTTATGAGTTGTGCTCCTTCTAGCACACTGTCGGAATTGTGTTTTTCCCCTCTGATCATCAAAGAAGCCCACTCTCTGGAATGGAAGCTTCCTGCACACGCAGGGGTGAGGCTGAGGGATCCGGAGGGAAGGAGGAAGAAGACAGGATGAGGAGGAGTAGAGGAGAGAGATAGAAGATTAGAGGAGCAGAGGAGGGAGAGAGGTAGAACAAGGGAGGAGAGAAGAGGATTGAGGGGAGAGAGGATAAATGTAAATGGAAGAAGAGAGGGAACGAAGTAGGGAGAGAGACAGGGAGGAGGGGTAGAGGGAGGTGACGGGTGGTCGGTCATGGGTGGAAGAGAGGACGAGGAAGCACCTGTGTTAGTCTGCTGTGGAGCTCAACAACAATGTGTTCTAAATTGGTACTTTGGGCTGGCACAATTACCGTATGACCGTGTAACCTTTGGTTATGGATGAAGATTGTCATGAAAATAAAATAACCCTGTGTCAATTTGACACATGTTTGAGTTTGAAATCACATCGGAGATTTAAGTATGATTTCCCTATGATGCTCAGAGGGTGAGCAACACTGATCTGAAGTCAATTTGACCTGCAATTTGATCTATAACTCTTAAACAGTGTGCCTTAGAAGCAAGCTGCTTCCTGCACATGAAAGGCGGGACCATGTCGATAAGTATGATTTCCCTATGACGTTCAGAGGGTTTGCGCATCATCTTACACGCATCACACGGTAGGCAAAAAAAAAAAAGATCAGTTTCGGACTATCAACCCAGAAAAAAAGAGTGTCTGGAAGAGGACATTCTCAGCAACATTTAGATAACTGTACTTACCCTATTTTCTGTGTTTACTGTGCTTATTGTACTGTGTCAAATTGACCCGGAACATAACAGTGTATAGCCAAATAGAACACAAGGCAAGGGTTAGAAGAATAGATACAAATAAGGTGCTATCTAGAAGCTTAAAGTATTCTTTGGCTGTCCCCATAGGAGAACACTTTGAAGAACCTGTTTTGGTTGCAGGTAGAACCGAACCAAAAAGGATTCTCCTATGAGGACAGCCGAAGAAGCCTCCTGGAACCCTTTTTTTGAAGAGTGTAGCCTACCCGACAGAAATCGAACAGTTTTAACACATTACATCCTTGTACATAATGAACTAGGCCAAACCCTTCCATACATCCTGATGGGCCATGCTAAGCTAAGCTAATACCATGTCCTCAGCCCTCAGGTCATCTCAGTCAGTTGGAAACCAAAACACATGTCGTCCGTCTTTTCTGTAGCACCTGCCCAAGCCTGTCACCATGTCTCCCCAGACTAAATAGCTTGCCTGTTTGCACACTCTCAGAGCATTATTACACATTCACTGTGAGGGGAGAGAGACAGAGAGGTAATAATGTCGTTTTTATTTTTTGTTTAACTTTTAGTTATTGAGGGGAGCCCACCTGAGACCAGGGTCTCATTCACATTTGTGCCCTGAGCACAAACATTCAAAATAAAACAAGAAGAATAACGAAACTACAAGGTACAGTTAAAATACTACAATTTCAACAAGTAAACCATTACAATCAAAAAAAGAGGGGAGGAGGGGGGGGGCAGGAGAAAGGGATAACAGAAAGAGGGAAAGGAGATATATGGGTGGGAAGGGTGTGTGCTGGTGTCAGCGGAACTTTGGTTCTTAGCGCCCATGCTGTGTTTGAGAGGAAGGCTTTATGAAGGAAGTGTGTTGTTATCTTAAGGCCCTCTAGGCCCCCTGTTGGCTTATCATACAGAATACAGAGAAAGAGGGACCTGGAGACCCCATTTGGAACTACGAAATGCTGTTGAATTGTTAACGGTTCAGTAAATAGTTGTTAACACTAGTTCATTGTTACAGTTGTACTTATGGAAATGCTCGACTGTCTCTTTGTATGACTTTGTGATAATGGCTGAATTTAGTCTGTCTGTTGATCCTCCCACACATTGTCTCTGGAGTGTTAATGAGCGATCTGAATTTGAGGAGCTCAAGAAATAGAAAGTGTCAGTCAAATTCAATCAAATGTATTAATAAAGCCCTTCTTACATCAACTGATGTCAGAAAGTGCTGTACAGAAATCGCAAGCAATGCAGGTGAAGAAGCAGGTGTAGAAGCACGGTGGCTAGGAAAAACTCCCTAGAAAGGCTAGGAAGAAACCTGGAGAGGAACCAGGCTATGAAGGGTCCTCTCATAGCCTAGGTCCTCTCATAGCCTGGTTCCATGTTGAAATTAGAGGTCGACCGATTAATCGGAATGGCCGATTAATTAGGGCCGATTTCAAGTTTTCATAACAATCGGAAATCGGTATTTTTGGGCGCCGATTTCCTATTATTATTATTATTTATTTATATTTTTTATACCTTTAATTTAACTAGGCACGTCAGTTAAGAACACGTTCTTATTTTCAATGACTGCCTAGGAACTGTGGGTTAACTGCCTTGTTCAGGGGCAGAACAACAGATTTTCACCTTGTCAGCTCAGGGGTTCCAATCTTGCAACCGCACAGTTAACTAGTCCAACGCATTGCACTCCACGAGTAGCCTGCCTGTTACGTGAATGTAGTAGAAGCCAAGGTAAATTGCTAGCTAGCAATTTAAAATCCAAATCATAATTGGTCGACCTGAGAGAGAGAGAGAGAGAGAGAGAGAGAGAGCATACATGAATTGTTTTGTAATAATACGAAGGGAAGTCATGCGTTCTTTTTCACCTAGGACCTACTGGTACTGTTCTACTGTACTATCTCTGCCTGTACCGTTCCAGTTTGACCACTAGAGGCCTCTGTAACACAGCCTGAATGGTGCCTTTTCTCAGCCTTCGCACACACCCTGCCTTCACAGGAGAGGAACCATCTACAGACCATGACCACTCTGAGTCAGTGTTCAGCCAATGATGCATACTCAATGGCATTTCATTACGGGAAGGAATTGGTATCAATTTTACATGAGGTTGCTTGGCTTTGCATAACCTTATTGTAGATTCCTATGGTCTCTTTGGCCTGTTTTGCACAAATGCACTCTCTATTCAACAAATCTTGCCTACTACAAGTTTAGCTCTGCCTGCCTCAAACCATCATAAATGAGAACGCTCTAACTCTATATTTCTATATTTGTCATTCATTTGGGTTTGAAGTCTGCAGATTTCAACTGACTCCCCTTGACTTTTAAGATATGAAAAGTTACAACCTGACATGTTACACTGTGATTGCTTAGTGTTCGCTGACTCACTGGTCTTGCCCTATGTTTGGGGCCCTCTGGGATTTGAGGGCATCCAGATTGAGCTCAGCGGTGCTCGGCTCGTTCTGGCTGTTGTCAAGGTGTTTGACTCTGAAGGTCACCGTGACAACGACAGACTGATTCTCCCCATCTCCGCTCTTCCTCTCTTTCTCTGTCCTATTATAGTCAGCACACACTGTGAGCCATATATCATGACACTCTCTTCTTCTATCCTCCCTCTCTCTGCCTCTGGGTTCAGGCAGTAATGATTTTGTCAAACTGGATACTCTCTGAATTCAATTCAATTCAAAACATTACACTCACAGACATTCCAAAAGAATAAAGACATTTCAAATGTCATATTATGTATATATACAGTGTGCAAATAGTGTGCAAACGATGTGCAAATAGTGAAATCTTTCTCTCTCTCTTTGTCTCGCTCTTTCTTTGTTTATACAGTTGAAGTCGGAAGTTTACATACACTTAGGTTGGAGTCATTAAAACTTGTTTTTCAACCACTCCACAAATGTCTTGTTAACAAACTATAGTTTTGGCAAGTAGGTTAGGACATCTACTTTGTGCATGACACAAGTAATATTTCCACCAATTGTTTACAGACAATCTCGGTACCCACTTATATTTCACTGTATCACAATTCCAGTGGGTCAGAAGTTTACATACACCAAGTTGACTGTGCCTCTAAACAGCTTTGAAAATTCCAGAAAATGAAGCTTCGTAGAGGCTAATTGACATCATTTGAGTCAATTGGAGATGTACCTGTGGATGTACTTCAAGGCCTACCTTCAAACAGTGCCTCTGCTTGACATCATGGGAAAATCAAAATAGATCAGCCAAGACCTCAGAAAAAAAGGGGTAGACCTCCACAAGTCTGGTTCATCCTTGGGAGCAATTTCCAAACACCTGAAGTTACCACATTCATCTGTACAAACAATAGTACACAAGTATAAACACCATGGGACCACGCAGCCGTCATATCGCTCAGGAAGGAGGCACGTTCTGTCTCCTAGAGATGAATGTACTGTGGTGCGTAAAGTGCAAATAAATCCCAGAAAAACAACCAAGGACCTTGTGAAGATGCTGGAGGAAACGGGTACAAAAGTATCTATATCTACTGTAAAACGAGTCCAATATCGACATAACCTGTTAGGCCGCTCAGCAAGGAAGAAGCCAACCGCCATAAAAAAGCCAGACTACGGTTTGCAGCTGCACATGGGCACAAAGATCGTACTTTTGGAGAAATGTCCTATGGGCTGATGAAACAAAAATAGAACTGTTTGGCCATGATCATGATCATAGTTATGTTTGGAGGAAAAAGGGTGAGGCTTGCAAGCCAAAGAACACCATCCCAACCGTGATGATGTTGTGGGGGTGCTTTGTTGCAGGAGGGACTGGTGCACTTCACAAAACAGATGGCATCATGAGGACGGAGAATTATGTGGATATATTGAAGCAACATCTGAAGACATCAGTTAAAGCTGAAGTTAAAGCTTGGTCGCAAATGGGTCTTCCAAATGGACAATGACCCCAAGCCTACTTCCAAAGTTGTGGCAAAATGGCTTTAAATGCCTTATTTCCGACTTCAACTGTATATATATATACACTGCTCAAAAAAATTAAGGGAACACTAAAATAACACATCCTGGATCTGAATGAATGAAATATTCTTATTAAATACTTTTTTCTTTACATAGTTGAATGTGCTGACAACAAAATCACACAAAAATGATCAATGGAAATCAAATTGATCAACCCATGGTCTGGATTTGGAGTCACACTCAAAATTAAAGTGGAAAACCACACTATAGGCTGATCCAACTTTGATGTAATGTCCTTAAAACAAGTCAAAATGAGGCTCTGTAGTGTGTGTGGCCTCCACGTGCCTGTATGACCTCCCTACAACGCCTGGGCATGCTCCTGATGAGGTGGCGGATGGTCTCCTGAGGGATCTCCTCCCAGACCTGGACTAAAGCATCTGCCAACTCCTGGACAGTCTGTGGTGCAATGTGGCGTTGGTTGATGGAGCGAGACATGATGTCCCAGATGTGCTCAATTGGATTCAGGTCTGTGGAACGGGCGGGCCAGTCCATAGCATCAATGCTTTCCTCTTGCAGGAAATGCTGACACACTCCAGCCACATGAGGTCTAGCATTGTCTTGCATTAGGAGAAACCCAGGGCCAACCGCACCAGCATATGGTCTCACAAGGGGTCTGAGGATCTCATCTCGGTACCTAATGGCAGTCAGGCTACCTCTGGCGAGCACATGGAGGGCTGTGCAGCCCCCCCAAAAAATGACACCCCACACCATGACTGACCCACCGCCAAACCGGTCATGCTGGAGGATGTTGCAGGCAGCAAAACGTTCTCCACGGTGTCTCCAGACTCTGTCACGTCTGTCACATGTGCTCAGTGTGAACCTGCTTTCATCTGTGAAGACCACAGGGCGCCAGTGGCATATTTGCCAATCTTGGTGTTCTCTGGCAAATGCCAAATGTCCTGCATGGTGTTGGGCTGTAAGCACAATCCTCACCTGTGGACGTCGGGCCCCCATACCACCCTCATGGAGTCTGTTTCTGACTGTTTGAGCAGACACATGCACATTTGTGGCCTGCTGGAGGTCATTTTGCAGGGCTCTGGCAGTGCTCCTCCTGATCCTCCTTGCACAAAGGCGGAGGTAGTGGTCCTGCTGCTGGGTTGTTGCCCTCCTACGGCCTCCTCCACGTCTCCTGATGTACTGGCCTGTCTCCTGGTAGCGCCTCCATGCTCTGGACACTACGCTGACAGACACAGCAAACCTTCTTGCCACAGCTCGCATTGATGTGCCATCCTGGATGAGCTGCACTACCTGAGCCACTTGTGTGGGTTGTAGACTCCGTCTCATGCTACCACAAGAGTGAAAGCACCGCCAGCATTCAAAAGTGACCAAAACATCAGCCAGGAAGCATAGGAACTGAGAATTGGTCTGTGGTCACCACCTGCAGAACCGCTCCTTTATTGGGGGTGTCTTGCTAATTGCCTATAATTTCCACCTGTTGTCTATTCCATTTGCACAACAGCATGTGAAATCAATTGTCAATCAGTGTTGCTTACTCAGTGGACAGTTTGATTTCACAGAAGTGTGATTGATTTGGAGTTACATTGTGTTGTTTAAGTGTTCCCTTTATTGTTTTGAGCAGTGTATTATATAGATATCTCAAATGTGACTTGCACTTTTCCCACAGCACCCCACACCACACATTATCAGAGCTATGATGTGAGATGTTAAAGGCATAGTTCAACCAAATTACAAAATTGTTTCCTTACGCTGTAAACAGTCTATGGAGAAGGTATGACAGCAACTAATGCTTTGGTTAAGTTTCCCTGGCACTGTTTTAACATGCTGACATGTTTTAGCATTTGTGGTACACATCCCATTCAAGTCATGGGACTGATATTAGCATTTTTTAAGCACAAATTCCAAATCATCCGAAATTATCTAAAATTGATTGTGAATCTCATCAAGGTCACTTATAGATGATTTATTATAAATTATAATGGTATTATATGTGCACTGTATGACTTCAATTTGAATTGTGCCACAAATGTTAAAACTAAACCAAACCATACATTACTGTCATATTGTACTTTGTCTATTGACTGCTTACAGGGTAAGGAATCCAATATGTAATCAAATACTTTGGGTGAATTATCCCTTTAACTAATTCACTATAAATGCTACTTCCTGTTCAGTGTGATTTGAACCGGGAACTCTTTGGTCTCGTATCCACTTCACTAACCACTATTTCACCACACCTTGACAGCTCTAGCTGTCATCACAGGAGCAATACAACACCCAGGCCTTAATGAGGCGATGAGGGCTACATCCCAAACAGATGGATCCTGTCACTCTGGTCTTTGTCCATTCATTTCCTCCTTCAGTTATTGTAGTTAAGGTTTTATTTTCTCATTGAGGCTCTAATTCACTAACAAGCACTTTATTAGATTAACAACAATCCAGTCGCGTCAAAATGCAATAAAAACCAACAACACGCCTCGGGCACACTGGCAGCTGTGTGTGTGTTTGTGTTTGTGTGTGATAGAGATGCTGAGAGCTTGCAGGGCTTCCTTCCTGTTTCCACTGTTCCAAATGCCTGCAGGTAAATGGATGTAATTAATTACCTCATTGAAATATCTCTGAAATATGAAGCGCATGTACCCTCTTCAGCTGCCATCTATCAATGTGGAGCAAGACACAGCTGAATGATTGGGCTCATTATAGAGAACACTAGGCTTGGGGGATAAACCATTAATAGCATATACCGGGATATTTAAGAAAAAACAGTGGTATGGTTTTCTTTACCGTAAAAAATAATAATAATAATATATATATATAGAGAGAGAGAGAGTTGAAGTCGGAAGTTTACATACACCTTAGATTGGAGTCATTAAAACTCGTTTTTCAACCACTCCACAAATTTCTTGTTAACAAACTAAAGTTTTGGCAAGTCAGTTAGGACATCTACTTTGTGCATGACACAAGCACTTTTTCCAACAATTGTTTACAGACAGATTATTTCACTTATGATTCACTGTATCACAATTCCAGTAGGTCAGAGGTTTACATACACTAAGTTGACTGTGCCTTGGAAAATTCCTGAAAATTATGTCATGGCTTTAGAAGCTTCTGATAGGCTAATTGACATCATTTGAGGCCTACTTTCAAACTCAGTGCCTCTGCTTGACATCATGGGAAAATCAAAATAGATCAGCCAAGACCTCAGAAAAAAATGGTAGACCTCCACAAGTCTGGTTCCTCCTTGGGAGCAATTTCCAAACGCCTGAAGGTACCACATTCATCTGTACAAACAATAGTACGCAAGTATAAACACCATGGGACCATGCAGCCGTCATACCGCTCAGGAAGGAGACGCATTCGGTCTCCTAGAGATGAACGTGCTTTGGTGCGAAAAGTGCAAATCAATCCCAGAACAACAGCAAAGGACCTTGTGGAGATGCTGGGGGAAACAGGTAAAAAAAGTATCTATATCCACAGTACAACGAGTCCTATATCGACATAACCTGAAAGGCCGCTCAGCAAGGAAGAAGCCACTGCTCCAAAACTGCCATTAAAAAAGCCAGGTTACTGTTTGCAACTGCACATGGGGACAAATATCATACTTTTTGGAGAAATGTCCTCTGTTCTGATTAAACAAAAATAGAACAGTTTGGCCATAATGATCATCATTATGCTTGGAGGAAAAAGGGGGAGGCTTGCAAGCCGAAGAACACCATCTCAATCGTGAAGTATGGGGGTGGCAGCATCAAGTTGTGGGGGTGCTTTGCTGCAGGAGGGACTGGTGCGCTTCACAAATATATGTGGATATATTGAAGCAACATCTCAAGATATCAGTCAGGAAGTTAAGCTTGGTCACAAATGGGTCTTCCAAATGGACAATGACCCAAGCATAATGGCTTAAGTACAACAAAGTCAAGGTATTGGTGTGGCCAACACAAAGCCCTGACCTCAATCCTATAGAAAATTTGTGGGCAGAACTGAAAAAGCGTGTGTGAGCAAGGATGCCTACAAACCTGAATCAGTTACACCAGCTCTGTCAAGAGGAATGGGCCAAAATTCACCCAACTTATTGTTGTGGAAGGCTACCTGAAATGTTTGACCCACTGGGAATGTGATGAAATAAATAAAAGCTGAAATAAGTCATTCTCTCAAGTATTATTCTGACATTTCACATTCTTAAAATGAAGTGGTGATCCTAACTGACCTATGACAGATTTTTTTACTAGGATTAAATGTCAGGAATTGTGAAAAACTGAGTTTAAATGTATTTGGCTAGGGTGTATGTAAACTTCCGACTTCAACTGTATCAAATAGGGATATCTCCTGTATACCACCCCTACTTTGTCACAACACAACTGAGTGTCTCAAACGCATTAAGAAGGAAGTAAATTCCACAAATTACCCTAACCCAAACCTGTTAGGGTTAGGGTAACATGGAACACCTGTTAATTGAAATGCATTCCAGGTGACTACCTCATGAAGCTGGTTGAGAGTATGGCAAGAGTGTGCTAAGCTGTCATCAAGGCAGAAGGTGGCTACTTTGGTACTGCTCTTTTTTGGTTACTACATGATTCCATATGTGTTATTTCATAGTTTTGATGTCTTCACTATTATTCTACAAAATAGTAAAAATAAAGAAAAACCCTTGAATGAGTAGCTGTTTCCAAACGTTTGACTGGTACTGTACATATACTTTATACATTTTTTATAGAGTCCCTTTTGCGCACTTCCGGCAATACCGTATACCCCAGTATGGTACAGAAATGGTATGGCGGTATACAAACTTGGATACCGCCCAACTCTAGAGAACACTCACACAATTCAATCTGCCTTCCAGCTAACATGACTCCCCTGCTATAGCATATGTCTGGTCTACGTTGTTACTGTTTCTAGACTGATAATAGTAACAACACAACAGCACGCTACTGTCTTTCCACTATTTTGACAGCCAGGACGTGCCAGCAACACACTCAGAGGTGAACCAGTCACACTGACAACTAATTGGAGCCTGGTAGTACTGTCATAACCACAAACAGGATCTCTGCATGGATTGCGTTCTTCAATAACCTTCTCATTGTCCCCTATTTAATTTTAGATCCTGGTTTTGTTGAGTTATATGAATAAGTAAACTATAAACAATAACATGGCCCTAATGCCTCCTGTGAATCAATGTTTGTCTGTATATTATGTGGAACATCTCTAGTTACTGTATATACATACAGTATACTGTACATTTATGTTTATAAAATGTGTAAATCTCTACTGTTGTATAAGTCTGTTTTTCTAACCACATCATACATTTAGCTCTATAAACTGAGTCTGCAGATACTTTCACTTGGAATGTCCCTTCATATTTAACATAAACCTTTCAAAGCCACTCCAGAATCAGCCTCCAGCTACTAACATAAACTGTATAACTTAAATGTTATTTTGGAAAGGTGAAGCGGTACTTATTTTTGTGGGCTATGTCGGTGTGCTTTATGAGCAATGGCGTGATCCATCATGTCACCCTGGAGTCTAGTGACGAATGTCCTCATGGGGAACTCTGGGCTGACAGAGTCACACTGGAATAGGCCCCAATCCATCAACTGCTGCTGCCGTGTGCGTATCACCTCATAGACTGTAGATAGGGGCTCTATTCAGTTATCACAATGACACCCTCCACATCTGTGTGTCAGAGAAAGGTTGAGGTGACATTTTAGTTAGGGAATGTTGGTTGCATGTTGAGGGATGATGATGAGATTTAGGGAGTCTGTATTAGAATCAGGCCCCCTGTGTCCGGTCTGGAGCGTGAAGTCACGAGCCAAAAGTCCGGGTCTGCCCTAGAAAGCCTATATGTAAAGTATGATAGCCAGAACGGCCAAGCAACAAAAATGTTGATGGCCGTTCTGGGCTCTAAAATGAGTTTATAATGAGCTAGTTCGATCCCCACAGTGAATTATTTTGAACTTTGCTTCAAATCGAGATATTTAATTAAATAGTAAATTTTTCGTCACACAGGACCACGTACTGACACAAACCAATCACTGGCCAGCAGGCTACGAGGTCGCTCACGCCCTCATGCCATAGACATTAAGATTGACTCAGGCAGGATGAAAACGACTACATCGACCATGATCCTTTGCTAGTTATGGCCACTTTCACCTTGACCCTTAGAATTTTTTTGGTGCCATTCAGCCCCCTTCAGCAATATGGTGATCTTCAAATTCAAATACTTCCAGCTTCATGCACCATCAGCAGTTTTCCATAGGAATACATGGATGATGTCAGCGCCATCACTATCTACTGGTTTTAATGGCTATGGTTAGAATACGGTTGAGAAGTCAGTTATGGGAAAGGATGTGGGAATGACGTAGCATTGTCAGTCCTCTGCTCTATGCCAGGTGTCCTACCCTGCAGCATCCTACTGCCACTACCTCTCTCTCTCCATCACTCTCTCCCTCCCTCTCATTTCCTCCAACTCCTGCTCCCTTCCTCCCTCCCTCCTCCTCTCTCTCCCTTTCTCTCTGTGTTAATCTCTGCTGAGCCGTGTGTAATAACAGGCCATCTGGGCTTGTTGGGGAGATGAGATGAGCCTGCAGCTTGTCAGATGAACAAACACCACCGAGGACCCTGCTCACTACACACACAATCACACCTTTAACAATAGCACCATACAATGCACAGACACAAAATCACCCCTAAACTTACATCACACAGGAATATACATATTTACACAATATAACTTGCAAAGTGTAACGACGTTCGTCTGTAGAAGGAGAAGCGGACCAAAAAGCAGCGTGGTGGTTACTCATGTTCTTTCATGGAAAATGAACGATACATGAAATAACTTAAATCTACAAAACAACAAACGGAACGTGAAAAACCTATACAGCCTATCCTGTGACAACAAACACAGTGACAGGAACAATCACCCACAAACACACAGTGAAACCCAGGCTACCTAAGTATGATTCTCAATCAGAGACAACTAATGACACCTGCCTCTGATTGAGAACCATACTAGGCCGAAAACATAGAAATGCCCCAAAACATAGAAAAACAAACATAGACTGCCCACCCAACTCACGCCCTGACCATACTAAATAAATACAAAACAACGGAAATCAAGGTCAGATCGTGACACATAGATAAATACAATCACACGCAGTTGTCATGCGTAGATGTAATAGGTGGCAGGGAAGACAGGCGCAGGAGAGACAAATTGAGTGTAAAATGGAGTCTTTTAATAAAGTCCACGGAGTATGCTCCATAACACTAAATGTACATAAACATGGGTACAAGGACCCGACGCACACCTATACAACAATCACACTACACTGACAATAAAACAATCTCTGACAAAGACATGAGGGGAAACAGAGGGTTAAATACACAACAGGTAATGAATGGGATTGAAAACAGGTGTATGGGAAGACAAGACAAAACCAATGGAAAATGAAAAAAGGATCAATGATGGCTAGAAGACCGGTGACGTCGAACGCCGAGCACCGCCCGAACAAGGAGAGGCAACGACTTCGGCAGCAGTCGTGACAGTACCCCCCCCCCTGACGCGCGGCTCCAGCTGCGCGTCGACACCGGCCTCGGGGACGACCCGGAAGGCGAGGTGCAGGGCGATCCGGATGGAGACGGTGGAATTCTGATAACATGGAAGGATCTAACACGTCCTCCACCGGAACCCAGCATCTCTCCTCCGGCCCGTACCCCTCCCAGTCCACGAGGTACTGAAGGCCCCTCGCCCGACGTCTCGAATCCAAAATGGATCGAACAGAGTACGCCGGAACCCCCTCGATGTCTAGAGGAGGCGGAGGAACATTACGCACTTCAGCCTCCTGGAGCGGGCCAGCCACCATCGGCCTGAGGAGAGACACATGGAACGAGGGGTTAATACGGTAATGAGTGGGTAGTTGTAACCTATAACATACCTCGTTCACTCTCCTCAGGACTTTAAACGGCCCCACAAACCGCGGACCCAGCTTCCGGCAGAGAAGGCGAAGGGGCAGGTTTCGGGTCGAGAGCCAGACCCTGTCCCCTGGTGCGAACACTGGGGCCTCACTGCGGCGACGGTCTGCGCCAATTTTCTGGCGCCTTATGGCACGCTGAAGGTGGACGTGGGCTGCCTCCCAGGTCTCCTCAGCGTGCCGAAACCAATTGTCCACCGCAGGGGCCTCGGTCTGGCTCTGATGCCAAGGAGCCAGAACCGGCTGATACCCTAATACACATTGAAAGGGAGTAAGGTTAGTGGAGGAGTGACGTAGCGAGTTCTGAGCCATCTCTGCCCAGGGCACGAACTTCGCCCACTCCCCCGGCCGATCCTGGCAATAAGACCGCAGAAACCTACCCACATCCTGGTTAACTCTCTCCACCTGCCCATTACTCTCGGGGTGAAAACCTGAGGTAAGACTAACCGAGATCCCCAGACGCTCCATGAACGCCTTCCAGACCCTTGATGTGAACTGGGGACCCCGATCAGACACTATATCCTCAGGCACCCCATAGTGCCGGAAAACGTGTGTAAACAGGGCCTCTGCAGTTTGTAAGGCCGTAGGGAGACCGGGCAAAGGGAGGAGACGACAGGACTTAGAAAACCGATCCACAACGACCAGGATCGTGGTGTAACCCTGTGAAGGTGGAAGATCGGTCAAAAAATCCACCGACAGGTGTGACCACGGCCGTTGAGGAACGGGTAGAGGTTGTAGCTTACCTCTGGGCAGGTGTCTAGGAGCCTTGCACTGGGCGCACACCGAGCAGGAAGAAACATAAATCCTCACGTCCTTAGCTAAAGTGGGCCACCAGTATCTCCCGTCAAGACAGCGCATCGTCCGACCTATCCCAGGATGACCAGAGGAGGGTGACGTGTGAGCCCAATATATCAATCGGTCGCGTACAGCAGACGGAACGTACAGACGACCAGCTGGACACTCAGGGGGAGAAGGCTCTGCACGTGACGCCCGCTCAATGTCCGCGTCCAGCTCCCACACTACTGGCGCCACCAAACACGAAGCTGGGAGTATGGGAGTGGGATCCATGGACCGCTCCTCTGTGTCATACAGCCGAGACAATGCGTCTGCCTTAACGTTCTGGGAGCCTGGTCTGTAAGAAAGAGTAAACACAAAACGAGTGAAAAACATGGCCCACCTTGCCTGGCGAGGATTCAATCTCTTTGCCTGCCGAATATACTCCAGATTGCGGTGGTCAGTCCAGATGAGAAAAGGGTGTTTAGCCCCCTCAAGCCAATGCCTCCACACCTTCAAAGCTTCTACGACAGCTAACAGCTCCCGGTTCCCCACATCATAGTTTCGCTCCGCCGGGCTGAGCTTCTTAGAAAAGAAAGCACAGGGGCGAAGCTTCAGTGGCGTACCCGAACGCTGAGAGAGCACTGCTCCTATCCCAGCTTCGGATGCGTCCACCTCCACTATGAATGGCAAAGAGGGATCCGGATGAGCCAGCACAGGCGCAGAAGTAAACAGAGTCTTCAGGTGCTCAAAAGCCCTGTTCGCCTCAGCCGACCACTGCAAGCGCACCGGGCCCCCCTTTAGCAGTGAGGTAATGGGAGCTGCCACCTGACCAAAACCCCGGATAAACCTCCGGTAGTAATTGGAAAACCCCAAAAAACGCTGCAACTCCTTTACCGTGGTTGGAGTCGGCCAATTACGCACGGCTGTAATGCGGTCGCTCTCCATCTCCACTCCTGAAGTGGAAATCCGATGCCCTAGGAAGGAGATGGATTGTTGGAAAAACAAGCATTTCTCAGACTTGACATATAGATCATGCTCCAACAGGCGACCAAGCACCCTGCGCACCAGGGACACATGCTCGGCGCGTGTAGCAGAGTATATCAAAATATCATCGATATACACCACTACACCCTGCCCCTGCAGGTCCCTGAAGATCTCATCTACAAATGATTGGAAAACTGATGGAGCATTCATCAACCCATATGGCATGACCAGGTACTCATAATGACCTGAGGTGGTGCTAAATGCCGTCTTCCACTCATCACCCTTCTTAATACGCACCAGATTGTACGCACTCCTGAGATCCAATTTTGTGAAAAAACGTGCCCCGTGCATTAACTCAATAATCGTATTGATCAGAGGTAGCGGGTAACTATATTTCACTGTGATTTTATTAAGACCTCGATAATCAACGCACGGGCGTAAACCGCCATCCTTTTTTTTCACAAAAAAGAAACTCGAAGAGACGGGTGAAATGGATGGCTGAATGAACCCCTGATGCAGGGATTCAGAGATATATGTCTCCATAGCCTCTGTCTCCGCTTGCGACAGGGGATACACGTGACTCTTGGGATATGCAGCGTCTACCAGGAGATCTATCGCACAATCCCCCAGTCGATGGGGTGGTAATTGAGTCGCCTTCTTTTTACAGAAGGCGAGAGCCAAATCGGCATATTCGGGGGGAATGCGCACGGTGGAGACCTGGTCTGGACTTTCCACCGTAGTAGCACCAACGGAAACCCCTAAACACCTACCTGAGCATTCTCGCGACCACCCTGTGAGAGCCCTCTGTGGCCAAGAAACAGTGGGGTTATGACAAACTAACCAGGGTAGGCCTAGCACCACAGAATACGCAGGAGAATCAATAAGGAAAAGACTAATCTTCTCCTTGTGACCCTCCTGCGTTATCATACACAAAGGTGCGGTTACCTCCCTGATAAACCCTGACCCTAATGGTCGACTATCTAAGGCATGAATAGGGAAAGGCATATCCACAGGAACAATAGGGATCCCTAAACTATGAGCTAGACTTTTATTAATGAAATTCCCAGCCGCACCCGAATCTACTAGCGCCTTATACTGGGAATGCAGTGAAAAGTCAGGAAAAGAGACAGAGACAAACATTAGTGCAGCAGAGGGCTCTGGATGAGAATGGTGCCTACTCACCTGGGGTGACGCCAGAATGCCCTGCCTGCCCTCTCTATTCCCAGAGGAACCAACCCGGCACCGACCAGCAGTGTGCTCTCTGCGACCTTGAATGGTGCTCGAGCGGGAACCCCCTCCGGTCTCCCTGCGCACCATCCCTCCCAATTCCATAGGTTCGGGAGAGAGGGTGCGGGAGGATGGAACAACCAGACCCCGATCTAGACGTCCACGAGTAGCCAGCATGTTGTCCAGCCTGATGGACATGTCCACCAGCTGGTCGAAGGTGAGGGTGGTGTCTCTACAGGCCAGCTCCCGACGGACGTCCTCGCGTAGACTACAACGGTAATGGTCGATCAGGGCCCTGTCGCTCCATCCAGCGCCGGCAGCCAAGGTCCTAAACTCCAAAGCAAAATCCTGTGCACTCCTCGTCTCCTGCCTCAGATGATAGAGAAGCTCACCCGCTGCTTTGCCTTCAGGTGGGTGATCGAATACTATCCGGAATTGGCGGGTGAACTCCTCAAAATGGTCCAGCGCCGCATCCTCCCTACTACACACAGCGCTGGCCCATTCCAGGGCTTTCCCGGTGAGGCATGAGACGAGGGCGTAACTCTTCTCACGGTCAGATGGTACTGGGGAGGCCGTGGCTAGATACAAGTTCAGTTTAAGGAGGAAACCCTGGCAGCCGGCAGTATCTCCGTTGTATCCCGTAGGTAGGGATAAATGGATCCTCGATTCCGGAGAGGAAAAATCGTTCACGGGAGATTCCGGTTGTGGTGGTGGTGGCGCTGGAGAAACTCCCTGTCTCTCCCAGCGATCCATTTTCATGGCAATGTGATCCATGACGGAGCTGATAACGTCAAGCTCCCTAGCTTGTTCCTGAACGCGTTCCTCCAGCTCCATGGGCATAGTGTCCTCTCCTGCTGACTTCATATATCTGTCAGAGATTCTGTCATGCGTAGATGTAATAGGTGGCAGGGAAGTCAGGCGCAGGAGAGACAAATTGAGTGTAAAATGGAGTCTTTTAATAAAGTCCACGGAGTATGCTCCATAACACTAAATGTACATAAACATGGGTACAAGGACCCGACGCACACCTATACAACAATCACACTACACTGACAATAAAACAATCTCTGACAAAGACATGAGGGGAAACAGAGGGTTAAATACACAACAGGTAATGAATGGGATTGAAAACAGGTGTATGGGAAGACAAGACAAAACCAATGGAAAATGAAAAAAGGATCAATGATGGCTAGAAGACCGGTGACGTCGAACGCCGAGCACCGCCCGAACAAGGAGAGGCAACGACTTCGGCAGCAGTCGTGACAGCAGTGTACTGGGTACTAAACACAGCGGGCAGAAAAATATTCTAACAAGCTTGGCAATACACAAAATATCACACCTTTACTAGAAGCAGAAAATGGACAGTAGGCACAGAAGCACTTTAAATAATATCACACCTTTTCTAATGGACCAGGATAAAGCCATGGGCTCTCAAACACAGAACATAAATAATAATTTACATAATAAATAATTACAATTTAGCATTAATACTTGAGTGATAGATGTGCAGGTGATGATGTGCAAATAGAGATACTGGGGTGCAAAAGAGCAAGAGGGTAAGTAATAATATGGGGATGAGGTAGTCGGGTGTGCTATTTACAGATTGGCTGTGTACAGGTACAGTGAGCTGCTCAGACAGCTGATGGTTAAAGTTAGAGAGGGAGATATGACTCCATTTTCAGAGATTTTTGCAATTCGTTCCAGTCATTGACAGCAGAGAACTGGAAGGAAAGGTGGCCAAAGGAAGTGTTGGCTTTGGGGATGACCAGTGCAATATACCTGCTGGAGCGCGTGCTACGGGTGGGTGTTGCTATGGTGACCAGTGACCTGAGATAAGGCGGGGCTTTACCTAGCAAAGACTTATAGATGACCTGGAGCCAGTGGGTTTGGCGACGGATATGTAGTGAGGGCCAGCCAACGAGAGTCAGACAGGTCGCAGTGGTGGGTAGTATTTGATGCTTTAGTAACAAAACCGATGGCACTGTGATAGACTACATCCAGTTTGCTGAGTAGAGTGTTGGACGCTATTTTGTAAAGTTGCTGCTGGGGGTGCTGAGATGTTGGCCAGGGTAGGAGTAGCCAGGTGGAAAGTGTGGCCAGCAGTGGAAAATGCTTCTTGAAATGATCGAATATTGTAGATTTATCGGTGGTGACAGTGTTACCTCTCCTCAGTGCAGTGGGTAGCTGGGAGGAGTTGCTCTTATTCTCCATGGACTTTACAGTGTCCCAAAACTTTTTGGAATTAGTGCTACAGGAAGCAAATTTCTGTTTGAAAAAGCTAGCCTTAGCTTTCCTAACTGACTGAGTATATTGGTTCCTGACTTCCCTGAAAAGTTGCATATTTGCGGTTCTGCTCTCTTCAGTTCTGCTCTCTTCACCCTAATGTAAAAACGTCACAGCTCTGAAATTCGAGCTGTGCATTATTTGATTTGGTGTATACAATCTCCTCACTGCACAGAGGACACATATCTGACCTCTCCAGCCTTTTCCAATCCCAATCAAATCAAATCAAATTGATTTATATAGCCCTTCGTACATCAGCTGATATCTCAAAGTGCTGTACAGAAACCCAGCCTAAAACCCCAAACAGCAAGCAATGCAGGTGTAGAAGCACGGTGGCTAGGAAAATCTCCCTAGAAAGGCCAAAACCTAGGAAGAAACCTAGAGAGGAACCAGGCTATGTGGGTTGTCCAGTCCTCTTCTGGCTGTGCCGGGTGGAGATTATAACAGAACATGGCCAAGATGTTCAAATGTTCATAAATGACCAGCATGATCAAAAATAATAATCACAGGCAGAACAGTTGAAACTGGAGCAGCAGCACGGCCAGGTGGACTGAGGACAGCAAGGAGTCAAAATGCCAGGTAGTCCTGAGGCATGGTCCTAGGGCTCAGGTCCTCTGAGAGAGAAAGAAAGAGAGAAAGAGAGAGAGAGAATTAGAGAGAGCATACTTAAATTCACACAGGACACCGGATAGGACAGGAGAAGTACTCCAGATATAACAAACTGACCCTAGCCCCCCGACACATAAACTACTGCATCATAAATACTAGAGGCTGAGACAGGAGGGGTTAGGAGACACTGTGGCTCCATCCGATGATACCCCCGGAAAGGGCCAAACAGGATATAACCCCACCCACTTGAGGGATATCGTCAACCACCAACTTACCATCCTGAGACAAGGCCGAGTATAGCCCACAAAGATCTCCGCCACGGCACAACCCAAAGGGGGGGGGGGGCGCCAATCCAGACAGGAAGATCAGTGACTCAACCCACTCAAGTGACACATCCCTCATGGCATGAAAGAGCACCAGTAAGCCAGTGACTCAGCCCCTGTAATAGGGTTAGAGGCAGAGAATACCAGTGGAAAGAGGGGAACCGGCCAGGCAGAGACAGCAAGGGCGGTTCGTTGCTCCAGAGCCTTTCCGTTCACCTTCACACTCCTGGGCCAGACTACACTCAATCATTTGACCCACTGAAGAGTTGAGTCTTCAGTAAAGACTTAAAGGTTGAGACCGAGTTTGCATCTCTAACAATGGTAGGCAGACCATTCCATAAGAATGGAGCTCTAGAGGAGAAAGCCCTGCCTCCACCTGTTTGCTTAGAAATTCTAGGGACAATTAGGAGGCCTGCGACTTGTGACCGTAGCGTACGTGTAGGTATGTACGGCAGGACCAAATTAGAGAGATAGGTAGGAGCAAGCCCATGTAATTCTTTGTAGGTTAGCAGTAAAACTTTGAAATCAGCCCTTGCCTTGACAGGAAGCCAGTGTAGGGAGGCTAGCACTGCAGTAATATGATCATTTTTGGGGGGTTCTAGTCAGGATTCTATTCAGCACTAACTGAAGTTTATTTAGTGCTTTATCTGGGTAGCCGTAAAGGAGAGCATTGCAGTAGTCTAACCTAGAAGTGACAAAAGCATGGATTAATTTTTCTGCATCATTTTTGGACAGAAAGTTTCTGATTTTTGCAATGTTACGTAGATGGAAAAAAGTCCTTGAAACAGTCTTGATATGTTCGTCAAAAGAGAGATCAGGGTCCAGAGTAACGCCGAGGTCCTTCACAGTTTTATTTGAGACGACTGTACAACCATTAAGATTAATTGTCAGATTCAACAGAAGATCTCTTTGTTTCTTGGGACCTAGAACAAGCATCTCTGTTTTTTTGCAGCCATCCACTTCCGTATGTCTGAAACACATGCTTCTAGCGAGGGCAATTTTTGGCTTCACCATGTTTCATTGAAATGTACAGCTGTGTGTCATCCGCATAGCAGTGAAAGTTAACATTATGTTTTCGAATGACATCCCCAAGAGGTAAAATATAAAGTGAAAACAATAGTGGTCCTAAAACGGAACCTTGAGGAACACCAAAATACAGTTGATTTGTCAGAGGAGAAACCATTCACAGAGACAAACTGATATCTTTCTGACAGATAAGATCTAAACCAGGCCAGAACTTGTCCGTGTAGACCAATTTGGGTTTCCAATCTCTCCAAAAGAATGTGGTGATCGATGGTATCAAAAGCAGCACTAAGGTCTAGGAGCACAAAGACAGATGCAGAGCCTCGGTCTGATGCCATTAAAATGTAATTTACCACCTTCAAAAGTGCAGTCTCAGTGCTATGATGGGGTCTAAAACCAGACTGAAGATTTCGTATACATTGTTTGTCTTCAGGAAGGCAGTGAGTTGCTGCGCAACAGCCTTTTCTAAAATTTTTGAGAGGAATGGAAGATTCGATATAGGCTGATAGTTTTTTATATTTTCTGGGTCAAGGTTTGGCTTTTTCAAAAGAGGCTTTATTACTGCCACTTTTAGAGAGTTTGGTACACATTTGGTGGATAGAGAGCCGTTTATTATGTTCAACATAGGAGGGCCAAGCACAGGAAGCAGCTCTTTCAGTAGTTTAGTTGGAATACAGCTTGAAGGTTTAGAGGCCATGATTATTTTCATCATTGTGTCAAGAGATATAGTACTAAAACACTTGAGTGTCTCTCTTGATCCTAGGTACTGGCAGAGTTGTGCAGACTCAGGACAACTGAGCTTTGAAGGAATATGCAAATTTAAAGAGGAGTCCATAATTTGCTTTCTAATAATCATGATCTTTTCCTCAAAGAAGTTCATGAATTTATTACTGCTGAAGTGAAAGCGATCCTCTCTTGGGGAATGCTGCTTTTTAGTTAGCTTTGCGACAGTATCAAAAAGGAATTTCGGATTGTTCTTCTTTTCCTCAATTAAGTTGGAAAAATAGGACGATCGAGCAGCAGTAAGGGCTCTTCGATACTGCACGGTATTGTTTTTCCAAGCTAGTCGGAATTATTCCAGTTTGGTGTGGCGCCATTTGCTATGACTACAAGGTCATATAGGAATTCAGGGAACTCAATGAGGAACGCTGTATATGGCCCAGGAGGCCTGTAAACAGTCGCTATAAAAAGTGATTGAGAAGGCTGCATAGATTTCATTACTAGAAGCTCAAAAGACGAAAACTTCATTTTTTTGTGTAAATTTAAATATGCTATCGTAAATGTTAGCAACACCTCCGCCTTTGCGTGATGCACGGGGGATATGGTCACTAGTGTAGCCAGGAGGTGAGGCCTCATGTTTCAGTCAGGCCAATCACATCAAGATTATGATCAGTTCATTGACTATAATTGCCTTTTAAGTAAGGGATCTAACATTAAGTAGCCCTATTTTGAGATGTGAGGTATCATGATCTCTTTCAAAAATGACAGGAATGGAGGAGGTCTTTATCCTAGTGAGATTGCTAAGGCGAACACCGCCATGTTTAGTTTTGCCCAACCCTGTCTATGTTGGTAGATAAGATGAGAGCACAAATCCAGCTAGGATGGAGTCCGTCACTCCTCAGCAGGTCAGGCTTGGTCCTGTTTGTGGGTGAGTCCCAGAAAGAGGGCCAATTATCTACAAATTCTATCTTTTGGGAGGGGCAGAAAACAGTTTTCAACCAGAGATTAAGTTGTGAGACTCTGCTGTAGAGCTCATCACTCCCCCTAACTGGGAGGGGGCCAGAGACAATTACTCGATGCCGACACATCTTTCTAGCTGATTTACACGCTGAAGCTATGTTGCGCTTGGTGATCTCTGACTGTTTCATCCTACCATCTTTGGTGCCGACATGGATAACAATATCTCTATACTCTTTTCACTCGCCAGTTTTATCTTTAGCCAGCACCATCTTCAGATTAGCCTTAACGTCAGTAGCCCTGCCCCCTGGTAAACAGTGTATGATTGCTGGATGATTCGTTTTAAGTCTAATACTGCGGGTAATGGAGTCGCCAATGACTAGAGTTTTCAATTTGTCATAGCTAATGGTGGGAAGCTTCAGCGCCTCAGACCCCGTAACGGGAGGAGTAGAGACAAGAGAAGGCTCGGCCTCTGACTCCGACTCATTGCTTAATGGGGAAAACCGGTTGAAAGTTTCTGTCGGCTGAATGAGCGACACCGGTTGAGCATTCCTACAGCATTTCCCTCCGGAAACCATGAGAAAGTTGTCTGGCTGCGGGGACTGTGCGAGGGGATTTATACTAGTATCTGTACTTACTGGTGGCACAGACGCTGTTTCATCCTTTCCTACACTGAAATTACCCTTGCCTAACGATTGCGTCTGAAGCTGGGCTTGTAGCACAGCAATCCTCGCCGTAAGGATTGCTCCTGTATATTATGAGTACAGCGACTGCAATTAGAAGGCATCATGTTAATGTTACTACTTAGCTTCGGCTGTTGGAGGTCCTGACGAACCATGTCCAGATAAAGCGTCGAGAGTGAAAAAGTTGAATGAAAAAAAAAGTTGAGGATAAACCAAAAATATAAACTGTAAAATTGTCAGGTAGCAAAGTAAGGTTGGCAACAAAACGCACAGCAACATGTAAACAAGTCTACAGCCAGTGTGTCTGCCCAATAACAATTGTGTACAGTGTACTGTATATTACCTTGTATTTCTCAGTATATTACTGTAGGATGATTAAGTAAAGTTCCTGATGAAGCTAATATAAATGTAATTAGTAATATTCTAGCTCCCTTGTCATATCTCTGTCCATCCTGGCCTGGGGCCTGTTTGGTGTTGTAATCCCACAGTGCTTCCTGTCATTATGCAGTCACACTGATTGAACGCAACACTATGAGCTTAATGATGTTTCATTATTTTACTTCTGGTTCGGAGTCATATTGCAGCTACTGCTACTATAGTATTACACCTCACTAAACTACACCATTACAACATTCTAATGCATAGTCAGAGTTCCCGCCACCACCATTACAACATAATAAACTACAACACTTATAATGTCTCTGCTCTCTGAAGTTCAAGTTAATCGATACCCACTTTAGAAGTTAAGTCAATACAAGCTGCACTCTTTTGCAACTATCAACTTGTAGTAGTCTTATTTTAGATAGATAAAAAAGCTCTCATATGACTGAGTCCATGTTCAGGCCACAGTGGATTCCATGCCCCAGGGAAAGGGGGTCACGAGACAGGCTCGGCGGGTGTTGAGGGGAACTCTGTAAGGACAGTGCCTCAAAACTGGGTTTCCATGGTCCAGCACCTCTAACTGTCACCCCCTGGGGCAGTGTCATCTGTTACACACACTAACAGATCATGTGACTCCTCTATCTCTCTCTCTCGCTCTCTCAGCCCCAGGGCCAGTCAACCTCAAACAGCGTGACAAGCATAGATATGCATTCGCCAGATCATTCCACTCTAGTCCACTGACATGCTTGACCTCTGCTCTCATTGGGAGAGCAGGTCTAGTATCTCTATCTAGAGGGCACTACAGGGATTATACAGTGGTTTGCCCTCTTTGTTATTCTGTTTCTTCTTCACTCCACCAGATCTGTTTTAATTGTAATAATAAATTAAAGGCTGCTCTAGCTGGGTGAAATATTAATGGCTTTGCTCCTTTAAAGATACACTGTGGCTGATGATAATGGGTGAAAGAGATGAGCAGATCAGAGGGTTTTAAACCCCATTGTGATTTGGGCTACTGAATATTTGAGGAGCTAAGTAAAACCTTCCGCCTGCTTTGGTTTGGCTGGCGCCTTAGGTGAACTGAACGAGTATGCTCGTATACTCCCTTAAAAGACCTTTGCTTGAAAAACAAGAAAACGCGGCATTAGTACTGTTTTTCCATCTTGAGATGCCGTAGCCAGTATACGCTTCCTCAAAATAGGCAGATTTTATCTTGGGATAACTCAAGAAATCTGTAATGAATTTTGACATTTTGGCCGACGAAATCTTAGTCGCACAATTGTACATCTAACTAAGATGTTTGGTGCAGTATTTCTCGTGGGAAAAAAATGACATGAAAACGAGTCGTCTCATTGAATGACATCAAACGCTTTATTGAAGAATCCCTACTGTTGATCAATCACCGATGAAGGGCTGTAGACTTCGGCTACCAAACTTCGGCTTGCCTCGAGAATTTGTTTTGTGTGCATGAAGAGCCCAAAAAAACCTTGACGAAGATCAAATTAAATAAAAACATAATATACTGTAAGCAGAAACTGTTCTGAACTGTTTTGGATGGGATTGTCAGTGTCAACATTAGAACACTCAGTGTATTTGATCGTCTGGAGACGGATCTGATTAGGTACTGTATACACACATGGGCAAAGCCTACAATGTTCCACCCATTTTTTTCCCTATTTGTTATTCCCAAACTCTCATTCAATTACATTATTTTAGTAGCTTAGCAATAGAATTAGACCAGAATCTCTTTGATGGTTAGTGTGTATAAAGAGTGTGTCTTCGTAGCTGTAGAGGGCCCTTCTGTTGCGATGCCAGTGTCCTTTCGCGACCTCTTCCCCCTACAGAATAGAAGCCAGGCAGCATGTTGTGTCTCTGACATTGGCGATATTCACACACACAGGCCTTCAGAGATAAGCCTGAGATCAATGAAACACGGTCTGTCCTCACAGGATAGGGTATGGGGCATGCTTGCACGTGCATGTGCGTCCTGCATTCACGTTATGTATTTGTACTTGTGAGTGAACTGTGCGTGCGCGTGGTCTCCATGACAACAGCCCAGTGTCCTCCTTCCGGCTCACACCCGTAGGGTGCACTGAGCCTCACCATGGCGACATCTCATCAATTTATATTAACTATTTAAAAATCATTTTAGTTGTAGTATCTGTAGAATTCAGTATCAGGTCCCCTGATCTGGAAGTAGGTAATGTCCTCAGGAGGGGGGTTTGTGAGGCAAATGCAGACATAGTCTTTGAAGGCTTTGGCAAGACTATGGCAGGCTTTCGAAAGAAATGTTGTTTAAATGTTTTTGTCTGCATGTGAGTGGGTGAGGGGGTAGTGTGTGTGAGAGTGTGTGTGAGAGTGTGTGTGTGTGTGTGTGTGTGGGTAGGCGGTAGTTAGTCAGGTTGTAATGGGGGATGGTTTGCTGCAGGACTTTGTGTGCCTTGTTCTCTGCGAGAGCACACACACAGACACATATAAAAACACACACACACACCCACACAGACACACACGCACAGGCAGTCAAGTTGGCCGACCTTGACTTTTTCACAGTGTCAGATCTTGCCAAAGGAATATAATCTTCCCTCAAATTAGAAAACATCTCCAAATAGTGTATTCCATCTGTCTCTGTGTGTCTGTCTGTGTATGCAAGTGTGTGTTCTAGTGTGATTTGAGCACTGTTGGTCAAAACGAGTGCTATTCCATGCATATGTGTGTTGACCCCCTCAGGCAGCTGTGAGACAGATGCTGTGCTCAGGTCAGTGGAGCATATGCATGAAGAACAGGAGATTTAGACTGGTGTTCTTCGCAGTGTGTATACGTGCATGTGTGTGTGCATCCGTCAGTCTGTGCGTTTGCATCTCGGGTGACTTGATCAGAATAAACCCCTACACTGTACTGTGAAGATATAATGAATCTGACTAAAGTCGTAGATGAGAGTAGAGTACAAGCAGTTTAGATGGTGAGAATGGCCTGGTTGTAGGACATAAGGAAAGAGGGTACACGTATAGGCCAGGGAGAGTTGACCAACACACACCGTCCCTGTTCTCCAGTGTTGCATAAGCCAAAGGGATGTAGCAGGAAGGATGATGGGAAGTTTTTGAATTCCTTTCTGTTTCACAGTGTCCCAAATTCCTCTCGTCCGTGTGAAGAGTAAAAGTGTCTCTTCATCAATCCTTTCCATATCGCTCCCCTGCTATCGCTCCCCTGCTATCTACTGCTATCTACTAAGTAGAATATTAGGTCTGCTGCCCTCCTTGTGTTTTTCCTCAGATCGATTTTACCTGAGTAGTTGTGTTCGGTTCAGCACCCTGCTTTAGTACAATGGAGAGGAGCAGCTAATCGACAGCAGAGAATATCATTCACCATGCATGCTTCAGACAGCAACAGTACAGTAAATGCTGAGGTATGTGAACTAATACAGGTTACCTCGCTATACCGCAGTACATTTACAGCCTAGAAAGGCAAAGGCAGGATCAACACAAAATCAACAAGCTCTCATGCTAGCTTTTGACACTCTTTCCTAAATTTGCACGTGCGTCTCTTGACAACATTTCACCCATCCCCCTCTCTTCCTCTTCTCTAATTCAACGTCATTATTTAGGAACAGTGTTTACTTCGACGCCTTTTCCATGGAAATCACAACTATTCATGGTGGGTTCCGTGCGGGTGTCAGGCGATGTCACCTGCTTCTTTCAGACAAGCCCCTCACCGTGACAGAGACTTGGCCCATTGAGGGAAGGAGGGAGGAGGGGAAAGGGAGAGAAAAAAAGAGGTATAATAGTCTGTGCATATGAAGAAGGCTTGGGCGCGTCTGGTTGAAGTCACTTGGGGTATGCTGCACCCTAGACTCTAGTGATCCGCTGTGGAGTAACTAGCTCTCTGGAGGTATGGAATTTATGGAGTTCTATTTTAGGATTGCCCCTTGAACAATAAAGTATGTACTGTATATCATCACTGCCTGAACCTAGAATTCTCAAACCTTCCCCCTATCGCTCATTCAATCACACACTTCCCCATCTTTCATTCAACCACTCCTCTCCCTTCATTCTCTATCGCTCCTCCTCATTCTCTCTCTCTTGCTTGCCCTCCCTCTCCCCCACCCCGCCGGGCCTTCATTAGTTTCCATAGTGACGGGGGAAAGGCATTATTGCCAGCTGAGAACGGCTTTGAGAGTTGCGGCGGTGGGGGCATTGTTCACCAGCGCTCTGCTGAATGGGAGAGAGGGATCAGGACAGGGAGAGCGAGGAGGAGGACAGGAGCACACTTTTGGGGCTCTACAAACACTGGGTGTGTTTGTAGAGTGGGGGAAGGAGGAGAAGGAGGAGGGAAGAGAGAGAGAGAAAGAGAGACTGGAGTAGGAGAGTCATGCTGCCTGACTGACTGACTGAAGATCCACATTACTACTGTAATAAACCCTTCCAGGTTTCTCTCACAACAACCCAGTGGCTGTAACGACATGCTGCTGGACTAAACTGGACCCTTGTGATTGGTGTTAGTGCGTGTATGATGTGTGTCGGACTGGAGAAGAGTGACCCTACAGAGATTTCAGGGAGAGAGAGAGAACAGGAAAAACATATAGTGCAGATGGCAGCCTATGCTTAGCTGGTGAGTTCCAGTGTGTGTGTGTGTGTGTGTGTGTATGTGTGTGTGTGTGTGTGTGTGTGTGTGTGTGTGTGTGTGTGTGTGTGTGTGTGTGTGTGTGTGTGTGTGTCTGTGTCTGTTTTTGCATAAGTAGAAATGTTTTAACACTCTCATTTATGATAAATATGTGTATGTGGTTATATCATTGACTTGTGTTTTCATATTCTCTGTTTATGCACATTGCTCATCTGTGCAGCCATAGCCAGTTGTAGTAATGTCTATAACGTTCGTCTCAGACCGTCTAAGTATGTGTGTGTATCTGAGTTTTCTCTGAACCTCTGTCTGGGTCGAGGGGGTGTGCAGGGATGTATGGGGTAGAAGCTGTCTGCTGAATGTGGGCTAATTCTTTTAGCCTGTTGAAATATTCATGCTAGCCTGCATGTTTTATTGAGAGACTAACATTGGGGACAATTTATGCTCCCTTCAGTCTCCCCGGTGGTGTTATTTCAGTGAATACTACAGTGCTGGGTGTATTTTTACTCCTTGAGAGAGTGATGTTAGCCGAGCAGTGTGGGAATGAGTGTGTGAACTACGTTAACTGCTTACATTCCTGCTCAGTTTGTCTATATTACTGGGTGTTTGACTGATGAGGTGAGTAAGAGTTGCCCCTTCCTCCCGCAGTTTAGATCATTTATGGGGGTTTTCAAATGTAATGGCCGCGGTTCAAAATGTCCTTCTGATGATTTGACAAAGCCCGGTCCCATCAGCAGGAGGAAGAGGTCATGTTGAAACAAGGTGACACACCACTGACCTCATTCAGCTGTCCAATACCAACTAGGGCATGACCACATCCCACACTATCCCCAAAGATTACTCAGCTATAACAGCAAGCTAATTGAACCACTATTATTACTATTTTGGAGGTATTTTACTATCATGTGTCTATTCACTCTCTGTATTTCGCCACACCATCCTTCAGCTGACAAAGGGGGTTATCTTGAGTCGTATGGAGTCGTAGTGTTTCCATGACGACCGGCGCCAGCTGTGCGAGGCAGGGGACTGTTGTGTTCGTGTACTCACCGACCTTGTGACCGGGGATCAATGTGAATGATCCAGGAGTAAAGCTCTCATGGATTAAATATCTACAGCCTTCACTATCTACAGCCTTCACTATCTACAGCCTTCAATTTCTACTGCCTTCACTGTCTACAGCCTTCAATTTCTACAGTCTTCACTATCTACAGACTTCACTGTCTACAGCCTTCACTATCTACAACCTTCAATATCTACAACCTTCAATTTCTACAGCCTTCAATTTCTACAGTCTTCACTATCTACAGCCTTCACTATCTACAGCCTTCAATATCTACAACCTTCACTATCTATACCCTTCAATATCTATACCCTTCAATATCTACAACCTTTAATATCTACAACTTTCAATATCCACAGCCTTCAATATCCACAGCTTCCACTATTTACAGCCTTCAATATCCACAGCTTCCACTATCTACTGCCTTCAATATCCACAGCCTTCAATATCCACAGCTTACACTATCTACAGCCTTCAATATCCACAGCCTTCAATATCCACAGCTTCCACTATCTACTGCCTTCAATATCTACAACTTTCAATATTTACATCCTTTAATATCTACAACATTCACTATCTACAGCCTTCACTATCTACAGCCTTCAATATCTACATCTTTCACTATCTACAACCTTCACTATCTACAGCCTTCACTATCTACAACTTTTAATATTTACATCCTTTAATATCTACAACATTCACTATCTACAGCCTTCAATATCTACAACTTTTAATATTTACATCCTTTAATATCTACAACATTCAATATCTACAGCCTTCAATATCTACAGCGTTCACTATCTGTAACATTCACTATCTATAACCTTCACTATCTACAACCTTCAATATCTACAGCCTTCAATATATACAACCTTCAATATCTACAACCTTCACTATCTACAGCCTTCAATATCTACAACCTTCAATATCTACAGTCTTCAATATCTATAGCCTTTAATATATACATCCTTCAATATCTACAGCCTTCGATATCTACAGCCTTCGATATCTACAGCCTTCAATATCTACAACCTTCAATATCTACAGCCTTCAATATCTACAGCCTTCGATATCTACAACCTTCACTATCTACATCCTTTAATATCTACACAACATCAGTTTTTTTCTGGACAGCTGCTGCAAAGATTAAACCAACTATTAAGTCAGTTTTTTTTATATATATTATATGTTATCGTTACAATTTGGGCTATTAAGCATAACTATGACTAAAGATTCTAACCATGATGAATATGAAGATTGATTGAACCTCTCTTTGAGTGTCAGATGGTGGTTGTCTGATCTCCTGTCTTTGGTAAGTCTGGAGGGACAGGAGGAGTAGATCTAATTGGCTGGCTACACCACACCACACACCCAAATACCAGGTTGAACAGTCAGCATGATCAGGCTGCTGTATCACAGCTGTAATTATCATGTGCTAGTTGATACAGGGCACCTGGGGTCCTTCACTGGAGAACTTCCGTTACCTCCCTGCCTGCAGTGTGTCATTTTAGGATTTGGCTGGGGGTTTAAATATTGTTAGATGTCGAAAGAGGTGTTTTAGCGGACCTACCCCTAACCCATACTCTTAACCCTAACCTAAACCCTAAACCTAACCCTAGCTCCTTACCCTAACTGTAAAACTAACCCTAACTCCTAACCTTAACCCTAAACCTGATTCTAACACCAATTCTAACCTTAACCCTAAACCCCCTAGAAATAGCATTTGACCTTGTGGGGACTAACAAAATGTCCCCAGTTGGTGAAATTTTTGTTTGTTTTTAAACATGTCCAGACACACACACACATGCACACACACGCACACACACTGCCTACTTCTAAATAAAAGAGCAGTTCAGCAGAGCATCGTGTGTGTGTGTGTGTGTGTGTGTGTGTGTGGGGGGGGGGGGTGGTTGAGAGTCAAGTCTCTGTAGCCAGGATGATATTTAACATCTCTTGGAGGGGAGGCCATTTGCGTCTCCTGTTTTAAAGCGCTTCATTACTTCAAAAGGAAGCAGGAGCCGTGAGGTATCAGTGATGCTGGAGCTGTGCCTTTGTAGTGCCCTCTAGTCTCTTACCAGTCTGGGGAAGAAGAGGGATGAGTTGCAGGATATTTAACAAACCCAAAGAGCCCCTCTCTCCGCCGTAGGCCACGTTGTGTGTATGTGTGTGAGGATGTAAGACCCTGGAGTCAAGGCCCACTAGACTAACATCAGGAGGCAATTTTAAAGGCTGCTTTAAAGCTGGAAACTCAGTGCTTACACTCACCAATGGGCATGTGACAGGAATACCTTCAGCTGTCATATGCTGTTTTATAGATACTCATAAATGCATCACAAAGAAATCTCATTTCATTTCTCTCATTAATGAACTGTAGTTGGTGCATATGATGCTGCTGTGCTCGGTTATTAGTTAGGCTAGTGGGTACTACTGTTGCAGGAATAGATATGGGGAAACAGTAATATTGTTCTGTTTTTTCCACCAGGGTTACCACAGTATATGATTGTTAAATGCTTTTATGGGTACCACATTTGTTTTGTGATGCAATTTCCTGAAAAACACTGCATTTTTTTACTTACCTTTTATGAATTTACCTTCAGGAATTCTCTCCACCCAGAACTAAAGCTCCACAAATGTACATCCTCCACATATCATTGACCTGGCTTTGGCTAATATGGTAATTTATCTTAGCAGAATTGTTTTATCTAAAGTCAAGACATTGAAGGTTGTGCAATGTAACAGCAATATTTAGACTTATGGATGGATGCCACCTGTTCTATAAAATACGTAACAGTTCCGTATTTCCCTGAAATAATAAACTTATTGTTTTGAAATTATAGTTTACGGATTTGACCATATTAATGACCTAAGGCTCGTGTTCTGTGTGTTTATTATATTATAATTAAGTCTATGATTTAATATTTGATAGACCAGTCTGACTGAGCGGTGTTAGGCAGCAGAAGGCTATTAAACATTCATTCATTTCCTGCGTTTAACAGCAGCTCTTCGCAATGCTTGAAGCACAGCGCTGTTTATGACTTCAAGCCTATCAACTCCTGAGATTAGGCTGGCAATACTATAGTGCCTATAAGAACATCCAATAGTCAAAGGTATATGAAATACAAATGGTATAGAGAGAAATAGCCATATAATTCCTATAATAACTACAACCTAAAACTTCTTAAGTGGGAATATTGAAAACTCATGTTAAAAGGAACCACCAGCTTTCATACAGTGCCTTGCGAAAGTATTCGGCCCCCTTGAACTTTGCGACCTTTTGCCACATTTCAGGCTTCAAACATAAATATATAAAACTGTATTTTTTTGTGAAGAATCAACAACAAGTGGGACACAATCACAATCGTGCAAAATTATTCAGCCCCTTTACTTTCAGTGCAGCAAACTCTCTCCAGAAGTTCAGTGAGGATCTCTGAATGATCCAATGTTGACCTAAATGACTAATGATGATAAATACAATCCACCTGTGTGTAATCAAGTCTCCGTATAAATGCACCTGCACTGTGATAGTCTCAGAGGTCCGTTAAAAGCGCAGAGAGCATCATGAAGAACAAGGAACACACCAGGCAGGCCCGAGATACTGTTGTGAAGAAGTTTAAAGCCGGATTTGGATACAAAAATATTTCCCAAGCTTTAAACATCCCAAGGAGCACTGAGCAAGCGATAATATTGAAATGGAAGGAGTATCAGACCACTGCAAATCTACCAAGACCTAAACTTTCAGCTCATACAAGGAGAAGACTGATCAGAGATGCAGCCAAGAGGCCCATGATCACTCTGGATGAACTGCAGAGATCTACAGCTGAGGTGGGAGACTCTGTCCATAGGACAACAATCAGTTGTATATTGCACAAATCTGGCCTTTATGGAAGAGTGGCAAGAAGAAAGCCATTTCTTAAAGATATCCATAAAAAGTGTCGTTTAAAGTTTGCCACAAGCCACCTGGGAGACACACCAAACATGTGGAAGAAGGTGCTCTGGTCAGATGAAACCAAATTTGAACTTTTTGGCAACAATGCAAAACGTTATGTTTGGCGTAAAAGCAACACAGCTGAACACACCATCCCCAATGTTAAACATGGTGGTGGCAGCATCATGGTTTGGGCCTGCTTTTCTTCAGCAGGGACAGGGAAGATGGTTAAAATTGATGGGAAGATGGATGGAGCTAAATACAGGACCATTCTGGAAGAAAACCTGATGGAGTCTGCAAAAGACCTGAGACTGGGACGGAGATTTGTCTTCCAACAAGACAATGATCCAAAACATAAAGCAAAATCTACAATGGAATGGTTCAAAAATAAACATATCCAGGTGTTAGAATGGCCAAGTCAAAGTCCAGACCTGAATCCAATCGAGAATCTGTGGAAAGAACTGAAAACTGCTGTTCACAAATGCTCTCCATCCAACCTCACTGAGCTCGAGCTGTTTTGCAAGGAGGAATGGGACAAAATTTCAGTCTCTCGCTGTGCAAAACTGATAGAGACATACCCCAAGCGACTTACAGCTGTAATCGCAGCAAAAGGTGGCGCTACAAAGTATTAACTTAAGGGGGCTGAATTATTTTGCACGCCCAATTTTTCAGTTTTTGATTTGTTAAAAAAGTTTGAAATATCCAATAAATGTCGTTCCACTTCATGATTGTGTCCCACTTGCTGTTGATTCTTCACAAAAAAATACAGTTTTATATCTTTATGTTTGAAGCCTGAAATGTGGCAAAAGGTCGCAAAGTTCAAGGGGGCCGAATACTTTCGCAAGGCACTGTATGTTCTCATGTTCTGAGCAAGGCACTCAAACATGAGCTTTTTTACATCGCACATATTGCACTTTTACTTTCTTCTCCAACACTGTGTTTTTGCATTATTTTAACCAAATTGAACATGTTTCATTATTCATTTGAGACTATATTGATTTTTATTTATGCAATATATTAAGTTAAAATAAAAGTGTTCATTCGGTATTGTTGTAATTGTCTTCATTAAAAATATATAAATATATAAAAACATCGGCTGATTAATCGGTATCAGCTTTTTTTTGGTCCTCCAATAATCTGTATCGGCATTGAAAAATCATAATCGGTCGACCTCTAGTACAGACAGTAACAGAGTCTCTGCTCAACCAATCCGGAGTACCTGATGATTAGGTGCAGGCCTTTCTACTTGCCTTGGGAGCTTAAATCCATTGTTGTTACTGCAGCCTATATACTGTACCTCCGGATGCTAATGCTAAACTAGCAATGAAAGAACCGCAGGTTGCTATTAGCAAACAGCAAACTGCACATCCTGATCATGCTTTTATTGTTGCAGGGGATTTTAATCACTCATCTGAAAACTGTTGTTCCTAAAGTCCACGAAATTGTCACCTGCCCCACTAGAGGAGACAATACACTAGACCATGTGTATACAAACAGGCTTGCAAAGCCGTTCCCCTCCCCCACCTTGGACAGTCTGATCACCTTTCACTGTTCTTGCTCACCAAGTATTTACCCCTCATTAAGGCGTGAAACCATCAGTGAGGACAATCAAAGTGTGGCCAGAGGGGTCAGACTCATTGCTACAGCACCAGTTTCAACACACAGACTGGAGATTGGTTGCCACTCAGGCCACCCTTGACTCCCATATGGACATTGAAACATATGCTTCTTCCATTCTGGATTACATCAACATCTGCATAAACAATGTCATCACCCATAAACTAATAAAGACCTTCCCCAACCAGAAGCCTTGGATGAACAGAGAGATCCGACTACTGCTAAAGGCAGTAAAGGCTAAAGGCTTTTAGATCTGGTGACCCTCATCCAGGGTCAACCTAAAAAAAGGGCATCAAGATGGCTAAACATGACCACAAATTGCAGATTTAGGAGCACTTCAACAACAACTCCGACCCTCGACGAATGTGCCAGGGCATCTAAGCCATCACAGACTACCGACCAAAAAACCCTACCCCCACAGCCAGCGACGTCTCCATCGCCGACGAGTTAAATAGGTTCTATGCTCGCTTCAACAGGGACAACAAAGATCCAGCCATCAAAGCTGAGCTCCCCCCAGACGACCTCCCCCTCAGACTATCCATTGCAGATGTGTTGTCTGCACTGAGTAGGGTGAATGCACGCAAGCCTGCTGGCCCTGATGGCGTCCCCGGTCGTGTGCTCAGAGCATGTGGTGGGCAGCTGGCCGAGGTCTTCACTGACATTTTCAACCTGTCACTGGCCCAGGCGGTTGTCCCCATGTGCTTCAAGACCGCAACCATTATGCCAGTGCCAAAGCAGTTGACCGCATCAAGCCTGAATGACCTCCGACCTGTTGCACTCACCTCCACGATCATTAAGTGCTTCGAAAGACTGGTTTTGGCCTACCTTAAGTTCTGCCTCCCTCCACCACTGGATCCCCACCAGTTTGCATACCGACCAAACAGGTCTACAGAGAACGCCATCTCCACAGCTTTACACTCTGCACTGACACACCTGGACAAAACCAACACCTGTGAGAATGCTGTTCATAGACTTTACCTCAGCATTCAATATGATCATTCCCTCTAGGCTGGCCACCAAACTCCATGACCTAGGGATCAGCCCCTCTCTCTGTAACTGGACTTTGGACTTCCTAACCAACAGACCCCTGTCTGTCAGGGTAGACAACTTCACTTCCTCAACCCTGAACCTGAACACCGGTGTGCCACAGGGCTGCGTGCTGAGTCCCCATTGTGGATTACAGGAAGTCTAAAAGCTGCAGCCACGCCCTAGTTCTCATTGATGGCACTGAGGTGGAGCATGTGCCCAGCTTCAAATTCCTGGGTGTCTGCATCTCTGATGACTTCTCCTGGACCCTCAACACCTCAACCCTGGTCAAAAAGGCGCAGCAGCACCTGTACTTTTTGAGGAGGCTGAAGAAAGCCTTCCTGTCTCCCAAGATCCTGGTGAACTTTTACCGCTGCCCGGTCGAGAGCATTCTGACTAACTGTGCCACAGTGTGGTTTGGTATCCGACCTGAAGGCCCTGCAACGGGTGCTGAAAACCACCCAGCACATCACTGGTGCTCAGCTCCCTGCCATCATAGACCTCAAACACAAGCAGTGTCTGCGTAGGGTGCGCGGTATCATCAGGGACCCTTCACATCCATGCCACAAACTGTTTGCCCTCCTACCATCAGGCAGGCAGTACAGGTCTCTACATTCCCACACTAGCAGCCTCAAGAACAGTTTCTTTCCAGCTACTGTAACCCACAGCACTAGCCATCTCCACCCGCCCACATCCTAGTACTGCCTCTCAGGGACCTTGTTGCACCACTCTCTTTGCACTCTTCATGGTACTACTGGACTCTGACATTGCTTTGCAAAGTCTGATTAAGGACATTATTCAATTGTACATGTACATGTCTACCTCGGTAACCTCATTGCTGCTATCCCTGCATTTCAGTTGCATGCCTCCTTGCACTTTCAATTTGCCTTCCTTGCACATTTAGACTTGCCATTTGTACTTGCCACTGCTCCAGATTCCAATGGCGGCGAGCTTTACACCACTCCAGCCAACGCTTGGCATTGTGCATGGTGATCTTCGGCTTATGTGCGGCTGCTTGGCCATGGAGACCCATTTGCTGAAGCTTCCGACAAACAGTGCTGACGTTTCTTCCTGAGGCAGTTTGGAACTCAGTAGTGAGTGTTGCAATTGATGACAGACAATTTTTAATGCGCTTCAGCACTCAGCGGTCCCATTCTGTGAGCTTGTGTGGCCTACCACTTTGCGACTGAGCCGTTGTTGCTCCTAGACCTTTCCATTTCACAATAACAGCACTTACAGTTGATTGGGGCAGCTCTAGCAGGTCAAACATTTGACAAACTGTCTTGATGGAAAGGTGGCATCCTATGACGGTGCCACGTTGAACGTCACTGAGCTCTACAGTAAGGCCATTCTACTGCCAACATTTGTCTATGGAGATTGCATGGCGGTGTGCTTGAATTTTATACACCTGATGCCGCCCTGTGATAAGCAGTGCCCACTTTGTCAAAGGCAAAATATTTTGCTTGTCCATTCCCAGCGCACCTTTCAATGGATGCTGTTGGAGAGATGCATCGCTGTGGTGCTCCACCAACGTTCCGTAAATAAAAAAACATCTAACATAAATCATGTAGAGGATACAGGATATGGTAAAAAATAGTATGTGGCTTACAGGCTGGAGATAAAATGTATGACAATTTATTTAGATCGACACTTTCTACATCATCCATGCAGGTTTTTCCGCTCAAATAGGCTAAGCTAAATCGCGCCCAATCAACAAAATTAACATGCGGAGTCAATTACAACTGTTTTCGTGATTCAGTGATTTTTGACAAGCTGATCATAGCGAAAAATAAAATACTCCTGCATTTCCTGCTGTGTAAACACATTGTAAATAGGCTCACGATATCTCCCCCCAAAATTGTGTAGCTGATATTCAGAGCTTAAATAGCCAAATTGAATTGGTCACAGGAATCAGGACTAATAAAGTCAGTTCAATAGCCTGTTTTACAAATGGTGGGCCTACCACATGGATGGGCATTCATAACATTCCATTGCTGGCTGACATGGAAGGCTACACTTCAGTAAGCAGGAGCCAACGTCTTTGGGACGTCTTTTTTTGGTGTTTTACAAACAGTAGGCTTATCACGTAGATGGGTGTTCATAAAACTCTATTTCAGGCTACACCTCAGTAAGCACGGACAGATGCTGATGCCTTTTGGACATCTTTTTTTGGTGCAGCCCGTACCTGCCTTGATTTCCATATCCACATTTTTGTCACGGTCCAAACCAAATCTGAAATTATCATAGATGTCTATGTTTGGTTCAGATTTGGTCCAGTCTGGACCAGTCAAACATAGACGTCTATAAATGACATATTTTCAACTTTCGTTCAGAACAAAAAATAAACCTAATTTCAACATCCAGAAAAAACACATTTTCAACCTCTGGAAAATACTCGTTTTCAACGTGCAGAAAATAAGTATTTTCAACTTTAATTCAGAACCAAAAATGAACCTAACTTCAAAGTCTGGAAAACATATCTTTTAGATGTCTTTTCAAAGTCATTTTGCTTACTGGGACTATTTTAGTTTTGCGGTGGCAGCATTTTTTGGTCTTGCCTTGGGCGGCAGAGAGGCAAGAACAGGCCCTGGTGACAGCCCTCTCATTAAGAGCCCACTGGCCTGGCCAGTTTACATGATTTAACTGAGTGAACAGGAAAGTGGCATGTCTCCTGTGGGCTTGCTAACATGCCTCAGGTGTAGAGTAGACAGGGTAATAAAGGACCTTATTTCCTCTCTAATGGCTCCAGAGTTTCCCCCTATAGCAGAGCAACACACTGTGCTCTATAACCAAGGCCACGTTTTCCCACTCTCCACTGTGTTTGTGTGTGTGTTTGCTAGTGTGTTTGCTAGCTATCACGATGAACTGAGGGATTTTAAAAAATTGATATTGTTTTTATTTAACCTTTGTTTAAGTAGGCAAGTCAGTTAAGAACTAATTCTGATTTACAATGACGGCCTACCAAAAAGGCTTTCTGCGGGGACAGGAGCTGGGATTAAAAGTACAAATTAAAATGAAAATATAGGACAAAATCACATCACGAGACACCACAACACTACATAAAGAGAGACCTAAGACAACAACATAGCATGGCAGCAACACATGACAACACAGCATGGTAGCAACACAACATTACTCTTTTTTTGATGGGAGGCTCTGCTGAAGACTGTAGACTACTGTTTGAGGTGTTTTGAGAGAAGGTCAGCAGTTGTTGTCTTTTCCAGGGATATCACATGACCAAGTCCCGTTTTGTTATGGTTTCAAGTACAAGAGTCACATGAAATGTTAAACCTTTCTCTCCGAGTCCTGAGTCTCACATATTATTCCCCGCATAGTTTTGAAAACAGGAGCATGATTGGCGAGAGCTCTTCAAAGTTTGGAACGTTCCCATGCTGACGCTGCCATTTTGAGGCCCAAAACACTGAGTGACTTTATAAAACAGGTACTGACGTCAAATTAAGATACTAAAGCCCAGTTAATGTGCAGTGACCTTTGTCTGTTTGTTGGGTAGAGTCGTGTATCAGCACAGGAGATCAGTGGGGGGTGTCGCCCCTTGTCATGCCCTCCGCACACCCACCCTCACCCCTTCCATCTCCTCTTCTCTCACCTCCACTTCTCTCTTCTCCACCTATCCCACCTCTAGCACACATCCTCTCCCAGGTCTCTTCTGTTCTGTCCTCACCCCTTTCACCTCTCTCTCCTCCATCTCCACTCCTCTCATCCCCTTCCATCAGTGTGCTGGTGTGGTCTGGACACGGCTTGTCCTGTCCTGGGCGATACCCCAATCCCAACCCCAGACCCAGGCAGTACTATATCTATCTTCCCCCACAGGACCACTCTGACTGTCAACAAACAGGGTGACACTCCCCTCTACAGGCACACACCCGTCCGGTCCTAAGGAGGACCCCACCACACGTGTGAAGGAAAAGAGAGGGAGGAGGGGTATGAAACCAGGCTAGAGAGAGGTTAGGGGTGAGGATGAGGGGGAAGCTGGTCTCATCCCTCCCTGTCAGTGATAGCAAACCACACTAAATAAACACACACACACACTGCCTCTTTAAATGCCACTTCCTGCTGCTGGTCTCTTGATAAACTGTCTCCAAGTGATACTGCAGGCTGTACTACACACACACAAGCACACAGAGTGTTTCTCTCTCCCTACTGTCTGTACTGTTACATAGCCAGTAAATTACAGTGTGGGAGAGAATTTAGGGTTTGAGTGAAATGTTATTTTGCGGCAGTGAGAGGTGTCTAGGTTGTTGTATGTGTGGAGTGTGTGTTTTTTGGGGGTGCTGTGTGAAATGTTTGCTTTTGTAGGTCTATGTTTTTGGTCTCGGTAGAATGTTATTGTGTGGTAGCGGTGGGAAATGTTTGCTTTTGTAGGGCTGTGTTTTTGGTCTCGGTAGAATGTTATTGTGTGGTAGCGGTGGGACTGTTAGTAAGAGGTGTAAAATGTTGCAGTGGGAATGTAATGAGTTACGTGTCACAGGAATGTTGTGGTCTCTCTCAGTTTAGTGCTTGACATCTTAAAGGATGTGGCTTACCTGCAGAAGCAATGAGTAGTAGTGGACCTACACTGAGCTGAGAGTGTGTGTGTTTAGTGTGTTTGTGCTGGCATTTGTACGTGTGTAACCAGTAGCATTGGGGGTGGACTTTAATACATAATAATTCACATTCAAAATCACATTTACAATCAGCAATTAATCAATCATGCTGTCACCTGCTGGTCATTCAGTAAGCCGGTCCTGTCCGTCATAGTGATTGGTGAAATCAGAACAGTCAATATTAATTAAGATAATCACTACTTTCACACATCAGAAGCCTTTAGTCAGTAGAAGATAGCAGACAGAGTATTGACCTGTAATCTAGAGGGAATCAAGTCTCAGAATCTACATAATCAAGGAATACCAAGTTGAATCTCTTTATAGTAGGCTAGTTGTTGTTAGGGCCATGACTCATGTTTACTGTAGTGCAACCAACACCCCCTAGTGACAGTGGTCAGGGTGGGACTGTCGTTTTCCACCAGCTACTGTATGTGTGTGTTCTCTTTTCCGATGAGAGGATGTGTGTCTGTCTTGAGTAGCTGTAGATCAGTGATGGGCAGCTTTGATGGGGGTGAGGGCCACAAAAAAATCTGAACTCATCATGAGGGGCCACAGTGGTTTGCGGGTCTGCATACCCCACATCCTACCCACACATGTAGTCAACTGATTTGTGCAATCAATCCATTTGTGCAGTTAACTTAACTTAACTCTCTGTCTAAATGCATTATACCAGACGCCAGGTCCGACCGTCTTTCTTCTCGAATCTGTAGCACAAAATGATATGGAGGTAAGATAGATATCGATTTTGAGACATGACATTTTAGTATGCGAAGTTCCTGTTCTTATTTTGAAGATGTATCACAACAAGCGTGTTTTGCGAAATGTCACAGAGCACTGAGCTCATTTTATTCCGTTCAGTGTCAGGTTAGTTTAACTTTTTTTGCGACCCACGTGTCAACAACTTTTCAGATAACCACCACAACACGTTTAAAATCCTCGAAAGTCGCTTCGAGAAAGCACACCGCTCTGTAGACAAAGCTTGGTGCTCGTTACGGGATGTGCTAGGTTACGAAATCGGACTTTTTGGATGTCATGTTAATGATGTGTTAGAGAAGGAACCGCGCTGAACGATTCAGAACGTGAGCAATCCTATTTGTCTTGGTAACTTGTATTTTAGAACACAAGAAAGGGACCCAGCCTAAGATAAAGGGCTTGTTTTCCAGTCCCAGTAACATCCATCAGTCATGGTTGGTGAGCAGCATGCATGATGATTCACCTCTGTGTTCAACCACACGCTCTTTTTCTCTCTTACCGTCATCAGTTTAGTGGAAGCAACAGTGGACTCACCGTAGCCTTGCTCTGTGCTCTGATATTACATCACGTATGGTACAAGTGTGTTGGTGAGTATGTTCGCCTGCTGTGATGCACTTTAGCCATTGTTGACGGGGATCAGCTCACCACAGTGGATCTGTATCCTCCCATACATCTGACCTCTCCTGTACACCACACGACATGAACAGTACGCTGACGCCGGGCTTTAATGTTTTACACTTTCTCCCCCTGAGACGTTGCCTTGCCGTTTGCCTGTGTGCATGTGTGTGCATGCGTGTGAGGCTGTGTGTTACTGGTTTGACAGAGTGCTTTGTCGTAGTACCTGGTGTCTGCACGCCACACTGCTCTCCTGTAGAGGTGGGAAGGAGAAGAGGACTGGACTGCTCATTAAAGGGCAAACAGATAAACTTGATTTCTACACACCTTTGGGTAGAAGTGTTGGCTTCCGGTCAGCTCAGATGGTTTAGGCATGGTATTCAGAGTGTGTAGTCCTTTTGAAAAAGTGCCTGCTGAAAATGAACAGTGTGTATATATAGGCTAAGTGTGAAACTGGGCAGCTGTGGTAGTAGTCCCAGTCTCCCTGACCCACCTGCTATCTTACCAATATGGATCAACTGGCCTGTTGCCATGACAATGCCCTGTTCCACTTGTTTCCCCTGCTCCAGAGCATATTCACTCTGGCATTGCTTCATTTAGCCTCCGACTCCACAGGCAGGATGTCTCTCTGGCATTAACTCATCAGGCCTTGTTGGTGCTAGCTCTTTGTCTGCCTGCACCCTACATGCTGCTTACTGTTACTGTGTGTGTGTGTGTGTGTGCGCACGTGTGTGCGCGTGTCAGCACTCTCTTTGCTTATTATTGTCCGCATGTCATTTAGACCTCTCTAATAACTACAGCTTGGCTCCCTTGAATGTTCTCCTCTACCACTTCCCTTGTTCTCCCTTCTAAACATACTCTCTATTTCTTTCTCTCTCCCCTTCCTTCTGTCTCATCCTCTATCCTCTCTCTCCTCTTTCTCATCCCCCCCCAAAATCCTTCCGTCTTAATCTGTGGGAGCTGGTGAAATACTCCTACTTAGTATGTGAGCTGGGTTGATTCACTCTACTGCTGTGCCCACTGACCTGATTTAGGACTGACAGGGGCAGGAGCAGGATGACTTATCCCTGATCCCTCTCTTACCCCGTTCCCTTTCCGTCTGTAGCGTAGCTTGGGGAGCCATGATACCATGGAGGCTTTGAGGCATGGCTCTTTCCTAGGAGAAACACAGCCTGGTTTTAGGTCTAAATGTCTGAGAGAGGCGCTGTCTGTTGTTGTCTGGTTAAATCAAACAGATAGGAGGAGATAAATGAATGGATGTGCAGTAGTAGAGTAGTAATCTGAATGAGGGAGGCCAGCTGTTACTGTACTTTTGCCTGTGTGATTGGATGAGATCCTAATCCCTCTGTATGTGTATGGATTATCCACAGATTGAACTAGGCACGCTGCAGTATCACTCTAATGTACTGTAGCCTACTGTACCTGACTGAGAAATCTGCTGAGTTGCCATCGATTGGGAAGAGCTCTAGCCTCTATTCTATATACCTTGTGTCCCTAGAACAGCTGTTGTACTGCATTTCCACTGTTGAGCCTTTCCCCTGTGTAGAAAATAGGGATCCCTTTTTTTGAGCTGTTAGAGCTGTAGAGATCTGCTCTAGTTAGCAAATATGAATCCTGTCCTTTAGTTCTAAGCAGTACAGCTCTGGTTCTAGGTAGACGTCAATCCAACAGCAAACCATGCCGGACCTTACCCTGTAGATCTAGGCTAGTCTGACTTGTACAGTACAGGTGCCAGGCTGTGTTTATCGATCTCTGTGTTTTCAAACTGTACTGAACAAAAACTTAGACGCAATATGTAAAGTGTCGGTCCCATGTTTCATGAGCTGAAATAAAAGATCCCAGAAATGTTCCATACTCACAAAAAAGCTTATTTCTCAAAAATGTGTGCACAAATGTGTTTGCATCCCTGTTGGTGAGCATTTATCCTTTGCCAAGATAATCCATCTCCTTGACAGGTGTGGAATATCAAGAAGTTGATTAAACAGCATAATCATTACACAGGTGCACCTTGTGCTGTGGAAAATAAAAGGCCACTGAAATGTGCAGTTTTGTCACACAACACAATGTAACAGATGTCCCAAGTTTTGAGGGAGCGTGCAATTGGCATGCTGACTGCAGGACTGTACACCAGAGCTGTTGCCAGAGGTGTTCATTTCTCTACCATAAGCCACCTCCAATGTCGTTTTAGAGAATTTGGCAGTAGGTCGAACCGGCGTCACAACCACAGACCACGTGTAACCATGCACAGATACACTCTGACCCTGAGGCCCATTGTTGTGCCATTCTTGCTCCACCATCACCTTGTGTTTCAGCATGATAATACAAGGCCCCATGTAGCAAGGATCTTTACAGAATTCTTGGAGACTGAGAATGTCCCAGTTATTCCATGGCCTGCATGCTCACCAGTCATGTCACCTATTGAGCATGTTTGGGATGCTCTGTATTGACGTGTACGACAGCGTGTTCCAGATCCCTAAAATGTCCAGCAACTTCGGACAGCCATTGAAGAGGGTTAGGACAAGCCTGATCAACTCTATGCAAAGGAGATGTGTCGCACTGCACGAGGCAAATGTTGGTCATACCAGATACTGACTGGTTTTCTGATCCACGCCCCTACTTTTCTTTTAAGGTATATGTGACCAACAGATGCATATCTGTATTCCCAGTCATGTGAAACCAATACATTATGGCCTAATTATTTCATTACAATTGACTTATTTCCTAATATGAACTTTAACTCGTTTAAATTGTTACATGTTGCATTTATATGTTTGATTCGTGTATTTACAGTATTTCAATCAATGTGTTTTCCATGGTCTATTATGTGTATCTCTGTGTTGTCTCTGTGGGCCTTTGTATGTGTCTCTGTGTGTGTATTTCCATGTGTTTTCCAGTCTGTCTCCTTTTCTCTCTCTGTGTACATGTCTCCTGTGGAGCTCCTTTATGGAGCTCTGTGTGTAATTACGGGGGTTTGACCGTCAGGGGATAAATATCAGAAACACATCAAGGCCAGAGCACTCGTTACTGTCTCAGAGTTGCAGAAAGGAAAGAGAGATGGATTGAGAGAGATGTATGGAGAGAGAGAGAAACCCATTGGATGCCTCTGTCAGCGTAGTGTGGCAGTATGGAGAAGTAGATTGGATGCAATCCACTGTGTGTATGTGTGTCTCTGTGTGTCTCTGTGTTAGTCTGCGTGTGTAACACTGCTCTGATCATTGACCATTATAAATCAAGTGCCATTAGATGAGAGTCTGTTCCAGTCTGTCTCGATATGTCAGGACAACAGACAGCAGAGGCCACGGTCAGAGAGAAAGGGAGGTAGGGATGAGTTGTAGAGAAAGAGAAGTTGGGGGAAAGGTGGACAGAGAGAGGGAAAGATGGATAGAAGGACTGTCTAATAGAGAAGAAGAAGCAGATAAGAGAGCGTAAGAGGGAGATTGTGACAGAGAATGGCATACTGATTTACTGAGTGAAGGGGAGAGAGAGAGTGCTGGAAGGTGTGGGGGTAGCTGTGTGATTGGGAGATGGGGCTTGGGGGGGGATCAGGGGAGTGGTGACTGACGGACGAGACGCTCCAATGTCGGGAGTGATCCATCTCCCAGACAGCACTGGGGCAGGAAGACTTTACTCTAGGGATGGTGGGTAATAAACAACTCCAACAGGGTTGCCTCAGGCCTGGCAGTGATTGGCAGCAGTGTGTGTGTGTGTGTGTGTTCAACATTCAGTGTTCAGCGAGAGAAAGGGGGAGGGGAAGAGTGAATATTGTGTGTGTATGTACTTCTCAGTGCATGTGAATGCCTGTGTGTACATGTGCATGCAGGAGCTGGGTAAGGATTGTCATTAGAGGTCAAGTCTGAATGGCCAAGGATATATATATATTTTTAAATGCCGCCCTCTCCACTCTCGCTACTCTCTGCAGTAGTATAAATTACCATACCTTTATTTCAGACTGAGACCAAGGTCTCACACACATACACAGATACACACACACACACACACACACACACACAATACACACACGATACCTTTATGCTTCCATATCCGCAGTCCAAATGACTTAGAGTATCATAAAAACTCAGTGTATCCGAACACACACTACCTTTCCACTGTCTTAGCGCTAGCAGTACTGCTGTCTTTTCGTTTACTGCTCTCTCTAGTGTTGTTCTGTTCTCTCTGAGTCCGTCTCATTCTCTCCTGTTCTCTTCTGACTAGAGTGTGTGGCGATGACATCACCATCTCCACTCTCAAGGAACAGGCAAGTGAGTCAACAGCTTGCCTAAGAGACGCAGTCCTCTGCCTGTCCATAATGATGGTGTATGGTCATTGATGAGTTGGCCTTCGAAGTCAGGTCGTCCTGGCAACCCGCTGCTCCCCAGGGCACCGTGGTGATGGTTGTCCTTGGAAGCAAATTGTTGTATTTCTCTGTTCCTCATCATGATTGGAGCTTAGAGGAGGAAATCCACTTCTCCATTCTCTCGTGTGTGTTTATTAAATTGCGGTTAAATGGATTCTCATAATTACGGAATGTTAATCTCATCTCTCCCTCTGTGAGCAAATTTATTATTTTACTCGGTTTGTGTCAAACATTGTTTAGTGCCTGTTTGTCCTGTAGTTGTTTGCTATGTTCTGATCAAGGTTATTATAGTTTTGTGTTTTTATATTTGTTTTTTTGTTTTTATATTCGTTTTTAGATTTGATTAGAAATTCTGTTTAGTTTCAGTTAGCTTTCAGACCTGATTTGGATTGCCCATTGAAACCCCCATTACATTTTTGCCCAAAGTTTAGAAGAACAAAACACTGAAACTGAACATAATTCATGATGGTTTTGTTAATTATTTTATTTCAGTTTACTAAATAGTTTTTTCATGATTAGTTTTAGTTTACTATAATAACCTTTCCCTCTTTTTAATCACGTGCGTGTGCACATAACTATACCACTCTGACATTCTGAGCAGGACCTGGCGGAGTGTGTAAAGTACCAGACACAGAGGTTCATATCGTTCCCATAACCTTAGTGTTCATGCAGTGTGTGGACCATCGTTGTGGTCATGTTTGATCAAATCAAATCAAATCAAATCAAATTTATTTTATATAGCCCTTCGTACATCAGCTGATATCTCAAAGTGCTGTACAGAAACCCAGCCTAAAACCCCAAACAGCAAGCAATGCAGGTGAAGAAGCACGGTGGCTAGGAAAAACTCCCTAGAAAGGCCAAAACCTAGGAAGAAACCTAGAGAGGAACCAGGCTATGTGGGGTGGCCAGTCCTCTTCTGGCTGTGCCGGGTGGAGATTATAACAAAACATGGTCAAGATGTTCAAATGTTCATAAATGACCAGCATGGTCGAATAATAATAAGGCAGAATAGTTGAAACTGGAGCAGCAGCACAGTCAGGTGGACTGGGGACAGCAAGGAGTCATCATGTCAGGTAGTCCTGGGGCATGGTCCTAGGGCTCAGGTCCTCCGAGAGAGAGAAAGAAAGAGAGAATTAGAGAGAGCATATGTGGGATGGCCAGTCCTCTTCTGGCTGTGCCGGGTGGAGATTATAGCAGAACATGGCCAAGATGTTCAAATGTTCATAAATGATCAGCATGGTCGAATAATAATAAGGCAGAACAGTTGAAACTGGAGCAGCAGCACAGCCAGGTGGACTGGGGACAGCAAGGAGTCATCATGTCAGGTAGTCCTGGGGCATGGTCCTAGGGCTCAGGTCCTCCGAGAGAGAGAAAGAGAGAAGGAGAGAATTAGAGAACGCACACTTAGATTCACACAGGACACCGAATAGGACAGGAGAAGTACTCCAGATATAACAAACTGACCCTAGCCCCCCGACACATAAACTACTGCAGCATAAATACTGGAGGCTGAGACAGGAGGGGTCAGGAGACACTGTGGCCCACTCCGAGGACACCCCCGGACAGGGCCAAACAGGAAGGATATAACCCCACCCACTTTGCCAAAGCACAGCCCCCACACCACTAGAGGGATATCTTCAACCACCAACTTACCATCCTGAGACAAGGCTGAGTATAGCCCACAAAGACCTCCGCCACGGCACAACTTAAGGGGGGGGGGGGGAGCGCCAACCCAGACAGGATGACCACATCAGTGACTCAACCCACTCAGGTGACGCACCTCCTCCAGGGACGGCATGAGAGAGCCCCAGTAAAGCCAGTGACTCAGCCCCTGTAATAGGGTTAGAGGCAGAGAATCCCAGTGGAAAGAGGGGAACCGGCCAGGCAGAGACAGCAAGGGTGGTTCGTTGCTCCAGAGCCTTTCCGTTCACCCTCCCACTCCTGGGCCAGACTACACTCAATCATATGACCCACTGAAGAGATGAGTCTTCAGTAGAGACTTAAAGGTTGAGACCGAGTTTGCGTCTCTGACATGGGTAGGCAGACCGTTCCATAAAAATGGAGCTCTATAGGAGAAAGCCCTGCCTCCAGCTGTTTGCTTAAAAATTCTAGGGACAATTAGGAGGCCTGCGTCTTGTGACCGTAGCGTACGTGTAGGTATGTACGGCAGGACCAAATCAGAGAGATAGATAGGAGCAAGCCCATGTAATGCTTTGTAGGTTAGCAGTAAAACCTTGAAATCAGCCCTTGCTTTGACAGGAAGCCAGTGTAGAGAGGCTAGCACTGGAGTAATATGATCAAATTTTTTGGTTCTAGTCAGGATTCTAGCAGCCGTATTTAGCACTAACTGAAGTTTATTTAGTGCTTTATCCGGGTAGCCGGAAAGTAGAGCATTGCAGTAGTCTAACCTGGAAGTGACAAAAGCATGGATTAATTTTTCTGCATCATTTTTGGACAGAAAGTTCCTGATTTTTGCAATGTTTCGTAGATGGAAAAAAGCTGTCCTTGAAATGGTCTTGATATGTTCTTCAAAAGAGAGATCAGGGTCCAGAGTAACGCCGAGGTCCTTCACAGTTTTATTTGATCTAGGCTCCTGCCCTGTACTGTTGCATAGACAGGGGTAATCAGGAAATCTGTTTACCTCCTGTTGCCATAACTGTCAATCTGCATGTGTGTGGTTACTATTCAAATGTGTCTGTTTCTGTGAAGTGCAGACACACACACACACACACACACACACATAGACACACGTCAGCTGGGCACGGGGACAGGTGTGTATAAGGCAGGTTTGGCAGGTGCAGTTAGACTAAAGCACACCTAACTACAGATGTGTGTTATGCAGGACTGAGTTTTAGTTTTTGCTCCAGGGTGTGTGTGTGTGCAGGGAGCTGGCACAGAGAGCTTTCCGGTCTTATACACACACACACACAGACACACACACACACACACACAAACTCACACACACTGGGAGAATGTGAGTTACCTTGTTGGCCAAGGAAGGTGTGTTGGATTTTCCTATTGAAATGGTTCACTGGATTCTTGGTATCTAAGGAAAGGCAGAATATTCAACGAGACGGTAGCTTTTTCTTTCTTGTTCTTGTCTTTTCTTGTCTTAAACACTCCTAAAATAAGCACAGTCTGGCTATCAGGTTTAGGTCGTTGTTCAATTGAACAACCTTTAGTCTTCAAGACCTTTGGAAACGTTTGAGTTTTCAGTATCGTATGGAGGCGTAGTATAATTGGGAGTGTTGTGTAGAGTTGTGAGTGTTGTGTAGAGTTGTATAGTTGTGTAGAGTTGTATACAGTGGTATGAAGTTGTATAGAGTTGTACAAAGGTGAGTTGAGTTAAGTAGATGTAGTTCCTCTCTCGGTGCTGTGTCATCAAGTTCCAGTTTACTGTTAGGATGTTTGATCTGCGGGCCAGATTTCACTGTCTTAGGTAACCATGACTATGGAATGTTTCCATATGCCAGACCCCTATGGCACCATCGGTCTCATTAGTGTCTGTCTGCTATAGACTGTTTGTTTTTCCCAAGACCTGACCTGTGTCTAGAGTCAAAGAGTTTCTCAGTGGTTTAGCTGGACATCGTCAGAGTAGATAGATGTTGCCCCTAACCACTTGCTCTAATTTTATCCCCCTAATGGTTAAGGTTAGGATCGAGTGTCGAAAAGCTGATCCCAGAGTCTGTTTTACGATGTTCAAGACACCAATTATTTTTGATGAATGGCGGAAATCAGCTTTCCTCTATAGGAGACTGTAGAATGCTTTTTCCTCACCACTGTAACAGAAAACTGTCATTTATACGGTCGTTTTTAGGTATTATCAACAGTAAAAAGAACTGAAATGTTTTACTGCAGCATACTGTAAATTATTGTGCATTGTGGGAAAAGTGCTGTATTTCAAATGGTACTGTAATTCTACCCCACAGAATACAGGAACGTATCCTTGGAGAGTGAAAAATCCTTTTGACCAATAGTGGGTTCATATTATTGTTGTTTCTGGCTCATCAACATAGTTTCAGCCATGCCTTGTACGAGGCTATATTTGTTGCGCCCGTGAGTGAGAATTCTGTACCTATTTAACTTCTATGTGGTTAAAGTGCCCCATCAATTTAAAATGTAGAGGGGACAGATTGGAAGGGGCAACTTCTCTTAAACCTTACATGGTTGAGCATTTTGCCATGCCGTTTTGGTATTTTTAACCCTTAAGTCAATGCCAGTTTGGAAGCCTTTGTTACGGCCTCTAGAAATGCAAGTAATATAAAACACCATACATGAATTCATATCCCGTAGTGTGAACACTTTGCCTAGCAGCCATCCTGCTTGCACCGTCCCTTGTAAAATACTGTGAAATACATACCCGTCCCCTCAATGAATTTCATTCATCCATTCATGAATTCAGATTACGGTAGAATTCGCTTTTTTACATGATATAATACAGTATTTTACTGTGCGTCATTACACAGTACTTGCTTTGGTACCGTATGTATATTACAGTAGATGTACAGCTGCCCGTGAATTACTGTCAAATTCACGGTAACCCCTTTACAGTGTATAGTCCATTTCTGTTGCAACAGTGTTAAGGTGAGAGCTGGAACTGGGCTATATATTTTACGATTTGCTACTGTACATCTATTGACCCAGCAGCTGCACGCATTATTGGCTGTGTAATACAGATACTGTTTATGTCTGAAGTGAAAATATGTGTCTTTCACAGATGCATGTAAAGCCTCTCTCTCCGTCTCCCTCTGTGGTTTGGTAAAATTGTATAACAGGGTGGGAAAGCCAGCCTTTCAGCAGGGCGTCATGGGGGCAGACAGCGTAGCAGGACTCATTGCAGACTCACAGAGCTCTGCCTCCAGTGCCTGAAGCTGCAGGCTGGAGCTGGGCTGGAAAACAGCAAATTACACATGGAAGCGCTCCTCAGGGGTCTCGCAACCATCTCCGGACTAATCCTTTTGGAGATGCGTGTGGCGTGAATAGATACAGCCCCTAAGCCTGCATGAGATAGAGCAGTGTGGATGTTAGTTTACATAGCGATTATCATAATGTACTGCGGGGGTTATCGTTGACGTCTAATGGACAACCACATCCGATAACACACAGCCAGTCTAAACAAAGGCTGTGATAAGGGCCCTTGGAACAAAGACGTAGCAGCACTTAGACACACACACACAGGCGTACACACATAGACACACATACAGTACACAGGAACACACACACACAGGCGCACACACATAGACACACATACAGTACACAGGAACACACACACACACACACACACACACACACACACACACACACACACACACACACACACAGGCGTACACACATAGACACAGATACAGTACACAGGAACACACACACACACACACACACACACACACAGGCGTACACACATAGACACACATACAGTACACAGGAACACACACACACACACACACACACACACACACACACACACACACACACAGGCGTACACACAAACGCACAATTTTTCGTCCATTAACCGAAAAATTGCTGGTTCAAATCCCAGAGCCAACTAGGTGAAAAATCTGCCGATGGGTCCTTAACCCTAATTTCTCCTGTAAGTTGCTTTGGATAAGAGTGTCTGCTAAACTGTAAACTCGTATACTGTGTATATACTGTAAACACACACTTCCCCCTCTTTCAATGCAAACACAAACCATACATTATGTGACCATACCAACATATTGCACAAAACCGCACTCATTACAAAGTCCACACTTCAATTCACTTGACTGGATTTCACAGAGCCCCTATAGGCATCACATGATTGGAATCACTGACATACAATTCCCTGATGTAACTAGCTAGCTGCTAAAGGTCTCATTGTCCCAGTGTTTGTAGTTCTGTTGAGTGGGTTGTGATGCACTTTTACAGGGACACACACACACTTTCTCAAAAAGCCTGATATCACAGACATACAGAGAGAAAGTAAGACACACACATACACAGGCCAGTATCACTCCCAGACAGTCTGAATGGATGGAGGATCAGGATATAGAGATGTATTAAATATAGACAGGCCTATCAAAGAGCTCTCTGAAGACGCATTGAGGCAGAAGCCTCACCTCTCTCTCCCCTGGCCTGGTGTCAGGATTGATGCAGGGTCTGTCTGCTCCCTCTCTGGTTCATCTCTGCTCCCTCTCTGGTTCCTCTTTGCTCCCTCTCTGGTTCCTCTCTGGTTCATCTCTGCTCCCTCTCTGATTGATCTCTGGTTCCTCTCTGCTCCATCTCTGGTTCCTCTCAGCTCCATCTCTGGTTCATATCTGGTTCCTCTCTGGTTCCTCTCTGCTCCATCTCTGGTTACTCTCTGCTCCCTCTCTGGTTCCTCTCTGGTTCCTATCTGCTCCCTCTCTGCTCCCTCTCTGGTTCCTCTCTGCTCCCTCTCTGGTTCCTATCTGCTCCCTCTCTGCTCCATCTCTGGTTCCTCTCTGCTCCATCTCTGGTTCCTCTCTGCTCCATATCTGGTTCCTCTCTGGTTCATCTCTGGTTCATCTCTGGTTCCTCTCTGGTTCATCTCTGGTTCCTCTCTGCTCCATCTCTGGTTCATCTCTGCTCCATCTCTGGTTCCTCTCTGGTTCATCTCTGGTTCTTCTCTGCTCCATCTCTGGTTCCTCTCTGCTCCATCTCTGGTTTCTCTCTGCTCCCTCTCCGCTCCATCTCTGGTTCCTCTCTGCTCCATCTCTGGTTCCTCTCTGCTCCATCTCTGGTTCCTCTCTGGTTCATCTCTGCTCCATCTCTGGTTCCTCGCTGGTTCATCTCTGCTCCATCTCTGGTTCCTCTCTGCTCCATCTCTGGTTCCTCTCTGGTTCATCTCTGCTCCATCTCTGGTTCCTCTCTGCTCCATCTCTGGGTCCTCTCTGCTCCATCTCTGGTTCATCTCTGCTCCCTCTCTGGTTCCTCTCTGGTTCATCTCTGCTCAATCTCTGGTTCCTCTCTGTTCCATCTCTGGTTCCTCTCTGGTTCATCTCTGCTCCATCTCTGGTTTCTCTCTGCTCCCTCTCTGCTCCATCTCTGGTTCCTCTCTGGTTCCTCTCTGGTTCCTCTCTTGTTCATCTCTGCTCCATCTCTGGTTCCTCGCTGGTTCATTTCTGCTCCATCTCTGGTTCCTCTCTGCTCCATCTCTGGTTCCTCTCTGGTTCATCTCTGCTCCATCTCTGGTTCCTCTTTGCTCCATCTCTGGGTCCTCTCTGCTCCATCTCTGGTTCATCTCTGCTCCCTCTCTGGTTCCTCTCTGGTTCATCTCTGCTCCATCTCTGGTTCCTCTCTGCTCCATCTCTGGTTCCTCTCTGGTTCATCTCTGCTCCATCTCTGGTTCCTCTCTGGTTCCTCTCTGCTCCATCTCTGGTTCCTCTCTGGTTCATCTCTGGTTCCACTCTGCTCCATCTCTGGTTCCTCTCTGGTTCCTTCTGCTCCCTGCAGCATGACAAAGGCATTGGGGTGAAGGTCGTTTGTTCCCCTCTTACACTCTTACACACTGCACTGCACCACTCAGGGGGACTGGGGCTGGGACTGTATAGAACTGCATCGGTCAGGTCTGTTTGGACTGGGGCTGAAGCTGTTGGGTATTTGGTCTCAGCCATGACTCTTTCGTGCTGTCTCTTTATAGGCAAATTAATACTGCACTCTTAGAAAAAAACGGTGCTATCTAGAACCAAAAAGGGTTATTTGGGTGTCCCAACAGGAGAACCCTTTGAAGAACCCCTTTTGGTTCCAGGTAGAACCCTTTACACAAAGAGTTCTACCTGGAACCAAAAGGGTTCTCCTTTTTGAAATCTAAGAGTGTGTGTTCCTTCCAAACAGGTTGCGTTCCTGCATGTTGTGTGAATGGAAGTAATCCACTCAGTCAATCTAATATATTCTCTCTCTCTCTCAGACCTCCCTCCCTCTTCTCTACAGTGCCAGTGTGGATCGGTGGACTTCCTGTGTTCCCCGCGGCTGGCAAAGAAAGCCCTGCCCCCTCCCAGACAATGTCACGTCCGGCCTGCAGTCAAGCCCCGCCCCCAGCCCACAGCCACACCCACCTCTCAGAAACCTCAAGGTACACTGTTGGTTTATCACTCATTTAAGCACTACTACTTGTTGTTTATAATATCAATAATGTCATTATCATTGACTAAGAGTGTTGGTACAATATAAAACCGTGTGTTTATCAGCCTAATCCCAGAGTTTTACCTGCATACAGTATTTATCCCACAAACACATAAAAAACTCCTTGTTAATCCTACTATAGACTCATGCTATCTGCCTGTTGATGCATGAGTTTAATTTCCATACAATACACCCTGCCATTCTTTGCTGTGCTGTAGCTGCACACACACACACAATCAGAGAGGAAGGAAGCAGAGGCACCTCACACAGAGAGAGCTGAGGCAGAGATACCTGCTTCCTCATTCAGCCCTAATGCAACACCAAGAACACAGCAGAGACTGGCCCACATAAAATATATAGAGAAAGCCTACTGTCCTCTAAATGCATTCTGCAGTAACCATGTTTTAAGAACATGTCGGTAGCCAAACAGTATTATTTTAGCTTCTGATAGCGTGTGTGATACACTCTCTTTGTGCAGTCGGTTTCTGGACCACTCTCGGCCTGTAATTTGTGCGACTGCGTGTGCATGTTTTTTTTCTTTCTCTGTCTGTGAAACCACAGTGACTTAGACACACTCATCTCCGCATCCTGTTCTGAAATCAGGAAGCTGTCTTAGCTCTGTGAAGCACGATCAGAACCGTCTCCTGCGCTGCGTTCGAGAACCTACTCCCAGAGTTTAGCGATTATATGTTGTGTTTCGTGGTGGTATTTGGACTGTGGTTTTGTCATTTGTAGTAGGTAGCAGCAGCTGCCATCTGGAATACAGTTATGGAGGCTTTCTCCCTCGGAACTCCACGGGGCACTTGAAACAGGACTCTTTCCGTGGTTACGCCAGTGACCTGACTTCGTCTCTCTCTTTTTCTCTCTTTCCTTCTTCCTCCCTCCATCACCCCTCTTCCTGAACCTGGACCTGCAGTGCCCCCTAAACCCCCCTTCCTGCTGGTTCTCGGACAGGACAAGAAGCCCAAGAGGATTCCCCCAGCTCCCTCCAGGCCTCTGCCTGCCCCTCCACCTCCACCCAAACCGCGGCCGAGCCAGACACCACCTGGCCTGGTCACACAGCCTCAGAGAGGCCCAGAGGCTCAGAGCGTGGGGCTGCTCATCGAAAGGTTTGAGAACTCCAGGTACTGTACTGTCCTGCAGGGGGTAGGGTATTCCACAAGGTGCTCTTGCCCTGTTGACGCATCAGATGAGTGTGTTGTGTTTGTGTGTAAAAAAACTGGAGGGATGACACATATATTTATGATGTGGGTATTGTTATACACTATGAGTAGGACTTTGAATGTTTTGCACGGAATACACACTCTCTTACCCTCTGTCTCGTAATACGCACTCTGTTTTTCTGATGTTACCCAACCTGTGTTTCACACTTCTGTCTGTGGGAATGTTAGGCTCTGGTGGTGTGTTGTGGTTTCAGCCCAATCAAGACTGAAACTGAGAAAGGTTTAATTTCACAAGTGTTTATTTTTTATATCCCAGGGTTCCAATTCTTGGTGTCCCTCCGAGGAATCAGCTCCACTTGTGCCTGAGTATGGACGCGACATCCGAAACCACAGCTCGTTCTGCCCCTGACCCCATAGCACACGCCCCTTCAGGGTCAGCAGGAGCAAAGGACTCTGGGGAACCCTCCCCCGCCGACAAACTTGCTCTTCTCGTCTCGGAGCAGACTGATGAGGTCACCGAGCTGACAGATCTTTCGTGCCTGGCCTCACTCCGCATTGACGGCCCCGGCGGCATTCCTTTGGACTCTACAGAGGACGACCTCAACATCGTCCACGGCGATCGAGTTGGTTGCCTTGACAACACGGAGAGGGAGGAGAGAGACTCTTCCAATGAGCTCCAGGACAATCCGGACTCACAGTCCTCGGAGCAGAACGGAAACGGGAAGATTCCCAACCGGGACAGCGGGATCGACAGCCCATCTTGCGCAGCAGAGGGCGAGGTGTTCCCCAACGAAGACGCCATCGACGAGGAGGAGCGCTACGACAGCGTCACGGAGACAGAGACTAGCGTGTCCTGCTGCGTAACACTGGGCAACAAGCGTGACTCCACGCAGGACGAGGACAGTGACCTGGATGAGGTCAGCAGTGGCGAGACAGAGGGAGGGGAGAAGGCGGACACACACACAGAGGTACACAGGGTGAGTCACACACACACATTCTTATCAATCTCCTTCAGTTCAGCAGCTGTAACTTGTCTTTCTATTTTTATCTGTGTCAGTTTCAGGCTGTCTAGACTCAGGTGTTTTTTTTATGGGTATTTGGGCCTAAACACACACACACACACACACAGACACACACACACACACACACACACACACAAACAAACAAACAAACAAACAAACAAACAAACAAACAGACACGCTATTTCAGACGCTCAAGTGTGTGTGGTGGTCACAAGCGTCTTTGCTGTATCTAAAAATGGATGTGCTGTGGGGTGTGGAGGAAAGAGTACCTGCCCAGGGCTGTAACAGGAGCTTGTGACTGCTACTGCTAGAGGACAGACAGAAACAAAAGAGCACTCAGCTCAGCTACTGTTTCCACCATTGATCTGTGTGTGAGTGATACCGACACCTCCAAAAGAGAACTTTGCATCATACCGGTATTCATGAATCCCCTTTCGGAAAAATACTGTCTATTTATTGAAATAAAAGGATGGCGGGAAGGTCAAGAAACATCAGACAAAAATAGGGAGAGGGAGAAGAGGAGGTAGAGAAAACATAGAGAGGCAGAAAAGAGTGCGTGTAATGAAAATTAGTCTGTGAAAGAGAAAGAGACAAGGAGGGGTGTGTGAGTGGGAGCTGGAACTCTGGTTAGAGTTGTTGTGTGTTGGCACAGTACAGTCAGTTTTTATCACCTCAGCATTGTTATAATGGGGCAAAGCCCGACACACCCTGTACCTAGGCACCACACCAAACACACATGAGCACACACGGACACACACACGCCCTGTATTGGCAGCCAACACCCTTTGCCTCATGTGGAAGGGATCTCTGGTATCCTGTGTTTCCTGATATCAGCATTACTGCCCAGAGGAAAGGTGTGTGTGGATGGGTGTGAGGGAACAGTGCCACTTCTCTCTGACACTAATAGCTGACAAGTTGATAGCTTTTTAATGACACTGCTGTCGCAGAGGATGTGGGTTTTGGGGATGCACATTGAAACAGAAAAAGAAAGAAATGTATTTCTCTTCTTTCAGTGTTTAGCATCATCTGCTACAGAAATAGATTAGACATGTTGTTTGTGTTTGTATGTGTATGTGAGTGTGTTCAAGTGTGTGTGTCATGCCTAAAGGATGTGAGTGTGTGTTTGTTTGTGGACATATCTCTACTGTACATTCCAAAAGGGTTATTCAGCTGTCCCCATAGGAGAACCCCTTTTGGTTCCAGGTAGAACCCGTTTTGGTTCCAGGTAGAACCCTTTTGGGTTTCATGTAGAACCCACTGTGGAAAGGTTTCTACATAGAACCCAAAAGGGTTGCACCTGGAACCAAAAGGACCCAAACTTTTTCACTTGTATTGCTTTCGTTTTTTCTGTCAATTGTTTGTCAGAGTTGTTTTGTGTTGTATGAATTTGTTGTTTACTGATGTTGTGAGGCTTTTCTGCCACCAGGTGACATACTTGAAATACTTGAAAGAGAAAAGGGTTCTACCTGGAACCAAAAAGGGTTATTTAAATGGTCCCTCTATGGGGACAGGTGAAGAACCCTTTTAGGTTTTACATAGCACCTTTTTTTTTCTAAGAGTGTATGTTTCACAATTTCCACCAATTTCCCGATTTTGTGCGTGCATGTGATTGTGTACCGGACAGCTGTTGCAAAACACAATGTCACAATGTAGTACACCCTCCCTTTCTGAGGACGGGTCTCAGTCACATGTCACAGGACTGTCATTTCATCCATTAAGCTCATTCCTGTTCCTGAAGCAGTCAAACTGAATACACATCTGCAGCACCTTTACATGTCATCTCAGCTCTGGTAGTAAACACAGTATTGGTGACTATCTCAGCTCTCAGTGAAGCAGCACGGGCTGCCGATTGTTACAACATGCACATCAACCGAGATGAAAAGACATCCCCATTTCAGACCACTTTTATCTTATATGTAATCACTGTTTAGAGTTTGCTTGCTTTCACCTAATAGGTTTTGTGTTAATGTTGCTGATATTCTCTCTCAAAGGTCATAGGCCCAGAGACATATGTTTAATGTATGATACAGGTCTAATGTAGGTTTGTGTAGGGAGTGTATTCTATATGGTATGCTATGGCTCTGACTGTTTGTGTCCACTTCTCTCCCTCAGTACTCAGAGACACAGAGGTTACTGAACATCGCCAGAGAGCTCCTTCACACTGAGGAGGCCTACGTCAAAAGACTCAACCTCCTAGACCAGGTATGCACACACTCACACACAGTGGGTTGTGTACTCTGAAAAACACAACCGCATGCAAAGGACGTCAGACTGCTTGCTTAGAGAGGACCACTTCTTCCCGATTCGGCACATACTTGGCTTGAACCTGGGGCCTCATGAACACACGTTACCATTCTCCCTCAAGTGCCTCTACCTGTCACTAGCGCAAATGTGGACACTTAAGGCTGAGGAGTAAGTTTCACACATCTCCATGTGCTACACATACACACCAAGTCATGGTAAAGCACATTCGGTGCATTCGGAAAGTATTCAGACCCCTTCCCTTTCTCCACATTTTGTTACGTTACAGCCTTATTCTAAAATTTATTCAATAATTTTTTTCCTCATCAATCAACACACAATGCCCCATAAAGACAAAGTGAAAATAGGTTTTTGAACATTTTTGGAAATGTATTAAAACATAAAACATATATAACATTTCTGCAACATTGACGGTCCCCAAGAACACAATAGTCTTCATCATTCTTAAATGGAAGAAGTTTGGAACCACCAACTCTTCCTAGAGCTGGCTACCCGACCAAACTGAGAAATCGTGGGAGAAGGTTGACCATGGTCACTCTGACAGAGCTCCAGAGTTCCTCTGTGGAGATGGGAGAACCTTCCAGAAGGACAACCATCTCTGCAGCACTCCACCAATTAGGCCTTTATGGTAGACGGAAGACACTCCTCAGTAAAAGGCACATGACAGCCCGCTAGGAGTTTGCCCGAAAGGCACCTAAAGGACTCTCAAAAAGTTCAATGCAGAGAATCATGCTTCTCAGGTCTGATGAAACGAACATTGAACGTTTTGGCCTGAATGCCAAGCGTCACGTCTGGAGGAAACCTGGCACCATCCCTACAGTGAAGCCTAGTGGTGGCAGCATTCTGTGGGGGTTTTCAGCTGTAGGGACTGGGTGACTAGTCAGGATCAAGGGAAAGATGAATGGAGCAAAGTACAGAGAGATTCTTGATGATGAAAACCTGTTCTAGAGCTCTCAGGACCTCAGACTGGGGTGAAGGTTCACCTTCTAACAGATCAACAACCCTAAGCATACAGCCAAGACAACACAGGAGTGACTTCGGGACAAGTCTCTGAATGTCCTTGAGTGGCCCAGCCAGAGCCCGGACTTGAACCCGATCGGACATCTCTGGAGAGACCTGAAAATAGTTGGCCAGCTACGCTCCCAATCCAACCTGACAGAGCTTGAGAGGATCTGCAGGGAAGAATGGGAGAAACTCTCCAAATACAGGTGTATCAAGCTTGAAGCGTCATACCCAAGACGACTCCATGGCTGTAATCGCTGCCAAAGGTGCTTCAACAAAGTTCTGAGTAAATGGTCTGAATGCTTATGTAAATGTGATATTTCAGTTTTGTATTTTTTATACATTTGCAAACATTTATAAAAATCTTGTTTTTCTTTGTCATTATTGGGTGTGTAGATTTATGAGGGGAAAACACTATTTAATCAATTTTAGAAAAAGGCTGTAACATATTTTATTTTTTTTTAAGTCAAGGGGTCTGAATACTTTCCGAATTCACTGTCCTTAGTGAAGGCCTACTCCTCCCATATTAGGCCATATTCATATTGTTTTATATCTGGTGTGCGATATCCATATTTGTTGTTGAAGTTGACTGTCAATTACATGACTACAGACAAAAGGATATGTGCTGGCACAGACAGTAGGCTAATCTCAGAGCTGCTTCCTGTTTTTGTCAAGCCTCTGCTCCCTCACATTGGTACCGTTTGTCACGGAAACTCAGGTGCACGCAGGCCTGTTGTTGGGTGACTGACAGGGAGGTGAAAGGTCACGGACCTGATGATGACAGATGACTATCCATCATACACATCCCCCTATAAAAAAGATTATTCGATCAAGGAGCCCATGGTTTGTTATATCGTTTATAGTAATGTAGTTAGTAATGTTACTGTGTGTTTGATATAATTTCTACCATTGTTCTCCTATTGTTTGTAGGTATTTTGCACTAAGCTGACTGAAGCTGGAATCCCTCAGGACGTGATAACGGGGATCTTCTCCAACATCTCCTCCATTTACTGCTTCCACCACAAGTTCCTGCTCCCTGAGCTCAAGACACGCATCACTGGAGAATGGTGAGGAGACCAGGGACAATGTTGTAATAGTGTTTCCTTAACGTTATATGGTTCTATTAGCAAATCAAATCAAATGTTATTTATCACATGCACGGTAGACCTTACCTTGAAATGCTTACTTACAAGCCCTTAACCAACAATGCAGATTTAAGAAAATAAGAGTTAAGGAAATATTTACTAAATAAACAAACAAAAAAATCATATATATATATATACAGTTGAAGTCAGAAGTTTACGTACACTTGTTGGAGTCATTAAAACTTGTTTTTCAACCACTCCACAAATTTCTTGTTAACAAACTATAGTTTTGGTAAGTCGGTTAGGACATCTACTTTGTGCATGACACAAGTCATTTTTCCAACAATTGTTTACAGACAGATTATTTAACTTATAATTCACTGTATCACAATTCCAGTGGGTCAGAAGTTTACATACACTAAGTTGACTGTGCCTTTAAACAGCTTGGAAAATTCCCGAAAATGATGTCATGGCTTTATAAGCTTCTGATAGGCTAATTGACATAATTTGAGTCAAATGGAGGTGTACCTGTGGATGTATTTCAAGCCCAACCTTCAAACTCAGTGCCTCTTTGCTTGACATCATGGGAAAATCAAAAGAAATCAGGCAAGACCTCAGGAAACAAAATGGTAGACCTCCACAAGTCTGGTTCATCCTTGGCAGCAATTTCCAAATGCCTGAAGGTACCACGTTCATCTGTACAAACAATAGTGCGCAAGTATGAGCAAGCCGAAGAACACCAGCCCAACTGTGAAGCACAGGGGTGGCAGCATCATGTTGTGGGGGTGCTTTGCTGCAGGAGGGACTGGTGCACTTCACAAAATAGATGGCATCATGAGGAGGAAAATGATGTAGATATATTGAAGCAACATCTCAAGACATCAGTCAGGAAGTTAAAGCTTGGTCGCAAATGTGTCTACCCAATTGAACAGTAACATCAAGCATACTTCCAAATTTGTGGCAAAATGGTGTAAGAACAACAAAGTCACCATGGCCATCACAAAGCCCTGACCTTAATCCTATAGAAAGTTTGTCGGCAGAACTGAAAAAGCGTGTGCGAGCAAGGAGGCCTACAAACCTGACTCAGTTACACCAGCTCTGTCAAGAGGAATGGGCCAAAATTCACCCAACTTATTGTTGTGGAAGGCTACCTGAAATGTTTGACCCACTGGGAATGTGATGAAATAAATAAAAGCTGAAATAAGTCATTCTCTCAAGTATTATTCTGACATTTCACATTCTTAAAATGAAGTGGTGATCCTAACTGACCTATGACAGATTTTTTTACTAGGATTAAATGTCAGGAATTGTGAAAAACTGAGTTTAAATGTATTTGGCTAGGGTGTATGTAAACTTTGTCAGGGGGAATGGGCCAAATTTCACCCAACTTATTGTTGGAAGTTTGTAGAAGGCTACCGGAAAAGTTTGACCCAAGTTAAACAATTTAAAGGCAATGCTACCAAATACTAATTGAGTGTATGTAAATTTCTGACCCACTGGGAATGTGATGAAAGAAAAAAAGCTGAAATAAGTCATTCTCTCTACTTTTATTCTGACATTTCACATTTTTAAAATAAAGTGGTGATCCTAGCTCACCTAAAACAGGGAGTTTTTATTAGGATTAAATGTCAGGAATTGTAAAAAACTGAGTTTAAATGTATTTGGCTAAGGTGTATGTAAACTATATATATACTGTATATACAGTGCCTTGCGAAAGTATTCGGCCCCTTGAACTTTGCGACCTTTTGCCACATTTCAGGCTTCAAACATAAAGATATAAAACTGTATTTTTTTGTGAAGAATCAACAACAAGTGGGACACAATCATGAAGTGGAACGACATTTATAGGATATTTCAAACTTTTTTAACAAATCAAAAACTGAAAAATTGGGCGTGCAAAATTATTCAGCCCCCTTAAGTTAATACTTTGTAGCGCCACCTTTTGCTGCGATTACAGCTGTAAGTCGCTTGGGGTATGTCTCTATCAGTTTTGCACATCGAGAGACTGACATTTTTTCCCATTCCTCCTTGCAAAACAGCTCGAGCTCAGTGAGGTTGGATGGAGAGCATTTGTGAACAGCAGTTTTCAGTTCTTTCCACAGATTCTCGATTGGATTCAGGTCTGGACTTTGACTTGGCCATTCTAACACCTGGATATGTTTATTTTTGAACCATTCCATTGTAGATTTTGCTTTATGTTTTGGATCATTGTCTTGTTGGAAGACAAATCTCCGTCCCAGTCTCAGGTCTTTTGCAGACTCCATCAGGTTTTCTTCCAGAATGGTCCTGTATTTGGCTCCATCCATCTTCCCATCAATTTTAACCATCTTCCCTGTCCCTGCTGAAGAAAAGCAGGCCCAAACCATGATGCTGCCACCACCATGTTTGACAGTGGGGATGGTGTGTTCAGCTGTGTTGCTTTTACGCCAAACATAACGTTTTGCATTGTTGCCAAAAAGTTCAAATTTGGTTTCATCTGACCAGAGCACCTTCTTCCACATGTTTGGTGTGTCTCCCAGGTGGCTTGTGGCAAACTTTAAACAACACTTTTTATGGATATCTTTAAGAAATGGCTTTCTTCTTGCCACTCTTCCATAAAGGCCAGATTTGTGCAATATACGACTGATTGTTGTCCTATGGACAGAGTCTCCCACCTCAGCTGTAGATCTCTGCAGTTCATCCAGAGTGATCATGGGCCTCTTGGCTGCATCTCTGATCAGTCTTCTCCTTGTATGAGCTGAAAGTTTAGAGGGACGGCCAGGTCTTGGTAGATTTGCAGTGGTCTGATACTCCTTCCATTTCAATATTATCGCTTGCACAGTGCTCCTTGGGATGTTTAAAGCTTGGGAAATCTTTTTGTATCCAAATCCTTCACAACAGTATCTCGGACCTGCCTGGTGTGTTCCTTGTTCTTCATGATGCTCTCTGCGCTTTTAACGGACCTCTGAGACTATCACAGTGCAGGTGCATTTATACGGAGACTTGATTACATACAGGTGGATTGTATTTATCATCATTAGTCATTTAGGTCAACATTGGATCATTCAGAGATCCTCACTGAACTTCTGGAGAGAGTTTGCTGCACTGAAAGTAAAGGGGCTGAATAATTTTGCACGCCCAATTTTTCAGTTTTTTATTTGTTAAAAAAGTTTGAAATATCCTATAAATGTCGTTCCACTTCATGATTGTGTCCCACTTGTTGTTGATTCTTCACAAAAAAATACAGTTTTATATCTTTATGTTTGAAGCCTGAAATGTGGCAAAAGGTCGCAAAGTTCAAGGGGGCCGAATACTTTCGCAAGGCACTGTATATACAGTTGAAGTTGGAAGTTTACATACACCTTAGCCAAAGGCACTGCATCGCAGTGCTATCTGTGCCACTAGAGATTCTGGGTTCGAGTCCAGGCTCTGTCGCAGCCTGCCACGACCAGGAGACCCATGGGGTGGCGCACAATTGGCCCAGCGTCGTCCGGCTTAGGGGAGGTTTTGGCCGGCAGGGATGTTCTTGTCCCATCGCGCACTAGTGACTCTTGTGGTTGGTTGGGTGCAATGCACGCTGACATGGTCACCAGGTGTACAGTGTTTCCTCCAACATGTTGATGCGGCTGGCTTCCAGGTTAAGCGGGCATTGTGTCAAGAAGCAGTGTGGCTTGGCTGGGTTGTGTTTCGGAGAACGCATGGCTCTTGACATTCACCTCTCCTGAGTCTGTACGGGAGATGCAGCGATGGAACAAGACTGTAACTACCAATTGGGGAGAAAAAGGGCAAAAAAAAATATTAAAATAAAAACGTAACACAATAAACTAACAATAATGATGCTATATACAGGTGGTACCGGTACTGAGTCAATGTGCGGGGGTACAGGTTAGTCGAGGTAATTTATACATTTAGGTAGGGGTAAAGTGACTATGCAGAGATGATAAACAGCGAGTAGCAACAGTGTAAAAACAAAGGGGGGGTCAATGCAAATAGTCCGGGTGGCCATTTGATTAATTGTTCAGCAGTCTTGTGGCTTGGGGGTAGAAGCTGTTAAGGAGCCTTTTGGACCTAGACTTGGCGCTCTGATCAAGACTGTGCAGTAGGATGCAAAATCTTCTACAAACAACACCTATGTGAAATTGGGTTTCTGCTTAGATGCTTCTCTCTCTCGCACGCTCTCTCTTCTATTCTCTCTCATTACTGAATAGTGATAATTCTGCAATGGTCAGTATGTACTCCCAAGATGGCATAGCAGTTCAGACTTATTTTTGTCCTCGTCCTGTCGTGTCCCGTATATATATATATTTACAACTTTTTTCACGTACATTTTTAATTTTCCAAAAACTCATCTTCAGAACACTCTCCTGCAATCCGCTTCACCAATTTATATTTATATAAAAAAGTATTATTTACCTCAGATCTGTAATCCTCAGAGAGGCTAGCCAGAAATTAGCCAGAAGCTAGCCGGGAGCTAGCCAGAAGCTGGTCCAGAAGCTACTCTGAAGCTGGTTCAGAAGCTAGTTCAGAAGCTAGTTAGCTTATTTACTGGCTAATCGTTAGTACTCAGCTAACCACGGTTTGTGGTCATCGGCTGTCCTTTGGCTCGAGAATCTATCCGGCTGGCTCCTCCGGCGCAACGTTGCCTGGGCGCCCATCTGCGGCCTGCTAGCCGTTGGCTATCTTATCGGCTGCTATCTGAATAGACAATCGGACAATTTTTATTTTATTTTATTTTATTTTATTTATTTATTTTTCTTCTTGGGCCTCTATAACTATATCTATTGTTTTTATTTTTGTTGTTGTTGTGTGATTTGGATTAATCCCCTCTACCACACGGAAACCCACTAATCTACTGACGGAACGCATGAGTCGGCTAATAACAGACCTCCATCCTATGCTAGCTTGCTCCTATGCTAGCTTGCTACCGATTTAGCTGTCTAAATCGCCGTGACCCCCAACCAACCTCTCCACTCACTGGACCCTTTTGATCACTCGACTGAGCATGCCTCTCCTTAATGTCAATATGCCTTGTCCATTGCTGTTCTGGTTAGTGTTTATTGGCTTATTTCACTGTAGAGCCTCTAGTCCTGCTCATTATACCTTATCCAACCTATTAGTTCCACCACCCACACATGCAATGACATCTCCTGGTTTCAATGATGTTTCTAGAGACAATATCTCTCTCTTCATCACTCAATACCTAGGTTTACCTCCACTGTATTCACATCCTACCTTACCTTTGTCTGTACATTATACCTTGATGCTATTTTATCGCCCCCAGAAACCTCCTTTTACTCTCTGTTCCAGACGTTCTAAACGACCAATTCTTATTGCTTTTAGCCGCACCGTTATTCTACTCCTACTCTGTTCCTCTGGCGATGTAGAGGTGAATCCAGGCCCTGCAGTGCCTAGCTCCACTCCTATTCCCCAGGTGCTCTCTTTTGACGACTTCTGTAACCGTAATAGCCTTTCATGCATGTTAACATTAGAAGCCTCCTCCCTAAGTTTGTTCTATTCACTGCTTTAGCACACTCTGCCAACCCGGATGTTCTAGCTGTGTCTGAATCCTGGCTTAGGAAGACCACCAAAAATTCAGACATTTTAATTCCAAACTACAACATTTTCAGACAAGATAGAACTGCCAAAGGGGGCGGTGTTGCAATCTACTGCAAAGATAGCCTATAGAATTCTGTCCTACTATCCAGGTCTGTACCCAAACAATTTGAACTTCTACTTTTAAAAATCCACCTCTCTAAAAACAAGTCTCTCACCATTGCCGCCTGCTATAGACCACCCTCTGCCCCCAGCTGTGCTCTGGACACCATATGTGAACTGATTGCCCCCCATCTATCTTCAGAGCTTGTGCTGCTAGGCGACCTAAACTGGAACATGCTTAACACCCCAGCCATTCTACAATCTAAACTTGATGCCCTCAACCTCACACAAATTATCAATGAACCTAACAGGTACCTCCCCAAAAGCCTTAAACACGGGCACCCTCATAGATATCATCCTAACCAACTTGCCCTCTAAATACACCTCTGCTGTTTTCAACCAAGATCTCAGCGATCACTGCCTCATTGCCTGCATCCGTAATGGGTCAGCGGTCAAACTACCTCCACTCATCACTGTAAAACGCTCCCTGAAGCACTTCAGCGAGCAGGCCTTTCTAATCGACCTGGCCGGGGTATCCTGGAAGGATATTGATCTCATCCCGTCAGTAGAGGATGCCTGGATATTTTTTTTAAATGCCTTCCTAACCATCTTAAATAAACATGCCCCATTCAAGAAATTTAGAACCAGGAACAGATATAGCCCTTGGTTCTCCCCAGACCTGACTGCCCTTAACCAACACAAAAACATCCTATGGCGTTCTGCATTAGCATCGAACAGCCCCCGTGATATGCAGCTGTTCAGGGAAGCTAGAAACCATTATACACAGGCAGTTAGAAAAGCCAAGGCTAGCTTTTTCAAGCAGAAATTTGCTTCCTGCAACACTAACTCAAAAAAGTTCTGGGACACTGTAAAGTCCATGGAGAATAAGAACACCTCCTCCCAGCTGCCCACTGCACTGAAGATAGGAAACACTGTCACCACTGATAAATCCACCATAATTGAGAATTTCAATAAGCATTTTTCTACGGCTGGCCATGCTTTCCACCTGGCTACTCCTACCCCGGTCAACAGCACTGCACCCCCCAAAACAACTCGCCCAAGCCTTCCCCATTTCTCCTTCTCCCAAATCTGCTCAGCTGATGTTCTGAATGAGCTGCAAAATCTGGACCCCTACAAATCAGCCGGGCTAGACAATCTGGACCCTTTCTTTCTAAAATTATCTGCCAAAATTGTTGCCACCCCTATTACTAGCCTGTTCAACCTCTCTTTCGTGTCGTCTGAGATTCCCAAAAATTGGAAAGCAGCTGCGGTCATCCCCCTCTTCAAAGGGGGTGACACTCTTGACCCAAACTGCTACAGACCTATATCTATCCTACCATGCCTTTCTAAGGTCTTCAAAAGCCAAGTCAACAAACAGATTACCGACCATTTCGAATCTCACCATACCTTCTCTGCTATGCAATCTGGTTTCAGAGCTGGTCATGGGTGCACCTCAGCCACGCTCAAGGTCCTAAATGATATCTTAACCGCCATCGATAAGAAACATTACTGTGCAGCCGTATTCATTGATCTGGCCAAGGCTTTCGACTCTGTCAATCACCACATCCTCATCGGCAGACTCGACAGCCTTGGTTTCTCAAATGATTGCCTCGCCTGGTTCACCAACTACTTCTCTGATAGAGTTCAGTGTGTCAAATTGGAGGGTCTGCTGTCCGGACCTCTGGCAGTCTCAATGGGGGTGGCACAGGGTATAACTCTTGGACCGACTCTCTTCTCTGTATACATCAATGAGGTCGCTCTTGCTGCTGGTGAGTCTCTGATCCACCTCTACACAGACGACACCATTCTGTATACTTCTGGCCCTTCTTTGGACACTGTGTTAACAACCCTCCAGGCAAGCTTCAATGCCATACAACTCTCCTTCCGTGGCCTCCAATTGCTCTTAAATACAAGTAAAACTAAATGCATGCTCTTCAACCGATCGCTACCTGTACCTACCCGCCTGTCCAACATTACTACTCTGGACGGCTCTGACTTAGAATACGTGGACAACTTCAAATACCTAGGTGTCTGGTTAGACTGTAAACTCTCCTTCCAGACCCATATCAAACATCTCCAATCCAAAGTTAAATCTAGAATTGGCTTCCTATTTCGCAACAAAGCATCCTTCACTCATGCTACCAAACATACCCTTGTAAAACTGACCATCCTACCAATCCTCGACTTTGGCGATGTCATTTACAAAATAGCCTCCAATACCCTACTCAACAAATTGGATGCAGTCTATCACAGTGCAATCCGTTTTGTCACCAAAGCCCCATATACTACCCACCATTGCGACCTGTACACTCTCGTTGGCTGGCCCTCGCTTCATACTCGTCGCCAAACCCACTGGCTCCATGTCATCTACAAGACCCTGCTAGGTAAAGTCCCCCCTTATCTCAGCTCGCTGGTCACCATAGCATCTCCCACCTGTAGCACACGCTCCAGCAGGTATATCTCTCTAGTCACCCCCAAAACCAATTCTTTCTTTGGCCGCCTCTCCTTCCAGTTCTCTGCTGCCAATGACTGGAACGAACTACAAAAATCTCTGAAACTGGAAACACTTATCTCCCTCACTAGCTTTAAGCACCAACTGTCAGAGCAGCTCACAGATTACTGCACCTGTACATAGCCCACCTATAATTTAGCCCAAACAACTACCTCTTTCCCTACTGTATTTAATTAATTTATTTATTTTGCTCCTTTGCACCCCATTATTTTTATTTCTACTTTGCACATTCTCCCATTGCAAATCTACCATTCCAGTGTTTTACTTGCTATATTGTATTTACTTTGCCACCATGGCCTTTTTGCCTTTACCTCCCTTATCTCACCTCATTTGCTCACATCGTATATAAATCAAATCAAATCAAATTTTATTTGTCACATACACATGGTTAGCAGATGTTAATGCGAGTGTAGCGAAATGCTTGTGCTTCTAGTTCCGACAATGCAGTAATAACAAGTAATCTAACTAACAATTCCAAAACTACTGTCTTGTACACAGTGTAAGGGGATAAAGAATATGTACATAAGGATATATGAATGAGTGATGGTACAGAGCAGCATAGGCAAGATACAGTAGATGGTATCGAGTACAGTATGTACAAATGAGATGAGTATGTAAACAAAGTGGCATAGTTTAAAGTGGCTAGTGATACATGTATTACATAAGGATACAGTCGATGATATAGAGTACAGTATATACGTATGCATATGAGATGAATAATGTAGGGTAAGTAACATTATATAAGGTAGCATTGTTTAAAGTGGCTAGTGATATATTTACATCATTTCCCATCAATTCCCATTATTAAAGTGGCTGGAGTTGAGTCAGTGTCAGTGTGTTGGCAGCAGCCACTCAGTGTTAGTGGTGGCTGTTTAACAGTCTGATGGCCTTGAGATAGAAGCTGTTTTTCAGTCTCTCGGTCCCAGCTTTGATGCACCTGTACTGACCTCGCCTTCTGGATGATAGCGGGGTGAACAGGCAGTGGCTCGGGTGGTTGATGTCCTTGATGATCTTTATGGCCTTCCTGTGACATCAGGTGGTGTAGGTGTCCTGGAGGGCAGGTAGTTTGCCCCCGGTGATGCGTTGTGCAGACCTCACTACCCTCTGGAGAGCCTTACGGTTGAGGGCGGTGCAGTTGCCATACCAGGCGGTGATACAGCCCGCCAGGATGCTCTCGATTGTGCATCTGTAGAAGTTTGTGAGTGCTTTTGGTGACAAGCCGAATTTCTTCAGCCTCCTGAGGTTGAAGAGGCGCTGCTGCGCCTTCTTCACGATGCTGTCTGTGTGAGTGGACCAATTCAGTTTGTCTGTGATGTGTATGCCGAGGTACTTAAAACTTGCTACCCTCTCCACTACTGTTCCATCGATGTGGATAGGGGGGTGTTCCCTCTGCTGTTTCCTGAAGTCCACAATCATCTCCTTAGTTTTGTTGACGTTGAGTGTGAGGTTATTTTCCTGACCCCACACTCCGAGGGCCCTCACCTCCTCCCTGTAGGCCGTCTCGTCGTTGTTGGTAATCAAGCCTACCACTGTTGTGTCGTCCGCAAACTTGATGATTGAGTTGGAGGCGTGCGTGGCCACGCAGTCGTGGGTGAACAGGGAGTACAGGAGAGGGCTCAGAACGCACCCTTGTGAGGCCCCAGTGTTGAGGATCAGCGGGGAGGAGATGTTGTTGCCTACCCTCACCACCTGGGGGCGGCCCGTCAGGAAGTCCAGTACCCAGTTGCACAGGGCGGGGTCGAGACCCAGGGTCTCGAGCTTGATGACGAGCTTGGAGGGTACTATGGTGTTGAATGCCGAGCTGTAGTCGATGAACAGCATTCTCACATAGGTATTCCTCTTGTCCAGATGGGTTAGGGCAGTGTGCAGTGTGGTTGAGATTGCATCGTCTGTGGACCTATTTGGGCGGTAAGCAAATTGGAGTGGGTCTAGGGTGTCAGGTAGGGTGGAGGTGATATGGTCCTTGACTAGTCTCTCAAAGCACTTCATGATGACGGATGTGAGTGCTACGGGGCGGTAGTCGTTTAGCTCAGTTACCTTAGCTTTCTTGGGAACAGGAACAATGGTGGCCCTCTTGAAGCATGTGGGAACAGCAGACTGGTATAGGGATTGATTGAATATGTCCGTAAACACACCGGCCAGCTGGTCTGCGCATGCTCTGAGGGCGCGGCTGGGGATGCCGTCTGGGCCTGCAGCCTTGCGAGGGTTAACACGTTTAAATGTCTTACTCACCTCGGCTGCAGTGAAGGAGAGACCGCATGTTTTCGTTGCAGGCCGTGTCAGTGGCACTGTATTGTCCTCAAAGCGGGCAAAAAAGTTATTTAGTCTGCCTGGGAGCAAGACGTCCTGGTCCGTGACTGGGCTGGATTTCTTCCTGTAGTCCGTGATTGACTGTAGACCCTGCCACATGCCTCTTGTGTCTGAGCCGTTGAATTGAGATTCTACTTTGTCTCTGTACTGGCGCTTAGCTTGTTTGATAGCCTTGCGGAGGGAATAGCTGCACTGTTTGTATTCGGTCATGTTACCAGACACCTTGCCCTGATTAAAAGCAGTGGTTCGCGCTTTCAGTTTCACACGAATGCTGCCATCAATCCACGGTTTCTGGTTAGGGAATGTTTTAATCGTTGCTATGGGAACGACATCTTCAACGCACGTTCTAATGAACTCGCACACCGAATCAGCGTATTCGTCAATGTTGTTATCTGACGCAATACGAAACATCTCCCAGTCCACGTGATGGAAGCAGTCTTGGAGTGTGGAGTCAGCTTGGTCGGACCAGCGTTGGACAGACCTCAGCGTGGGAGCCTCTTGTTTTAGTTTCTGTCTGTAGGCAGGGATCAACAAAATGGAGTCGTGGTCAGCTTTTCCGAAAGGGGGGCGGGGCAGGGCCTTATATGCGTCGCGGAAGTTAGAGTAACAATGATCCAAGGTCTTTCCACCCCTGGTTGCGCAATCGATATGCTGATAAAATTTAGGGAGTCTTGTTTTCATATTAGCCTTGTTAAAATCCCCAGCTACAATGAATGCAGCCTCCGGATAAATCGTTTCCAGTTTGCAGAGAGTTAAATAAAGTTCGTTCAGAGCCATCGATGTGTCTGCTTGGGGGGGATATATACGGCTGTGATTATAATCGAAGAGAATTCTCTTGGTAGATAATGCGGTCTACATTTGATTGTGAGGAATTCTAAATCAGGTGAACAGAAGGATTTGAGTTCCTGTATGTTTCTTTCATCACACCATGTCACGTTGGCCATGAGGCATACGCCCCCGCCCCTCTTCTTACCAGAAAGATGTTTGTTTCTGTCAGCGCGATGCGTGGAGAAACCCGTTGGCTGCACCGCTTCGGATAGAGTCTCTCCAGTGAGCCATGTTTCAGTGAAGCAAAGGACGTTACAGTCTCTGATGTCCCTTTGGAATGCTACCCTTGCTCGGATTTCATCAACCTTGTTGTCAAGAGACTGGACATTGGCAAGAAGAATGCTAGGGAGTGGTGCACGGTGTGCCCGTCTCCGGAGTCTGACCAGAAGACCGCCTCGTTTCCCTCTCTTTCGGAGTCGTTTTTTTGGGTCGCTGCATAGGATCCACTCCGTTGTCCTGTTTGTAAGGCAGAACACAGGATCCGCGTCGCGAAAAACATATTCTTGGTCGTACTGATGGTGAGTTGACGCTGATCTTATATTCAGTAGTTCTTCTCGACTGTATGTAATGAAACCTAAGATGACCTGGGGTACTAATGTAAGAAATAACACGTAAAAAAACAAAAAACTGCATAGTTTCCTAGGAACGCGAAGCGAGGCGGCCATCTCTGTCGGCGCCGGAAGTTGGTATATAGACTTGGTATATAGACTTGTTTATACTGTATTATTGACTGTATGTTTGTTTTACTCCATGTGTAACTCTGTGTCGTTGTATGTGTCAAACTGATTTGCTTTATCTTGGTCAGGTCGCAATTGTAAATGAGAACTTGTTCTCAACTTGCCTACCTGGTTAAATAAAGGTGAAATAAATACAAATAAATAAATGTGTTTTGGCTGTAGAACTCTGACAGCTGGGTTGCAGTTGGGGGTGGGGGGGGGGGGCAGGCTGGTAGAATGGGGGCATTATCCAACCTGTCTTCATCTGCTGGGAGTAAATTTACCAAAAGTGTGTGTGCCAACGCTAGTCTCTCTCTGTCTAGAGATTATTGTTTCAAATGATGTAGAGGGATTCCACCTGTCGCCTTCTGCGCACATTAAGCAGTAAATGTACTGTAGGTTACTCTTTCTGTGAATTCCATATTGTAATTTTGCATTGAATGGAATGTGTACTACAAGTGTACTCTAAGTTCAGAGTACAGTACAAAAATAGACATGGAAATCGACCATGAGTGTTTAAAAACACATTTTTTTTAGAGAGAGTTTTAAGCCCTATGGGCGGGTGTGTGTTCTGTGTGATAGGGACTCAAACCCACGTATTGGAGACATCCTCCAGAAGCTGGCTCCATTTATGAAGATGTACGGAGAGTATGTGAAGAACTTTGACCGTGCTATGGACCTGGTCAACACCTGGAGCCAGCGGTCATCACAGTTCAAGAGTGTGGTCCAGAACATACAAGTAGGTGGCATCTCCCACAGAATCAATGTGTATATATGGTAATGTATGCTGTTGTGATCTGTGAATTGAAGTGTGGTGTACCTACAGTATGTTTACAGTACTGTATGCGTAACCGTGTTGCTGTGTGTTCTATCCCCACAGAAGCAGGATGTGTGTGGGAACCTGACTCTCCAGCACCACATGTTGGAGCCTGTGCAGAGGATTCCACGCTACGAACTCCTGCTCAAGGACTATCTAAAGAAACTGCCTGATGATGCACTGGACAGGAAGGACACAGAGAGTATGTCTGTCTGCCCGTCCGTCCGTCCGTCTGTCTGTCTGTACCAACACACTGCTCACCCACTCATTCATTACCTGTCTGTCTGTCTGTCTGTCTGTTTGTCCCTCACTACCCTTCCTAAACTAGGAGCCATACTAGCCACTCTACAAGCTCCATGTCTTGTGACCTTACCATAACCTTGTACTGTACCTGTTTGAAGTAATGTCTAGGTAAAGCCTGCATAATCCACCGCGGTGTGTCAGGACTCTCCTACGACTGGTCATGTAGAGGGGAACGTCAGCTCTGTTAATGTGGTTCATAACTTTAATGCAGTGTGTGTTGATGTATGTGTGTTTAATGTAGAATATGTGTCTCTGATGTTGGGTAATGTACATGGTAGGAGAGGTTTTAACACTCTCCCTGTCTGTGTAACACAAACATGTCCCTCACTACCCTTCCTAAACTGGGACCCATACTAGCCACTCTACAAGCTAGTGTGGTAATTTACAGTTGGCCCACAGTCTGATGATGCACAGGCTGGCTGCAGTGAAAAGTTGGACACTGACCCATTTGTCACAGTATTCCATTCAATTACTAGGAGTCGTGTATATACAATGAGGATACAAAACATTAGGAACACCTGCTCTTTCCATGACATAGACTGACCAGGTGAATCCAGGTGAAAGCTATGATCCCTTATTGATGTTGTTATTCAAAGGGTGGATGGGCAAGACAAAATATTTAAGTACCTTTGAACGGGGTATGGTAGTAGGTGCCAGGGGCACCGGTTTGAGTGTCTCAAGAACTGCAATGCAGCTGGGTTTTTCACCCTCAACAGTTTCCCGCATGAATCAAGAATGGTCAACCACCAAAAGTACATCCAGCCAACTTGACACAAATGTGGGACGCTTTGGAGTCGGCATGGGCCAAGTTTTGGAGTCAACATCCTTGTGGAGCCTTGTAAGAGTCCGCGCCCCAATGAATTGAGGCTGTTCTGAGGGCAAAAGGGGGGGTGCAACTCCTAATGTTTTATGCACTTAGTGTATAAACAGTGAGTGTTTCAAGTGTGTAGGGCTGATGCATGGTTATGTAGAGTTGCTGCAGACAGGTCTAACATTGTCTGTGTGTGTTTTATAGAAGCACTGGAGCTCATATCCACAGCAGCCAACCACTCCAATGCTGCCATCAGGAAAATGGTGAGATGATGTTTTTTTCCTGCTTGGAGCCCTCCCTCCCTTCTCTGTTCCCTCCATCTGTGAATCTCTCTGACATACTTCTCCTACTTTTCATGGTTTTCACGATGGTGGTGTTGTCGTTCACAACAGTGTGGGGAGGAGGGAGAGAGTTTTGATTGATTGATTGATTTTATTTGACCATTTAAAAACACAATACAACCACAAACGTGGATACAATGCACTTAAAACGTGTTGTTTATTGCAATTTTTTTTTTAAATCATCATCACATGGCCTGAATAATGAAACGACTGTGCAAAGACACAAACACAACACATTTGAATAGTTCCCCAGATGACAGTGGTTACTCTCCTTGGGAATAGCTCGCAGAACTAGCCAGCCAGCATCCTTCACTGTCCAAACTGCGTTGGATGCGACGACTTGCGGGGAGGGAGGGTGCTTCAGTGCAGACAGGAAGCTGCCGTTTCCTGCCACTAGTTTCACAGCCTGCAGAAGAGTGAATTCTGTCTCTATGACACACCCACACACACACAGTCACACTTCTGCCCTCTGGTGTGACTTATTCTGTCTCAACAGTTTTAGTTCCCCTGACTTAAATGAATGTATCATTTTGCTCTGTATGTGTGTGTTTCATATTGTTCCATATCCTTGGTGTTCCTCAGGAGAAGATGAACAAACTGCTGCAGGTCTATGAGAGACTGGGGGGAGAGGAGGACATTGTGAACCCAGCCAACGAGCTCATCAAAGAAGGACACATCAAGAAGATGTCTGCCAAGAATGGGACGGCCCAGGACCGATACCTCTACCTGGTGAGTGGCAGAAGGAGTTGGAATGAAGAGAATGTGTAGGAATGGGACTACATCAAAGTGTGTGTGTGTATTCATGTGTCTATTTACTGTGTATTCTCATCCGTTTTCCCTTCTCTCTGTGTGTCCGTGCTGCAGTTCAACAACATGGTGCTGTACTGCGTTCCCAAGCTGAGGCTGATGGGGCAGAAGTTCAGTGTGAGAGAGAGGATCGACATCGCTGGGATGGAGGTCAGGAAAGAGGTAACGGAAGCCACTCATCTTCTCTTCTCTTGCTCCTAATTTCCTTCCATTCTGAATGGGTGACACGTAGAAGGGCCATTGCTCTTGAGTATCTCAGAGGTAAAGTGGCACTGTTCTCCTCTGCGGCTTCAGGTGCAAGAGAACGTGAAGCAGAACCTCCCTCACACGTTCGCCATCATCGGCAAGCAGCGCTCACTAGAGCTACAGGCCAGGTGAGAACTATGGAGCAATTACATCAGAGAACTGTAGAACTGTGCCTTTATTTTGTAACAGAAACACAACATTGCAGGCACAGCGGGAACTCATAGAAGTATTAATAGCTAGAGGGCTGTTGTTGAAACATTCCCTCTGTTTTTCAGGACGGCTGAGGAAAAGGAAGACTGGATACAGGTCAGGAATACCAGACCAACACTAACATGGAATGTTTTTTTAATAGGGGATTTGTGTATTAGGAACCATATTCGTGTTACTGCGTCTTTCTTCCACACTGCCATACTGAGTTGGGAAATTGTTTCCTCTCGTTAAGCTGCTCATTAAAGCTCATTTAGCCCATTACAGCTAACTAAAGCTGGTTAAAAGGGCCCTTCGGCATTCTGAAGGACACAGAGGAACGTGTGGTGGCTCGAGACTTTGGAGAGGGCTGCACAAAGATTGTGCATACACAGTCTATTATTCACACATGAATACAGTGCTCACTACACACACAGACATACACACACACTCTCTGTTAGTGCAATAGAGAGGCCAGTCTCTGACACAGACCACTAGGCTGGATCAGAGGTCCCTGATACATTTGTCCCTCTGATGTCATGGCTGATGTCATCTCTGTATAACAGGGTCAGTCCAGACGACAACAATGTCGCTCTCTTTGTTCTCCTCTCCTCTCTTTGTATTTGTATTTATTATGGATCCTCATTAGCTGTTGCCAAAGCAGCAGCTTCTCTTCCTGGGGTCCAGCAAAATTAAGGCAGTTTATACAATTTTTAAACATTAGAATACATTCACAGATTTCCCAACACAATGTGTGACCTCAGGCCCCTACTCCACCACTACCACATATCTACATGACTAAATCTCTGTGTATGTATTGTGTGTGTGTGTGTGTGTGTGTGTGTGTGTGTGTGTGTGTGTGTGTGTGTGTGTGTGTGTGTGTGTGTGTGTGTGTTAATGTAGTCATGGCTGTATGTAGTACTGTGTGCCTCCCATAGTCTGTTCTGTGTGCCAGTAGTTTAGACAGGTAGCTCGGTGCATTCAACATGTCATGTCTCCTCTCATAAATAAAAGTAGTGATGAAGTCAATCTCTCCTCCACTTTCAGCCAGGAGAGACTGACATGCATATTATTAATATTAGCTCTCTTTAACTCAGACAGGCAGAGGCCCTCTCTCTCCCTGTCTCTCCCTCTGTCTCTCTCTGTCTCTCTCCTAAGGGGCTGTAGATTGTTGTAGAATTTCTCCCATTGTAAAATCTGTGACTTCACTGCCTCTTGACTTTTACGGTAAACCAGTGAAGAATATTTTAACGGTCTGAAACTGTTAGCGGCTTATCTCCTTCTCTCCCCTCCACCTTCTCCTGTTTCCCGCTCCCCCATCCCTTCCACTTCCAGGTGATCCTGGCCACCATAGAGAAGCACAAGCAGAACAGTGAGACCTTTAACAAAGCCTTCAATAGCTCCTTCTCCAGGGACGAAGACCACCTGCCAGACTCACCGGTCAGTTAGTCTGTCTTTGTTTCTTTCTTTTCTCTCTGTCAAGCCATGCGTTAACCATCTCTATGCACGTATATATCAATAAGAAATCACTATGGCTATCTCAGAAAGTGTGTCACCGTCAGGTCTTTGTCTGACAAAGCACCTATCCTCACACAACACGCACACACACACACACACGCACACACACAGCCGTGTGTGTCACGTGTCCCTCACTGCAGACACTGATAGACACACAAAGAAGCTCTTACTTAACTCACACATACACACACACACACACAAACATGTATACTTATGAAGGAACTCTTTATTCCGTTGCACACCCACACAAACGAACACACACACTGTCAGGGTCTGTCTTTAGTTCTCCAGCACTCTCTCATGACCTAATAGGGGAAGCCCTCATGCACACTGTACAAAAATCTCTTCTGAATCTGCACTGACCCACTTTGGGCTGGCTGGACCTGGACACAGGCCAAAGTAGGAACACATGCCAGGCCTATTGTCTGTCTCTGAAGCATGGCTGCCATCTAGTGGGGACAAACACACACAGCAGCTTTAGGTAATATTCAGAGGTTGATGGTCCCATTCTCTGGCAATGTGTGAGAGCTTTGTTAGTGATATGTTGACACCTGAAATGAAGTGCTAGCCATGTAATAACACTGGATGTACTTTCAATGTAACTCATACATCTCTCCCAGGGTTAAATGTGTCACTCTGATCAGCTATTCATGTTCTTTTCTTCTCAGGGTCCCTGGAGCAGCACATCCGTAGACTCAGACAGTGAAAGACTGCAAGAGAGGGTAGGTGTCAAACGTCCTAACACAATGCATTTCCTCAGGCTCTATTGCCTGATGCTGTTGTGTTACTGACTCTGCTTTCGATTTGAAGAGCATGTATCTTTCTTTGCTACAGCATGAATGGCATCGCCCCCACATACAGTGCCTTGCGAAAGTATTCGGCCCCCTTGAACTTTGCGACCTTTTGCCACATTTCAGGCTTCAAACATAAAGATATAAAAGTGTATTTTTTTGTGAAGAATCAACAACAAGTGGGACACAATCATGAAGTGGAACGACATTTATTGGATATTTCAAACTTTTTTAACAAATCAAAAACTGAAAAATTGGGCGTGCAAAATTATTCAGCCCCTTTACTTTCAGTGCAGCAAACTCTCTCCAGAAGTTCAGTGAGGATCTCTGAATGATCCAATGTTGACCTAAATGACTAATGATGATAAATACAATCCACCTGTGTGTATTCAAGTCTCCGTATAAATGCACCTGCACTGTGATAGTCTCAGAGGTCCGTTAAAAGCGCAGAGAGCATCATGAAGAACAAGGAACACACCAGGCAGGTCCGAGATACTGTTGTGAAGAAGTTTAAAGCCGGATTTGGATACAAAAATATTTCCCAAGCTTTAAACATCCCAAGGAGCACTGTGCAAGCGATAATATTGAAATGGAAGGAGTATCAGACCACTGCAAATCTACCAAGACCTGGCCGTCCCTCTAAACTTTCAGCTCATACAAGGAGAAGACTGATCAGAGATGCAGCCAAGAGGCCCATGATCACTCTGGATGAACTGCAGAGATCTACAGCTGAGGTGGGAGACTCTGTCCATAGGACAACAATCAGTCGTATATTGCACAAATCTGGCCTTTATGGAAGAGTGGCAAGAAGAAAGCCATTTCTTAAAGATATCCATAAAAAGTGTCGTTTAAAGTTTGCCACAAGCCACCTGGGAGACACACCAAACATGTGGAAGAAGGTGCTCTGGTCAGATGAAACCAAAATTGAACTTTTTGGCAACAATGAAAAGCGTAATGTTTGGCATAAAGCAACACAGCTGAACACACCATCCCCACTGTCAAACATGGTGGTGGCAGCATCATGGTTTGGGCCTGCTTTTCTTCAGCAGGGACAGGGAAGATGGTTAAAATTGTTGGAAGATGGATGGAGCCAAATACAGGACCATTCTGGAAGAAAACCTGATGGAGTCTGCAAAAGACCTGAGACTGGGACGGAGATTTGTCTTCCAACAAGACAATGATCCAAAACATAAAGCAAAATCTACAATGGAATGGTTCAAAAATAAACATATCCAGGTGTTAGAATGGCCAAGTCAAAGTCCAGACCTGAATCCAATCGAGAATCTGCGGAAAGAACTGAAAACTGCTGTTCACAAATGCTCTCCATCCAACCTCACTGAGCTCGAGCTGTTTTGCAAGGAGGAATGGGAAAAAATGTCAGTCTCTCGATGTGCAAAACTGATAGAGACATACCCCAAGCGACTTACAGCTGTAATCGCAGCAAAAGGTGGCGCTACAAAGTATTAACTTAAGGGGGCTGAATAATTTTGCACGCCCAATTTTTCAGTTTTTGATTTGTTAAAAAAGTTTGAAATATCCAATAAATGTCGTTCCACTTCATGATTGTGTCCCACTTGTTGTTGATTCTTCACAAAAAAATACAGTTTTATATCTTCATGTTTGAAGCCTGAAATGTGGCAAAAGGTCGCAAAGTTCAAGGGGGCCGAATACTTTCGCAAGGCACTGTAGTAATAGAAACCATACAATGGGCAATATAATGTGAATACATTGTACCACGAATGACTGAGTTCATAACAAGAAGTACATTGATCTCTCCTATTCTAATGCCGGGATGTCTGTCTGTGTTTGAGGTAGTGTTACAAAGGTAGTGGATCTATAATCCACACAGTAGGCTGCAGAGAGGTATAAATAGCAAGTTGTCTTCTCTATGGGGATAGCATCACTAGCTCACTCTCTAGTAGCGGTGGGGGGTGGCTGTGGAGAGATGAGACACGATCAGAGGGTGAATATCACACTCCCTACCACAATGCAAATGTGCTAAACGGCTGGTGGGGCTATCTATGCCCCAGTCTGAGAGAGCAGAGGGAGGGGCTTCTATTTTCACTTTTCGTTTATAGAGGAAGATGTTGGGAGTGGGAGAGAAAGAATAGGGTAGATAACAGAGAGAGTGGGGAAGTGGCAAGATAGAGAGAGAAAGGGCCCTCATAGTCCCCTTCATCCAACTATTTCAGGGCAGGGTTACTTAGGTAACACCAAGATGTATTGAGACAAGATGACCTTGTGATTGGACAGATCTTGATACATTGTTTGTATGTGTTTCTCTGTTTTCCAGAAAAGTTCCAAGAAGAAGGAAAAGGAGACATGTAAAGGCTGCAACGAGAGCTTCAACTTTACCAAGCGCAAGCACCACTGCAAAGCCTGTGGAGCGGTGAGCACAGAGAGGGAGAGGAGGTTGGGGGCTGGAACAGTTAGTGCCAGGATGCTGCATTTTCATCAGTTGATGTCCTGTATAATTGATTTTCAGTTGTCTAAATATTTTTTTTTCTCGCTCCATTCCTCTCTTCCTCTTTGACTCTTCCCCTCCCTCTGCAGGCCATCTGTGGTAAATGCTCTAAGATGTTGGAGAATAAGACGTGTCGTGTGTGTCCCGAGTGCTTCGAGACTAGCCAGGGCCCTGAGGGGCCTGCAGGGGGCCCAGTAGAGCTGAAGAGGAAAGCTACAGTCGAGGTGAGGACGGACTCTCAGCTTATACTATAGAAAAGAGTAGAATACAACTTAATTGAAACAAATTTTCCATCCAGAGACTTCCTTTTGGCTTCCCCTCACAAACAACATAAGACAATCAAACATCATACTTATTGTATAATGCACAGTGTTGTTGAGATGCTAGCATGGACAGGCTGCACCGAGTGGACTCCCTGCAGAGCAGGTCTGAGGAAGGGAGTTGGAGTATGGAGGTTAGCAGCGGGCACACTATCACAGTTGCAGCCTCTGGAGAGAGCGGCATAAGCACGTTAGTTGCACCAGCATGACAGAGAAGACAGAGCCCAGCCCAGACAGGCCCACAGAGCACCATGCACCTCTATCAATCAAACACACATATTCTTATCTGTGTCAGTTTCAGGCTGTCTAGACTCAGGTGTTTTTTTACGTGTATTTGGGCCTAAACACACACACACACACACACACACACACACACACACACACACACACACTAGAGAAATAGAACAGTGGTACACACAGTCTATAGTCTGCACGGCTCAATAAGATCCATCTCTGTGTGTGTACCAGGAGTCAAGGTGAACTAGTGTTCAATAGATTGCTTGTGTAGAGCACAGCGTATAACAGAGACTGGATGAAGCAGATCGTTGTGTCTTTAAGCCTGTAAGCAATCCTGAACAATATCTCTATAATATACTGTAATATCTTTGTTTTATTGCAGTATCATTATTCATGTCTATCAAGCCCACAGTGCTGCTTGTAAAAGAAACTCACTCACTCACTCACTCACTCACTCACTCACTCACTCACTCACTCACTCACACACAGCAATATTAAGTAACCTCTATTTGAGAACAAGTACCATGACTAGTTAAGGGGCTTAGTGGAAAGCAGCAGACCCTGCTGAGTAAGTAGTCTCTCCACTTCATGCCTATGCTGCAGCAACTGAGCAGTCTAATCTGTCTGTCTTGGGGTTATACTGTCTCACACGCGCAAACTAGATCTTTCACAGTAGCAGTACCATAATGACAGTGATCTGCAGTGGTATTATTTCCCACCAAGGGGGGCTACAGCACCACATCAGTAACAGTGGGGCAGCAGCATGAACACCTGTCCATGTCCAAATCTCCCAATAAATGTTTCCTATATGCTGGACACCAGGTTTGTTATGTAAGCGAATGTCCCAGACCTTTATCCTCGAGTGCCCCTTAAACGTCCAGGCTGATTATCACTTTGAATTAAAAGTAGAATTGATAGTGAAAGTGAATTCCAATTCCAAACGTTGGTTTGTGCATGGGGAAAGAGCTACTGTAATTGTGTTGAACTATAGAATATTATTTAATTATTGGCACCCACTGCAGTAGATCAACTTTGTGACTGGGCCTTTAACTCTGCCTCCTGTGTGTGTCTCTGTCTCTCCAGAAGCAGGTGTCTCTGTCGGGGGACAACTGTCTGCTGTGTGCCCAGCTGCAGGTGCAGGAGAAGGGCAAGAGCTGGACCAAGACCTGGGTGGCCATCACCAAGACTGAACCACTGGTGCTCTACCTGCAGACCAGCGGACAGGTAAGGGTTAAACTCACACACACCTGTGTCTGTCTTTATCTGTGTCTTTGTACCGCTGTCTTGTCTACATCCTGTCTCCATGCCCAGGTCACCTGTATATGTAGGTAGAGGTTTCCCCTAACAACTGACACAGGGTCAGTTATTTTTCATCCCATCAATGATATTTTGTGTGTCAATGTGCTTTACACCTCCTGTACTGTAAAGTATGTGTCCTTGTCATGTGTGTTCCCACTGTCTGTACTCAGTAGATTTGGGTCAGGGGGATTTGTCTGTCCTCAATCTCACCTCAGATGGAGCTTCTGCTGCTCAGCTGGCTGAGTCTCACACTGTTAATACCATGGTGTTATTACTTGATTATTACTCTATTATTACACTGTTATTACCATGTCATTGTTACTCTATTACTACACTGTAATTACCATGGCGATATTACTCATTCTACGCTTTTAACTACAATTGTGATATTACTCTTATTACACTGTAATTACCATGGCGTTATTACTCTAATAAACTAATTACCATGGTGTTGTTACTCTATTACAATGTAATTACCATGGTGTTATTACTCTATTATGCTGTAATTACCATGGTGTTATTACTCTATTTCACTGTAATTACCATGGTGTTATTAAACAAATTACCATGGTGGTATTACTCTATTACTACACTAATTACCATGGTATTATTACTCTAATAAACAAATGACCATGGTGTTATTACTCTAATAAACTGTAATTACCATGGTGTTATTGCTCTGCCATTACACTGTAATTACCATGGTGTAGTTACTCTATTATTACACTAATTACAATGGTGTTATTACTCTAATAAACTGTAATTACCATGGTGTTATTACTTGAATAAACTGTAATTACCATGGTGTTATTACTCTGTTATTACACTAATATCCATGGCGGTATTACTCTGTTATTACACTGCAATTATCATTGTTATTACTCGAAAAATCTGTAATTAGCATGGTGTTATAACTCTCTTTTAACACTAATTACCATGGTGTTTTTACTCTTGTTTTACAATAATTACAATGTGTTATTTCTCTAATAAACTGTAGTTACCGTGGGGTTATTACTCTAATAAACTAATTACAATGTGTTATTACTCTAAAAACGGAAATTACCATGGTGTTATTACTCTATTATTACGCTAATGGACATGGTGTTATTTCTCTAAAACGAATTACCGTGATGGTCTTACTCTAATTTCCATGGTGGTATTACTAATTTATTATGCCGTAATTGTCATGGTGTTATTACTCTGAAAAGCTGTAATTACCATGGCTTTATTCATCTGTTATTGCTCTGCCATTACACTGTAATTACCATGGTGTAGTTACTCTATTATTACACTAATTACAATGGTGTTATTACTCTAATAAACTGTAATTACCATGGTGTTATTACTCTAATAAGCTGTAATTACCATGGCTTTATTCATCTGTTACATTGTAATTACCATCGTGTTATTACTTCAATAAACTGTAATTACCATGTTGATATTACTCTATTATTACGCTAATTGCCATGGTGTTATTACTCTAATAAACTAATTACAGTGATGGTATTACTCTAATTTCCATGGTGGTATTACTCTATTATTACACTCTAATTGTCATGGTTTTATTTCTTTAAAAAGCTGTAATTACCATGGTGTTATTACTCTAGTACACTGTAATTACCATGGTGTTGTTACTCTGTTATTACAGTGTAATGACCATGCCGATATTACTCTGTTATTACACTGTAATTACCGTGGTGTTATTCCTTTAATAAACTGTAATTACCATGGTGTTTTTAAACTAATGACCATGGTGGTATTACTCTAATAACCCAATTAACATGGTGGAATTACTCTAATAAACTGTAATTACCAAGGTATTATTACTCTACTATTAGACTAATTACCATGTTGTTATTACTCCATTACACTGTAATTACCATGCTGTTATTACGCTAATAAACTTTAATTACCATGGTGTTATTACTCTTATTACACTAATATCCATGGCGGTATTACTCTGTTATTACACTGCAATTATCATTGTTATTACTCGAAAAATCTGTACTTAGCATGGTGGTAATTCTCTTTTAACACTAATTACCATGGTGTTATTACTCTTGTTTTACAATAATTACAATGTGTTATTTCTCTAATAAACTGTAGTTACCGTGGGGTTATTACTCTAATAAACTAATTACAATGTGTTATTACTCTAAAAAACGGAAATTACCATGGTGTTATTACTCTATTATTACGCTAATGGCCATGGTGTTATTACTCTAAAACTAATTACCGTGATGGTCTTACTCTTAATTTCCATGGTGGTATTACTCATTTATTACGCCGTAATTGTCATGGTGTTATTACTCTGAAAAGCTGTAATTACCATGGTGTTATTACTCTAATAAACTGTAATTACCATGGTGTTGTTACTCTGTTATTACACTGTAATTACCATGCCGATATTACTCTGTTATTACACTGTAATTACCATGGTGTTATTCCTCTAATAAACGGTAATTACCATTATGTTATTACTCTAATAACCGTAATTACGCTAGAGTTATTAAACTATTTACCATCGTGGTATTTCTCTAATAACCCAATTACCATGGTGGTATTTCTCTTATAACCCAATTAACATGGTGTTATTAATCTAATAAACAAATTACCATGGTGTTATTACTCTAATAAACTGTAATTACCATGGTGTTATTAAACTAATAACCATGGTGGTATTACTCTAATAACCCAATTAACATGGTGGAATTACTCTAATAAACTGTAATTACCAAGGTATTATTACTCTACTATTAGACTAATTACCATGGTGTTATTACTTGAATAAACTGTAATTACCATGGTGTTATTACTCTGTTATTACACCGTAATTACCATGGTGGTATTACTCTGTTATTACACTGCAATTATCATGGTGTTATTACTCTGATAATCTGTAATTAGCATGGTGTTATAACTATTTTGACACTAATTACCATGGTGTTATTACTCTATTATTACAATAATTGCAATGTGTTATTTCTCTAATAAACTGTCGTTACCATGGGGTTATTCCTCTAATAAACTAATTACAATGTGTTATTACTCTATTATTAAACTGTAATTACCATGGTGGTATTACCCTGTATTTGACACATTTCCGTGATGCTATTATTATATTACACTATAATTACCATGGTGTTATTACTGTAATACATTTTAATTACCATGGTGTTATTACTCTACAAACTGTAATTACCATGGTGTTATTACGCTATTAATAAACGAATTACCATGGTGGTGATACTCTAATAACCCAATTAACATGGTGGTATTACTCTAATAAACTGTAATTACCATGATGTTATTACTCTAATAAACTGTAATTACCATGGTGTTATTACTTGAATAAACTGTAATTACCATGGTGTTATTACTCTGTTATTACACTGCAATTACCATGGCGGTATTACTGTTGTTACACTGCAATTATCATGGTGTTATTATTATTATTTTTACACTAATTACCATGGTGTTATCACTCTATTTTTACGATAATTACAATGTGTTGTTACTCTAATAAACTGTAGTTAACATGTGGTTATTTATCTGTTATTAGACAAATTTCCATGGTGTTAATACTCTACACTGTAATTACCATGGTGTTATTACTGTAATAAACTGTAGTTACCATGGTGTTATTACTATAATAAATTGTAATTACCATGGTGTTATGACTCAAATTAACTGTAATTACCATGGTGTTATGACTCTGTTATTACACTGTAATTACCATGAAGTTATTACTCTAATAAACTGTAATTACCACGGTGTTATTACTCTAATAAACTATTTACCATTGAGTTATTACTCTATTATTACACTGTAATTACATGGCGGTATTACTTTGTTGTTACACTGTAATTACCATGGCGTCATTACTGTAATAAACAGTAATTACCATTGTGTTATTACTCTAATAAACTGTATTTACCATGGTGTTATTACTCTATTATTACACTGTAATTAACATGGTGTTATTCCTCTAAGCTGTAATTACCATGGTGTTATTACTCTATTATTACACTGTAATTAACATGGCGGTATTACTCCCTTATTAGACTGTAATTTTCATGATGTTATTACTCTAGTTCATTCTAATTAACATGGTGTTATTACTCTAATAAACTGTAATTGTCATGGTGTTATTACTCTATTATTACGCTGTAATTAACATGGCGGTATAACTGTTATTACACTGTAATTCCCATAGTTTTATTACTCTATTACACTATAATTATCATGGTGTTACTCTATTACAATAATTACCATGGTGCTATTACTCTGTTACTACCATTGTGTTATTACTCTATTATTATGCTGTAATTCCCATGGCGTTATTACTGTTATTACACTGTAATTCCCATAGTGTTATTACTCTATTACACTGTAAATATCATGGTGTTACTCTATTACAATAATTACCATGGTGCTATTACTCTGTTATTACCATTGTGTTATTACTCTATTATTACACTGTAATTACCATGGCGTTATTACTTTATTATTATACATTAATTACCATGGCGGTATTACTCTATTATTTCACTGTGTGACCAGAGGTGGCACTCTGGGGCCTCTTCTTAAAGGTGGCGGGGACTTGCTAGGTGGAATTTTAACGATTGATGGAATGAATAATAACTGTTAGGGGAAACCTTCTTCCCTCTCGTCAGAGTGCTTCACCACTGTCCACCACTGTATAGTATAGGTACAGTATGCAGACATAACCGGGGCTGAAAACTAGCGATGGGACGATTGATACCGGAGCGCCAGTGCTCCAATGCAGTTTTCAAAGCACTACTGATCCGAAACAATGTACCGATGCTCGTTTCAAAGTCACATTACTTTGACATCAATGACGTACGAAGCTTCGTTTGATCACGTGGTTTTTCAAACTGTGTGTTGCCAAATGCAAGACCCCAATGATTTCGCTGTGGTTCCGGTGCTTTCTTCGATTCCAAGCTGCTTTCAAACACCGACCTCTACTTGACACCCTACTTACAATTTTAGTTAGGATTTTTTTCATGGAACATTATAGCTGAAAGGTAGCTCAGCAGATAGAGAACACTCAGACGACAGGGAATGGGGTCGAATACCGGCAAAGTCATATTATTTAGAAAATTGTTTTATGTGAAACCATACTTTCTGCACATTGTTGTGCAAACAATTAGTTTTATTTAGTGAAGTATAAGCTTCTGTCTTAAGCATCCTAAATAATGCCATAGATTTTTTGACAGCAAAAAAATTGAAGCGTGATGGAAGGTTGCGAACCTGTATGGTAACTGATAGTAGGATACTAAGACCTGCAACTAACCTCCACGCCACAGAGATTTGCTGAATATTGTAGAAAACACGTCTATTTGAACATAAAACAATGTTTTTCATTGCCGACCAGTAGATGTCACTAATGTGCATTGTGTTAAAAGCTCAGCGTAGTGAACCATTTTCCGGCACAATTTGGTAAAAGCCCCAAAAGCTACTGAAAACCAGTCCCTGTAGCCTCTGCCCATTCCGTTTTAGAGACCAAAATCCCAACAAAATCCTTTCTCTGCGACAATCCCAGGCAGGCAGAAAGCTGACATCCCCTGGCAAAAGATTAAGATTAATGATTGTTAGATGAGCATTTTTGTATGATTCAATAGAAACTGTGGAAAGAGGAGGGGGAGGGGAGGAAGCTTACAGTGCATTTGGAAAGTACTGTATTCAGACACCTTGACTTTTTCCACATTTTGTTACGTTACAGCCTTATTCTAAAATGTATTTAACTGTTTTTTTTTTCATCATCAATCTACACACAATACCCCATAACGACAAAGCAAAAACAGGTTTTTAGAAATGTTTACAAATGTATAGAAAAATATATGAAATATTCAGACCCTTTACTCAGTACTTTGTTGAAGCACCTTTGGCAGTGATTACAGCCTCAAGTCTTCTTAGGTATGACATTACAAGCTTGGCAAACCTATATTCAGTGGTGGCAAAAGTACCCAATTGTCATACTGGAGTAAAAGTAAAGATACCTTAATAGAAAATGACTCAAGTAAAAGTGAAAGTCACCCAGTAAAGTACTCGCAAGTAGAAATCTAAAAGTATTATTGTTTTAAATATACTTATGTATCAAAGTAAATGTAATTACTGAAATATACTGAAAGTATCAAAAGTAAAAATATAAATATTTTAAAATTCCTTATATTAAGCAAACCAGACAGCACCATTTTCTTTCATTTTTAAATGTATCGATAGCCAGGGGCAACAAAGATAATTTACAAACAAAGCATGTGTTTGGTAAATCCGCCAGATCAGAGACAGTAGGGATGACCAGCGATGTTATCTTGTGTGAATTAGACCATTTTTCTGTCCTGCTAACCAAAGAAAATGTAACAGTACTTTTGAGTGTCAGGGAAAATGTATGGAGTAAAAAGTACATTATTTTCTTTAGGAATGTAGTGAAGTAAAAGTTGTGTAAAATATAAATAGTAAAGTAAAGCGCAGATACCCCAAAAGACGACTTAAGTAAAAATACTTGAAAGTAGTTCTTAAAGTAGTTCTTACACCACTGCCTATATTTGGGGAGTTTCTCCTATTCTGCTCTGCAGATCCTCTGAAGTTCTGTCATGTTGGATGGGGAGCGTCTCTGCACAGCTATTTTCAGGTCTCTCCAGAGATGTTCGATCCGGTTCAAGTCCGGGCTCTGGCTGGGCCACTCAAGGACATTCAGAGACTTGTCCTGAAGCCAGTCCTGCGTTGTCTTGGCTGTGTGCTTAGGGTCATTGTCCAGTTGGAAGGTGAACCTTCGCCCCAGTCTGATGTCCTGAGCGGTCTGGAACAGGTTTTCATCAAGGATCTCATTGCTCCGTTCATCTTCCCCTCGATCCTGACTAGTTTCCCAGTCCCTGCATGGTGCCATGTTTCCTCCAGACGAGACTCTTGGCATTCAGGCCAAAGAGTTCAATCTTGGTTTCATCAGACCAGAGAATCTTGCTTCTCATGGTTTGAGAGTCCTTTAGGTGCCTTTTGGCAAACACCAAGGGGGCTGTCATGTGCCTTTTACTGAGATGTGGCTTCCGTCTGGCCACTCTACCATAAAGACCTGATTGGTGGGGTGCTGCAGAGATGGTTGTCCTTCTGGAAGGTTCTTCCAACTCCACAGAGGAACTCTGGAGCTCCGTTAGAGTGACCATTGAGTTGTAGGTCACTTCCCTGACCAAGGCCCTTCTCCCCTGATTGCTCAGTCTGGCTGGGCAGCCAGTTCTAGGAAGAGTATTGGTGGTTATAAACTTCTTCCATTTAAGAATGATGGAGGCCACTGTGTTCTTGGGGACTTTCACTGCTGCAGACATTTTTTTGGTACCCTTCCCCATATCTGTGCCTCAACACAATCCTGTCTGGGAGCTCTACTGACAGTTCCTTTGACATCATGGCTTGGTTTTTGCTCTGACATGCACTGTCAACTGTGGGACCTTATATAGACAGGTGTGTGCCTTTCCAAATCATGTCCAATCAATTGAATTTATCACAGGTGTCAAGTTGTATCAAGTGTATCAAATCAAGTTGTAGAAGTGAGACAGGATGCATCTGAGCTCAATTTTGAGTCTCATAGCAGGGTGTGAATACTTATATAAATAATGTATTTCAGTTTTTTATTTTTAATAAATTTGCAAAAATGTCAAAAGATATTTTTTGCTTTGTCATTATGGGGTATTGTGTGTAGATTGATGAGGAAAATACATCTTAGAAAAAGGCTGTAATGCAATAAAATGAAAAAGTTGTGGGGTCTGAATACTTTCCGAATGCACTGTATGCATGTGCCTTATGAAATAAAATCTATCCCCCTGCATTAAAGGAGGGGAAAACTGCACTGTTATGCTTCCTTTTGACTCTGATTGGCATGTTTGTTGTGTCTCTTCAGGACTCTCGCGGGGCACGGGCCATTCCCCTTCCGGGGTTTGAGGTGAGCGTGGTAGCGCCATCAGCAACAGAGAAGTCTGAGCTTAAGCACGCGTTCCAGCTGAGTCACTCCCAGCAGGCTTTGCTGTTCAGCGCCCAGGATACAGAAGTCCAGGCCAAGTGGGTGGAGCTTCTCTCTAGAGCTGCCCGCGGGGAAACGCCCACAGACACACCCTTCAGCCTGACGGAGCACAGGGAAAGCCAATAGGGCGGCTCCGCTGAAACCACATGACCCCCCCATCCCACCTTTCACCCCTCTCCTGTGGACAGAGCACAAGTTACTTGAATTCACTTTTCCTTTGCACTTTTTATTTTCTTTGAAGGGAGGGAAGATTTCCCCCCCTCTGCTGCCACTTCACCCTTTCCTCCACCAGACACACTTTCATTTACATGCAGATTTGCTCTCTCTTTCATTCGCACACTCTATCTCTCTCTCTCTCACACACACACACACATTACACATACACACCTGTTTCACCAACTCCGCCACCATTGTATGTGTGGTTATGTTATATTTCTCTCGGTGTTGATTTAATGTTTAGAATTATAGCCGAAGGCATTTATTAAATGGATCCTGTATGATTTTGTAAAAAGGTGAAGTTCCTTGTACATTGTGTGACTGTGAACCATTAACCCCTGTCGGTCTGTCTGTATGTGTGTGTGTGTTGCCCCTGTGTTTTATTTCAGTATTCAATGTTAGCGTATTGAACCCCACATGCAGATACCCCCTCTCCCCACCACTGTGGACCCAGTGGCAGCTCAGTAGTGATTGTACAGTGTGTATACTATCGTGTGTCATTAACTAAAATAACTCAATTTTAACTTAAGAGATGTGAACGAACGCTTGTGGCTGGCCACCTGAAGCTCCCACAATCAGCCTCCCAAACTCCTCACACCCCAAACACACCCTACTCCCTTGCTGTGTCACATTCTTTTAAAAATGATGTTCTTTCTTTGCTCTCTCTCCTTTGTAAGCCACTTAATCTGACTGGATAGTCGATTCAATATGGTGGATTTTGTTCCTCTTCCACTAGTAGACTGGGTGGAGTTCCTGCCAATGTTGTTTTGACCTGTCCAGTAACTGAAGAGAGGAAGCCACTGTAAAGGATTAGGACATTACTTACCACAGATCTAAGATCAGCTTCCCCTCCCCAAATCACCATGTTGGGAAACAACGCAAAACTGGCCTTAAATCAGTTTCTACAGACAATGTATAGCTAGTCCCTGGCTCCTGTATGGTCTTAATCCCTCCCTCCCCTCTCTATCAACTCTGCCCTCAGCGGCCAGGAATATACTCCCACTTCCTGTTTCTACTGCTCACCTGCTCTGCCCCTTCTGGTCACGTGATATAAACCATATCCACAATACAAGTACTGGCTAAGCTAATTTAAGCTTGATCCAAAAATGTGGTCGGAGGCTTCGTATGGAGGGTGTGACGCAATTGCGGAGCCTTCAGAGGCATGCAGAGGCCAAATCAATCGTCCTACCACATCGCCATGCGCCTCTCAAATTTTGTAACAATGCGGAGGGCTCCGTATAGCTCCACATTGACATGATTGGTTGATGGTAGGTGGGGGCGGTACATCCTGTATAAATACAAACTCACTTTCTTGACAACTTCCTTCACAATAGCTCTGCCCTGCTCCGCTAAACGCAAGAAGTATGAAAGCCCTGATGTTCTGCGGAGGCTGCATCGCAGAGGCAGCAACTTTGGATCTCGGATTGACCATGCAAAGCCTTTAAGACAGTGTTTTTTGCCTTGTCTCCCTCTACCCCCCAATCCCCCTGGCACCAGCTTGTAAATAACCAGAGGACTGTTCAGTGGCTCTCTATGTGCATGTATAAACTCACTCATATTTATGTACCGTACTCTGAAAACCCCAGTGCCCCTCTTTCCTCTTTGTCGTACTGTAAAGTGAGCAGACTCTGTATTGCGTGTTTTAACCCTGGCTTGTGCACTGTGGACAAGCAGTCAAGCATACCATCAATAAAAAGACGAATGGCTCACTCAGTGTTATACTGTCCAACATGATCCCTCTAGTGTCCTGTCGGTTTGTGTTCTCTCTCTCTCTCTCTCTCTCTCTCTCTCTCTCTTTGTCTCCTTCCTCCTATCGCTCTGTAAATGGGTCTCTTTCTTATGTAATTTCCATTCCCCAAGTTGAGGCAATGTTTGATCAAGTATGAATATTGGATCTCATGCTATGTTTGTCAAGTAGCCCTACACTACACTAATAGATGGAGAGAGGTACTGAATGCTTACTTGCAAACTATGCAAACCTGATGTGTAAGTGACTTTTGAACTAACGCTCGCACTTGTCTTTTCTTAATAGCGCTGAATTTGCTGATAGCTACTTTATTGAGGAAAACATTTACTTATTGTGAGTATAATATGTGGTTGTCTAACCTAGCTATCTTAAGATGAATGTACTAACTTTAAGTCACTCTGGATAAAATGTAAATGCAACGTCTATGGATTTAGGATTTAGTTTATCATGAATGTAAAGTGATGGACCAATCGTCTTGGAATGTTACCAGGTAACTGAAATTAGATCCTCCATTGACTGGGTTGACAGTCTCTCCTAACAGTGATATCATACATCAAACATCCATCAGATATAAAATACCAGCAGATATTTGACCTTATCTTTGGATAGGGTGCAGATGGATTAGGGGTGTGTGCGCGTGCGTGCGTGCGAGAGCGAGAGAGATAGATAGACAGGATGAATAACTGGCCTTGATGAAGAAAGGAAACCTATCTGAATTAACTGAAGGCCTATAGCGCTGTGGGACAATTTTATACCGTCATTCCCCAGTCACATCTCTCCATGAGAGCAGAACAATACGTATCTACTTTACATTATGAAAACAAAAGCCTCTCAGGTTGGTAAGCCAGAACATTTTGTAATACAACACAAGTAGTCATAAAGCCTTTGAGCTTATCTAAGCCACAGTGTGAGTGTGTCCCTGAGAAGGGTTATGTGTACTAGAGAATAGAACGTTACAAATGACATCACTGATAATGTGAATTTTGTCTGTGTGCTTTTTACATGTCCTTTGGTCATTGTATTACAGTACTGTATGTGATGGTCAGTGATTCTATAATGTCTTTTGACTGTCTCGCTGGCTGTCTCCAGGACGTACGTGCTTCTGCCTTCGTACCAGAGGTATATGTGTCTGAAACTACACAGACTGATCTGGTTTGGTCAGAAAGGAGGGGAATAGCGAAACCCAGGTATAGTAGGAGGGTTAAACCACAGCAAGAGAGCAGTGGGGAATAACAGGGATGCCCTAACACACATTCCACAAACTCTTATACCTTTTCTCAGCTCTTTGTTTTCCACCCTGCAATGACCTGAGGTTTGTGTGTGTTAACACCTGCATATTTGTGTGTGGGTCTGTGCATGTGTGTGTGATGGGTGTGCGTGTGTGCTGTGTGTGATAAAGAAGGACAGTTATAGATGGTGTGAACCCCATCTTTTTAAAGCAATTTGAGCTGCCAAAGTGATGTATTAAAAATGTGCCCCTCTCCCAAGCTGAGAGCTGTGGTGCAGAGAGATAGTCCCTAAAATGCTGACGGTTACTTCCTGTCATAGTTTACACGCAGTTAGAACTGAGTGCTGGGTGCATTGTGTCGCTGCTAGACAGAGACCATGCTGAGAAACACTTCAAGTTTTTCCTTTCAAAAGAAAACTACATTTCTATGGGATTTTTTTTCCAACTTTTTGGTTGGTAGCAAAGCCAGATTTCGAGCAGCATATCTCCCCAGGCAGCAGAGGCAGTTTCAAGTATCTGGAGGCTGGGGATTTTGAAGTAGAGCAGCAAAACTGTTTTGTCTTTCCCTAATTGTTCATAGTGCCATATTTTGTTTTTGTGAATTAGGGATGCTACTCTGTTTCATACGGATCCTTTCTCTCCTGCTCCTCTCTGTAGGCACCAGCTGACTGGCTAATAAAATGTGTATGTGCGCACGTGTTTGTGTGTGTGTGCATTAGAAAATAGCACAGAAAGAAAAAGACAGAGTACCCAACCCAGTTCTTCTGTGTACAGTCAGATCCACCAAGGTAGCGTAGGGTGTGTTACTTTGGCCTCTACCAGGAGCCTCAAGGCTCGTCCTAATGACTTCATTCATCAAGGCCACAAACCTGCTTTCATCAACACAACAGACATGTTAGGTCCAACATGGCTGCTATCATTGCCAGCAACTCAATAGAGAACCGCTTTAAGTCAGGTCAAAGAACACACATTTCCATACAGCCTTAGTTCTGCTGTGAGATATCTTACCACCCCGTGCCAAGCAATATTTTTACTGTGTACCAGGCTGCAGGGTGGGATTGGATGTCTAATATTCCCCAAACACAGCTGATTAGAATAGTTTTAATGTAGATGTGGATGCTTTTAAGGCCACTGGAATGTAAAGGCTCTAACCAGTGTCTGTTTGTGAGTGGGTTCACACACAAAGCTAGCGTTTCCAGTGACTGTTTGCCACACAGACAGACACACCCACAGCAAAGCTTTTGTTGCGCTGCTTGGCAAGACTATGTCGACATTTCTTCATTTGTGTCGGGGAAGTCGGTTGCAACTGTCATTTGGTTTCCTGGCATTTTCGTGGTACAGTATGTTGAGATATGTAAATGTCCTCAGAAGTCGGTTTTCTCAGAGGTTGTGTTTCAGAAGCCATAGGTTCCTGTCATATCTGTCCTGTGTGGTAAAGGAACAAACTTTATCCGGTTTTGTATTGTGTCAGAAGTCAGTCTCAAAAGAGGACAAAGCTTCACAGGTGATTTGCCTTGACAATTTTAATCTAAACAGTCCTTCCACAGCTACAGTCTTACTCACAGCTTTCAAAATCTAGGAATCACAAGCTTTAACCTCAAGCCCTGAAAGGTGGTCCTGTGTTTGAATATACTGTATAAAGACATTTACTAGATGGTAACATAATGACACAATACAATGCTATCCCACATCTTAAAAAGCATGCATTCCCATTCACAGACTCACAGCCAGAAGCAGGAGGCTTAACATTGCATCATTACTCGCTAATTAAAGCTGCTAAAGTGGAAGTGACAACGTTTTAGGAACATGAACTCTTATTAAAATATTTTCATATACACCGCCAGGAAGAATATGACACATTTTGTACATTTTCATACATTCATTGGAATGTTTGGGAATGACGTAGTGTAAGGCATTTGTGAAAATTCTATAGCAATATAATGTGGGAAAGCCGTGCGTTTGGGTAATTAATAGACACTGCAATAAATAAAACCGAATAAAAACATCTGTCTTGTCCAGGACTGGACTCTACACAGACCCGTGCGCCATAGCTAATCATAGCTACAGTAGGCCTACTGTATATACAAATAAACCATGTTTATTTGTATATACAAATAGTCTGTGAGACCAGTCTGAGCAAAGTGATTCACATTTCTTGCCGGCTAACCAAATGACACCTGCATCTCAAGCTGTAGCCACAGAAAAAGTGGACCACTCATCTACTGACACAACATCCTCCCAGCAGATAGCTAGCTAGCTAACGTTAGGCTCTGTGTTTTTAGCTTGGTTAAGGAATAGCTACATTAATAGATAAGATAGCCTATTAGCTATGATATGACTGACTTGTTATTATTGCTAGTTTCATTGTATTGACATTCCCAGCCTTATTTACATTCTTCTGTTTTGTCCAAGATATTGAGTAATTGAAACTGAAACGGATGGCTGGAGGAATCAAACCATGTACCAGGCCAGCTGTGGTATAAAACCTGAAAACAGTATTTGTTGGAATACCAAGACATTTATTGGAGAATTATACCTTACTCAATGTTATGGAACTTTGAGTCGAGTATAATCTATTTTTAAAGCCTCTTATAAAGTGTTTTTTGTAACATAAACTGGGAATTTTACATTTTGACTAATATCATGATTGTCTGTTTGTTTCATATCTGCATAGTTAAAACGCTGTCAGTTCTACTTTAAGCTGAATGTAATGTTGATGAGTGCAAGGTTCATTTAACTGTGGGAGTGTGTTTCAGAGAGTGACCAGTGTTTTCCCTGCGCAGGGAACTAGAACAACTGCGATTTCTCCAACTAAAGAAAGATAAATCGACTAAGTCTCCACCCTTAAAAACCTATCCCTGTAGAGGAGACATTTATCAGGAAAAAAACAGAGTCATTTCATGGGACATTAACACATCTCACAACAGATATCAGCTTCCCCCTTGAGAGTGTTCAACCTGAAAACAACCTGCCTACTGCACAGTGTACACACGCACATGCACATGCGCATGCATGCACACATACGCACATATACAGTTGTGTCAGAAGTTTACATACACCTTAGCCAAATACATTTAAACTCAGTTTTTCACAATTCCTGACATTTAATCCAAGTAAATATTCCCTGTCTTAGGTCAGTTAGGATCACCACTTTATTTTAAGAATGTGAAATGTCAGAATAATAGTAGAGAGTGATTTATTTCAGCTTTTATTTATTTCATCACATTCCCAGTGGGTCAGAAGTTTACATACACTCAATTAGTATTTGGTAGCATTGCCTTTAAATTGTTTAACTTAGGTCAAACGTTTCAGGTAGTCTACCACAAGCTTCCCACAATAAATTGTGTGAATTTTGGTCCATTCCTCCTGACAGAGCTGGTGTAACTGAGTCAGGTTTGTAGGCCTCCTTACTCGCACACACTTTTTCAGTTCTGCCGACAAACTTTCTATAGGATTAACTTCTTATGACTGGGGGGCAGTATTGAGTAGCTTGGATGAATAAGGTGCCCAGAGTAAACTGCCTACTACTCAGGCCCAGAAGCTAAGATATGCATATTATTAGTAGATTTGGATAGAAAACACTCTGAAGTTTCTAAAACTGTTTGAATGATGCCTGTGAGTATAAAAGAACTCAAATGGCAAGCAACAACCTGAGAAAAAAATCCAACCAGGAAGTGGGAAATCTGAGGTTTGTAGGTTTTCAAGTCTTTGCCTATCCAAGATAGAGTGTAAATTTGGTACGATTGCACTTCCTAAGGCTTCCACTAGATGTCAACAGTCTTTAGAACCTTGTTTCAGGCTTCTACTGTGAAGGGGGAGCGAATAAGAGCTGTTCGACTAATGGGTCTGGCAGAATGCCATGAGCTAAGTAATACGCGTGGCCGTGAGAGCGAGCTGCGTTCCCTTTCATTTCTAAAGACAAAGCAATTGTCCGGTTGGAACATTATTGAAGATTTATGATAAAAACATCCTAAAGATCGATTCTATACATCGTTTGACATGTTTCTACAAACTGTAATTTAACTGTTTTTACTTTTTGTCTGGACCTAGTTCTCGCGCCTTGTGAATTTGGATTTGTGAACTAAACGCGCGAACAAAAAGTAGGTATTTGGACATAAATTATGGACTTTATCGAACAAAACAAACATTTATTGTGGAACTGGGATTCCTGGGAGTGCATTCCGATGAAGATCATCAAAGGTAAGGGAATATTTATAATGCTATTTCTGACTTCTGTTGACTCCACAACATGGCGGGTATCTGTATGGCTTGTTTTGGTCTCTGAGCGCTGTACTCAGATTATTCCATGGTGTGCTTTCGCTGTAAAGCTTTTTTGAAATCTGACACAGCGGTTGCATTAAGGAGAAGAATATCTTTAATTCCATGCATAACAGTTCTATTTTCATCAACATTTATGATGATTATTTCTGTAAATTGATGTGGCTCTCTGCAAAATCACAGAATGTTTTGGAAGCAAAACATAACTCGCCAATGTAGACTGAGATTTTTGGATCTAGATATGAACTTTATTGAACAAAACATACCTATATTGTGTAACATGAAGTCCTATGAGTGCCATCTGATGAAGATCATCAAAGGTTAGGGATTAATTTTATCTCTATTTATGCTTTTTGTGACTGTCACGAATCCCGCCGAAGATGGTTCCTCTTCCTGTTCGGGCGGCGCTCGGCGGTCGGAGGCCTTGTTTTTCTGTTCATGTGTGTGGATTATTGTGGGTTCCTTTTTCCGGACCGTTTCGTCCTGTTTGTTTGGACTTGGTATATTATGCACCCTTGCGTTTGGCATGATTACTTACGTTACGTTATTACTAACCCTGCTCTCTGTGCATGACTCCTCCACCCACTACTCCTAGAAGCCGTGACAGTGACTCCTCTCTTTTGCTGGAAAAATGGCTGTGTTTTTATGTGACTAGGCACTGACCTAACGTAATCGCATGGTATGCTTTCGTCGTAAAGCCTTTTTGAAATCAGACAATGTGGTGGGATTAACAACAAGTTCATCTTTAAAATGGTGTAAAATACTTGTATGTTTGAGGAATTTTAATTATGAGATTTCTGTTGTTTGAATTTGGCATCCTGCACTTTCACTGGCTGTTGTCAAATCGATTTCAGCCGTAAGAAGTTATTAAGGTCCATGCTTTGTGATGGCCACTCCAATACCTTGACTTTGTTGTCCTTCCACAACTTTGGAAGTATGCTTGATGCCATTGTTCATTTGGAAGACCCATTTGCGACCAAGCTTTAACTTTCTGACTGATGTCTTGAGATGTTGCTTCAATATATCCACATAATCTTCCTACCTCATGATGCCATCTATTTTGTGAAGTGCACCAGTCCCTCCTGCAGCAAAGCACCCCCACAACATTTTTTTTATTTTTATTTATTTTTATTTATTTCACCTTTATTTAACCAGGTAGGCAAGTTGAGAACAAGTTCTCATTTACAATTGCGACCTGGCCAAGATAAAGCAAAGCAGTTCGACACATACAATGACACAGAGTTACACATGGAGTAAAACAAACATACAGTCAATAATACAGTATAAACAAGTCTAAATACGATGTGAGCAAATGAGGTGAGATAAGGGAGATAAAGGCAAAAAAAGGCCATGGTGGCAAAGTAAATACAATATAGCAAGTAAAACACTGGAATGGTAGATTTGCAATGGAAGAATGTGCAAAGTGCAAAGTAGAAATAAAAATAATGGGGTGCAAAGGAGCAAAATAAATAAATAAATTAAATACAGTGGGGAAAGAGGTAGTTGTTTGGGCTAAATTATAGGTGGGTTATGTACAGGTGCAGTAATCTGTGAGCTGCTCTGACAGTTGGTGCTTAAAGCTAGTGAGGGAGATAAGTGTTTCCAGTTTCAGAGATTTTTGTAGTTCGTTCCAGTCATTGGCAGCAGAGAACTGGAAGGAGAGGCGGCCAAAGAAAGAATTGGTTTTGGGGGTGACTAGAGAGATATACCTGTGGAGCGTGTGCTACAGGTGGGAGATGCTATGGTGACCAGCGAGCTGAGATAAGGGGGGACTTTACCTAGCAGGGTCTTGTAGATGACATGGAGCCAGTGGGTTTGGCGACGAGTATGAAGCGAGGGCCAGCCAACGAGAGCGTACAGGTCGCAATGGTGGGTAGTATATGGGGCTTTGGTGACAAAACGGATTGCACTGTGATAGACTGCATCCAATTTGTTGAGTAGGGTATTGGAGGCTATTTTGTAAATGACATCGCCAAAGTCGAGGATTGGTAGGATGGTCAGTTTTACAAGGGTATGTTTGGCAGCATGAGTGAAGGATGCTTTGTTGCGGAATAGGAAGCCAATTCTAGATTTAACTTTGGATTGGAGATGTTTGATATGGGTCTGGAAGGAGAGTTTACAGTCTAACCAGACACCTAAGTATTTGTAGTTGTCCACATATTCTAAGTCAGAGCCGTCCAGAGTAGTGATGTTGGACAGTCGGGTAGGTGCAGGTAGCGATCGGTTGAAGAGCATGCATTTAGTTTTACTTGTATTTAAGAGCAAATGGAGGCCACGGAAGGAGAGTTGTATGGCATTGAGGCTTGCCTGGAGGGTTGTTAACACAGTGTCCAAAGAAGGTCCAGAAGTATACAGAATGGTGTCGTCTGCGTAGAGGTGGATCAGAGACTCACCAGCAGCAAGAGCGACCTCATTGATGTATACAGAGAAGAGAGTCGGTCCAAGAATTGAACCCTGTGGCACCCCCATAGAGACTGCCAGAGGTCCGGACAGCAGACCCTCCGATTTGACACACTGAACTCTATCAGAGAAGTAGTTGGTGAACCAGGCGAGGCAATCATTTGAGAAACCAAGGCTGTCGAGTCTGCCGATGAGGATATGGTGATTGACAGTCGAAAGCCTTGGCCAGATCAATGAATACGGCTGCACAGTAATGTTTCTTATCGATGGCGGTTAAGATATCATTTAGGACCTTGAGCGTGGCTGAGGTGCACCCATGACCAGCTCTGAAACCAGATTGCATAGCAGAGAAGGTATGGTGAGATTCGAAATGGTCGGTAATCTGTTTGTTGACTTGGCTTTCGAAGACCTTAGAAAGGCATGGTAGGATAGATATAGGTCTGTAGCAGTTTGGGTCAAGAGTGTCCCCCCCTTTGAAGAGGGGGATGACCGCAGCTGCTTTCCAATCTTGGGCGAGTTGCTGTGGGGGGTGCAGTGCTGTTGACCGGGGTAGGAGTAGCCAGGTGAAAAGCATGGCCAGCCGTAGAAAAATGCTTATTGAAATTCTCAATTATGGTGGATTTATCAGTGGTGACAGTGTTTCCTATCTTCAGTGCAGTGGGCAGCTGGGAGGAGGTGTTCTTATTCTCCATGGACTTTACAGTGTCCCAGAACTTTTTTTAGTTAGTGTTACAGGAAGCAAATTTCAGCTTGAAAAAGCTAGCCTTGGCTTTTCTAACTGCCTGTGTATAATGGTTTCTAGCTTCCCTGAACAGCTGCATATCACGGGGGCTGTTCGATGCTAATGCAGAACGCCATAGGATGTTTTTGTGTTGGTTAAGGGCAGTCAGGCGCGGGGAGAACCAAGGGCTATATCTGTTCCTGGTTCTAAATTTCTTGAATGGGGCATGTTTATTTAAGATGGTTAGGAAGGCATTTTTTACAAATATCCAGGCATCCTCTACTGACGGGATGAGATCAATATCCTTCCAGGATACCACGGCCAGGTCGATTAGAAAGGCCTGCTCGCTGAAGTGTTTCAGGGAGCGTTTTACAGTGATGAGTGGAGGTCGTTTGACCGCTGACCCATTACGGATGCAGGCAATGAGGCAGTGATCGCTGAGATCTTGGTTGAAAACAGCAGAGGTGTATTTAGAGGGCAAGTTGGTTAGGATGATATCTATGAGGGTGCCCGTGTTTAAGGCTTTGGGGTGGTACCTGGTAGGTTCATTGATAATTTGTGTGAGGTTGAGGGCATCAAGTTTAGATTGTAGGATGGCTGGGGTGTTAAGCATGTTCCAGTTTAGGTCGCCTAGCAGCACAAGCTCTGAAGATAGATGGGGGGCAATCAGTTCACATATGGTGTCCAGAGCACAGCTGGGAGCAGAGGGTGGTCTATAGCAGGCGGCAACGGTGAGAGACTTGTTTTTAGAGAGGTGGATTTTTAAAAGTAGATGATGATGCTGCCATCTCTGTGCTTCACGGTTGGGCTGGTGTTCTTCGGCTTGCAAGCCTCCCCCTTTTTCCTCCAAACACAACAATGGTCATTATGGCCAAACAGTTCTATTTTTGTTTCATCAGAACAGAGGACATTTCTCCAAAAGTACAATATTTGTTCCCATGTGCAGTTGCAAACCGTAGTCTCGCTTTTTTTATGGCGGTTTTGAAGCGGTGGCTTCTGGCTTGCTGAGCGGCCTTTCAGGTTATGTCGATATAGGACTTGTTTTACTGTGTATATAGATCATTTTGTACCTGTTTCCTCCAGTATCTTAACAAGGACCTTTGCTGTTGTTATGGGATTGATTTTCACTTTTTGCACAACACTGTACGTTCATCTCTAGGAGACAGAATGCGTCTCCTTCCTGAGCGGTATGACAGCTGCGTGGTCCCATGGTGTTTATACTTGCGTACTATTGTTTGTACAGATGAATGTGGTACCTTCAGGCATTTGGAAATCCCTCCCAAGGATGAACCACACTTGTGGAGGTCTACAAAAAATGTTTTCTGAGGTCTTGGCTGATTTCAGCTGCTTAATCTGACCAGTTTTTTATTGACAGAGTCACTGGTGCTTCCTGCTTTCATTTTTGCTTGTAAGCAGGAATCAGGAGGATAGATTATGGTCAGATTTGCCAAATGGAGGGCAAGGGAGAGCGTTGTACGTGTCTCTGTGTGTGGGGTAAAGATGGTCTAGAGTTTTTTTCCCTCTGGTTGCACATTTAACATGCTGGTAGAAATGAGGTAAACCGGATTTAAGTTTCCATGCATTAAAGTCCCCGGCCACTAGGAGCGCCACCTCTGGATGAGCATTTTCCTGTTTGCTTATGGCCGTATACAGCTCATTGTGTGCGGTCTTAGTGCCAGCATCGGTTTGTGGTGGTAAATAGACAACTACGAACATTATAGATGAAAACTCTCTTGGTCGATAGCGTGGTCTACAGCTTATCATGAGATACTCTACATCAGGCGAGCAAAACCTTCAGACTTCCTTAGATATTGTGCACCAGCTGTTGTTTACAAATATACATAGATCGGAACCCCTTGTCTTACCAGAGGCTGCTGTTCTATCCTGCCGATACAGTGTTTAACTTGCCAGCTGTATGTTATTCATGTCGTCATTCAGCCACAACTCGGTGAAACATAAGATATTACAGTTTTTAATGTCCCGTTGTCCCGTTGGTGCTTGTAGTTTGTCCAGTCTATTATCCAGCTATTGTACGTTTGCCAATAGTACCGATGGCAAAGGCAGATTAACCACTCGCCGCCAGGCACCCCGATCTCCTTCCGCGATATCTCCATCTCTTTCTCCTGCGAATGATGGGGACGAGGGCCTTGTCGGGTTTCTGGAGTTAATCCCTCTCGTCCGACTCATTAAAGAAAAATTATTTGTCCAGTTCAAGGTGAGGAATCGCTGTTCTGATGTCCAGAAGCTCTTTTTGGTCATCAGCAACATTATGTACAAAATAACTTACAAACAATGCGAAAAAACTAACAAAATAGCACGGTTGGTTAAGAGCCCATAAAATGGCAACCATGCCCTCCGGCGCCATCTATGTACGTTATTGAAGTGTGATACTTAAAAAAATATCTCTCTTTGCATCAGGTAACAAAAAGTTGTCAGTGTTGTGTATTCCATGGATAAGGAGTATTTGAGATAAACAGTTTACTGATGATGTATAGAAAACAGAGCCATGCTTGACAGAATTCATCCACAGTGGGAGATACTGTATATATCCAGACGACTCACACTAAATTAATACGCTGCTTTGCCGTTCGCTACATAGTTTAGTCTGAGTGCATCATTGAAGTTGTTTCTGGTGCCGGGGAGCATGAGGGGCTTTGTACCAAACAAAGTAATACGCGATTGGATCGTCTCTAACTAATCAGAGTATCAAAGCCAATAAAGAATTTTCAGACCGCCGCTTTACCCACGTTTGTTCTGGCTCTGGCCCAACCCATCGTTGAAGGGTCGGGGAGGTACTCAGATCCAGACTCATTGCGGCGAAGAAACTAACGTCCGTGGGTATGGTATAGTGTTTGGCCGGAGCAAGGAGTCTGGGAAGCAATGCAAGGAGATACTGTATTTTGACTCAATCAGATCAATATTGCATACAGATACAAATTATTCCCAAAGAAGGGTTGGTGTGTTGTGTGTGTGTTAGAATCTTTTCCATGTTTTTTTCCCACACAAACACCTGACAGCCATACAAGTCTTTCAATAGTTTCATTTCTGGTAAGATGGAGAAAAAATTGATCAAAGTTGCAGGAGGGAAGGTGGATAAAAGAAGTAACAATTAGTTATTGAACCGTCCCACTCACTCAAATAACCGTTATTATGTCTCACCCTCAGTCTCAGAGCTACTCAACAGAAGCAGTCATATCACCATGGCAACCCGAGACACTGGTCAGGGAGTTCTTCGTAGACACAGCAGTTGGCAATCTGCCATAGAAGAAGAGTGAGAAGACAGGAAACATAAATTTCCATGCAGAAGCATCAACTATTGTTCCCCAAAACAATCACAGCGCAGGTACAAATGCTCTCTCTCTCTCTCTCCCTCTCTCTCTACATCCATCTTTATCACTTTATTCACTTACAAAATGCCTCTAAAGTAAATGTAGCTGTGATACTGCAATCACTGTAGTTCAGCTTAGTAACAGATCCACTGTTTGTCCTCCCACAATCCATCTCTATCATGAGACTAACAAACCTTCAAATTGGTTATTCGGGAAACTGGGTCCCTGCTAGGATTTCTGTCTTTTGGCCTCAAATATCTTCATTCCAGACCCTCAATACCCGCCTGGACCTCCTTTTTTGCCTCCCCCTCTCCCTTCCTTGCCTCCACTCTCCCCTTCTTTACATCCCTGTTTCACCTCCTGTCCTCCCACTCTCCTCTCCCCTTCTGTCCTCCCACTCCCCCCTCCACAACTCTTTCCTCTCCCCTTCTGTCCTCCCACTCTCCCCTGCTGATCTCTTTCCTCTCCCCTCCTGTCCTCCCACTCTCCCCTGCTGACCTCTTTCCTCTCCCCTCCTGTCCTCCAGAGCACTCCCAGCCCACCACAGAGAGCTCTGTGTCAATAGCTCAGTGGGGATTATTCTCTGCAGCAGCATGGTTATCAGCTAACAGAGCTATCACTACTTTCTCAGATCCATGCCTCTCAGGACAGACATGGAGGAGGATCACTGAGGCCAGGCAGGTCACACACGGAAACATTGATCTAGGCCACAGCATTACTGTTTATTTGTTTATTTGTCTCACTGAGGGACATATAATCCAAGACAGCATCTCTCTCTCTCTAATCTGATTATAAATTACTTGTTTTTCCTATTGCAATGTGATTGTTTTAAGTGTAGGTTCTGTCTGTGCCATTGGCCTGTACTGTATCGTACGACACTAGTCGCCAGTAACCTCATGTTAAATTGTTAAATGTTCTCACAACAGTCCTGCTGAGACAAGACCAGGGCCAACACACAGTAGGCTCTACCTCAAAAACAGTAGGATATATCAGTAACATATATCAGGTTGATTAATGATTGTGTGTGTGCGTGTGTGTGTGTGTGTGTGTGTGTGTGTGTGTGAGTGTGTGTGTGTGTGTGTGTCAGTGTTGTGTTCTAGACCACCTAAAGCGAGACCGATTCAAGACCAAGACCGGAGGGGGTGATCTGATTTAATTCTCTTCCGTTTTTGTTAGAAAGGAAAGGGTTAACACAACAGAAAAAAATATCTAATCTGGATTTTCGTTGCTGGTCTCTGTGAAGATAAATCTAGCTAGCTAAGTCAACCATTGGCTCGGCCATTAGAAGCTAGATAAATGCATATGCCATTCAACTGTATTAGGGCAACATTTTGGAGAGACAGTGGAATAAACATTTTTACTTAATGAGTGGGACCGTTTTTACCAAAATGTATGGAAACTTGTGCCTTCTTGAAGGTCAACAGGTCACTGCGCAATAGTGAGCAGGATTTTTCACATGGTCTAACTAGCTAGCTTTTGCTGTTGGCTAGTTTGCATTGGCTGCAGCAGGTGTTACCAAAGAGGATGTTGCCAATGTTTCAAGTGATTCTCATTTGGTGAGTGGAACAGTCTTTTTTTATTGCACTGCAGTACAACACACAGTTCCACTCACCAGATGATGATCATTTGAAATGTAGCTTCTTGTTCAAAGTTATTCTTGAAAAGGGAGAAGCTAACAAATTATTAACAACATCCTCTTTGATAACACCTGCTACAGCGCATGCTGTTGTTAGCCATCCCAGTGAAGGAAATGCACTTTGTGTGAAAAATCCAGTTTTCCTATAGTTTTCCTATTTTTCACATCTTCACTCTCGAAATCATTATTTTTTAATAGAAAAAGACTCAAATGTGATGGTTTAAGTCCACAACGATGCTTAAACCACATCAATCTGATTGTGTGGGCCTGTCAGGGTCTCGCTTCCCAACACTTCGGACTAACCTTTTTCAATACCTGGTTTGCATATTTATTGTTGCCTATGTTAGCATTTACTGGTAGATATCATACATTTAAACGTCTTTCCTACCCTGGCAGCTACCGATGTATTCTTCTGTGAGATGCTCCATGGCAAAACCAGTTGAGAGCTGCACATTCTTGCTGCCCTGCAGATTATATTACGGTGAAGCTCGGCTATGTGTTTCACGTGCTTTGCGATTGTGTAGGCTACTTTTTGCATGATTTCTCTATTGTAACACATCATTGATAAATCGTATACCTCCGCTACAGTACTTTGATACACATCCGTAGGAATTAAGAAGTGAGTATAAGCAATGCCCACTGACAAAAAAAGTGTGTATATGGTTTATACCTGCGTGTACCCTCCACTACACCACTGGCCCTTCGTGTTTTAAAAAGTGCACTCTCCTACATGAGTGATCCTTTCAGAATCACGAACCTGTCACACACTGAAGGCCTATAAATGCGCCACTGCGCAAACATGTCTATAATAGATTCTGAAGGCTGTTAAGATATTAATGTTTCAAGAAAGGAGTGTACATATTTGTGGCGAAGCGGTTATAGGCGCTGACTGAATGGAAGCTGATAATTATGACTTTTTTTTCTCTGCTGGTCTCGGGAAGAAATTATGAGTCCTCACTGTCTGAGATCGAGTACACATGTACCAATATCTGGTCTCGAGTACGACAGCACTGGTGCGCGCGTGAGTGTGACTGTGTGCGCATATTTGTGCATATGCACGCGTGTATGTATGCATGTGTGTGTGTGTGTGTGTGTGTGTGTGTGTGTATGTGTGTGCTCTCCTCCCATGCATGTGTGTGTGCAGGCTGAAGGTTTCCCTCATAGTGATTTAGATGTTCCTTGCAGACATCTAGCACATTAATCATCTCCCAGTACTCCTGTGTTCATCAGCTCAGTGGTTATTACCATATCCTTATGGATGTTGAGCTAATCTACAGCCACTGTTCTCTATACCCTTTCATTTACAACACTAGAAATTCCTATTTCTTCAGCCCCAGAAATGCTTAATAGACAGTTTTCCCTTTTTGCCTGCCTCTGTGTATCCATCATCTCAATAGTATTAAACGAGATCCTCTTGCATGCTGCACTGACACTATTCCTGCCACCCTGGACTGTACATTAGATTGAGGGGAGATTCGTTGCACCAAAATGCTTGATGGACTCAATTTCCTTTTAAAGCCTTATATTTCTATCTCTACCCCACCTCACACCTCCTCCCTCTCTCTCTCTTTTTATCCCTCTATATTTAGTTTTATTTTTCCTCCTCCTATCGCTCTCTTTCTCCATTTCCTAACCCGAATAAGGGACAGTACTGATATGTCTGTAATATGATGGTGTAGTACTGTAGATTATTGATGTAGTAGTAGAAACGCCGGTGGGCAGGATCCAGTCTGGAGTGATGACATTTGCTCCCAAAATCAGAGACACAGATCGAGGATCACAGCATTAATGATGATGCATTAGGACCACCAGGGAGGAGGGGTGGATCTGTCATTTGTGTGGAGCACAGAAAGGCTATGGAATAAGCAGTTTCACTCTCAAATGGCTATGGTGGGTTTTCAAATATGGGCCTTCATCAAGTCCCAGATTTTCATTTGTCATTGGTAGCTGATTGAGTTATATTGAATCACAGTCCCTGAGCGAGGAGGAGAGGACTGATGAAAACCAGCAATGCTGTGGACCTTGATACTCCTGCCGTGGTATATCTCTTATGAAACAGAAAAAACGTCTTTAACATGGGGAGAAATGTACAGAAGTCCCTTGACACCCCCTCCACTCTACACCCACCACTCCTCCCTCCACCATGACCCCTCCTACTCGCCGTGTGTGGCCTAGTTGTGTGGGTGTTGATGGGGGTGTTGGCAACATCCGTGGAGCCCCTTCTGTTGTGGTTAATTACCTGTGTGATGAGTGGATCTCTCCAGCATTGTCACTGTGTCAGAGCGGACACATCAAGGTGACCCCCTTCCCTCGTTCATTCGTTCTTTCCTTCATTTGACCTCGCTCTGTTTGCCCTCTCTCCTTCCCTCTCAGTCTCTCTCTCCTTTGCTCTCACTGTCTCTCTCCTTTGCTCTCTCTCTCCCTCGCACTCTCTCTCACACTCTCTCTCTCTCTCTCTCTCTCTCTCACACACACTCTCTTCCTGGAGGACAGGAGACTTTGGGGATCTGAGGACAAGTCTGGCAGACAGATTACGTTAATAAAATAATCTCAGAAGCCTGAATCTCTCAGCCTTGAGCTGAATGAGTCTTTCACTCTCTCTCTCTCTTTCTCTCACTCACTCTCTATCTCTCTCTGACTCTTTCTTCCTCGCTCTGACTCTATCTGACCCACTCTCTGTCTTTTATTTCTCCTCCTCTTTCTCTTCCACGTTCCTTTCTCTCCCACATTAATTTCTCTCTCACATTCCCGTACCTCAATTCTCTCTCTCTCCCAATCCACCTATTTTCATTTTTGTATTCATTTTTTGCATGTTTTTAGACATAGAACTAACATATTGATACGACAGAACTAACTGTATTGATCCTATTGGAATTCATTGGTTCTTCCTCTGCTGCTCGATGCCCCTGCTGTGTTGTATTGAGCCCTTGTGGTTCAGAACAGGATAGGGATGGATAGATCAGAGGAGGATATGGATAGATATGTATAGATGATGCTGGGAGCCCAAACTGTGAGGGCAGAAACCATGCCAGAACAAATTCACTGTTGCTGGGCAACCTTCTCCAACACCGGAGAGGATAACTCCAGAGCTGTACCAAACTCAACGAGCGTCACCAGTGTGTGTGTGATTGTGTATGCCCGTGTGTGTGCGTGCATGTGTGTGTGCATTTGTGCAGTTCTGCGCACTAACACTAAGCACACACACGCGTGATACTTTGCTTGCTGGATAGTGAAAAGTAAACCAACCTGAAGGACTTCAATTATTGTGGACAAATACTGGAAACAGCAGGTGTGTTGATTCACGGTTTTTGTATCGTTAATGCTTTTTGAGTGATTCACTGTGAGCGTCAACACAGTATAATGTCCAACTCCCATTATCCTTTTCGATCCCGTTTCAACTCACCTCTGGGAAATATTCCACTACATTTTACCAGCAGCATATAGGCCAGGTGTGTCTTGGCTGTACACTTTCTCTTTGACTGTCTATGTTTATAAATTAGGAAGTTAGATTGAGATCTGCCTTCAAAAGTGGGGCGTCTTTTCAAGTAGTGATCTACAGGATTGGGGTCAATTCCATTTCAATATTCAATAAAAAAAAAATTTAAAAAGTGATTTAGCCGAAGCTCTTATAAATTGTTTTGCTAAGGGGAATAAGACAGATGTCTTATTTAAGATACTCTTTGAAGATGTAGGGTTTCAGACATTTTAGAAGGACTCTGCTGTCCTAGCATCAGGGGGAGGTTGGTTTCACCATTGGAGTGAGCTTTGACTGGGCTGAGCGGGAGCTGATTTCCCGTAGGGGTGGGATGGCCAAGAGGCCATGGATTCCCCACTATACTACTCCCTTGGATTCCCCTCCGGACCTGCTTTCCTTGTCTCAACCTCTCTCGCTCCAGCCTCAGCCTCCACACCTGGTTTCCAGCGACCCACCCGAGCTTCCCTTGACCTGCACTCCAGTTCCCCCCTGTGTGTCAATAAGTTACTTCATCCTAGTCTCCTCATCTGAGTCTGCTCTTGGGTTCCCCTGTTCCACTCCGCATAACAGTACGATCTGGCCCAAAGATATGAACCCAGCAGACTCTGCTACTCTCCACCAAACCTTTGTCGGCCAATGCACCCTGCTCGAGCAACATGAACAAGCCCTGAAGACCCTTCTGGAACACATCAAGGAGTTTTCAGAGCCTGTCTGACCTACAGGGCCGACCCTTCGCCCAAAGCTCACAACCAGTCCCAAATCATTCTCCTCTGCTCCGGGAGCTGTTTGTTCCGACTCCCGAGCGTTTCGATGGCAACCTCGGAGCTTGCAGAGCCTTTTTGGTACAATGTTCACTAGTATTTGAGCAACAGCCCTACTCTTATGCTAGCGAATGAGCCAGGATTTCCTTTCTGACTGGCTGCCTCTGTGGAGCAGCACTTTCCTGGGCCACGGCGGAGTGGGATAGACAGTCCCTCATCTGCTTCTCCTACTCCAGATTCACGGAGGAGATGAAGAAAGTCTTTGACCACCCGGTCTGCGGTAAGGATGCCATTAAATGACTCCTGTCCCTCTGTCAAGGCCCCCATAGTGTTGCTGAGATGGCATGTGAGTTTCGCACCCTCACCGCTGAGAGTGGCTGGAATGAGGAGGCCCTTCAGAGAGCATTCCGGAACGCGCTCACTGAGACCATCAAGGATGAGTTGCTGTTCAGGGATGAGCTTGATGGACTTGATGAACTCATCTCTCTTGCTATCTGCATCGACAACCGTGAGCTTCAGGGAGAGAGGGTAGGCAAGGTTGCATGTCCCATAACATCTGCTTCAGTGCCTTGTCCTCCTTCTCAGACTGCATCCCATCCCCAGGCTCGTCCAGATCCTGAACCCATGCGGCTCGGCCAGGTCCGTCTCTCTCCAGAGGAGTGGCAACGACGAATCAGCGCTAGGAGCAGCCTATACGGTGGCCTGTTTGGTCACTTTGTCTCCACTTGTTCCCTGCGTCCAGCAAAAGAGGGGGCTCGGCAGTAATGGGGGATATACTGTTGAACCTTGTGTGGTAGAGCCAGGCTTTTCCTCTGTTTGCTCTCATTGATTCAGGCGCCGACAAGAGCTTCCTGGACCGAGGTGTCGTTACCCAGTTGGGCCTGGACACTGTCCCACTCGATTCACCCCTCGATGCCAACGCTCTCAATGGACAGCTCCTCGCTGTGAGAGAACCGTCCCTGTCATCCTGCGTCTCTCTGGAAATCACCAGAGAGACATAATCAACTGTCCTTACTCTCCTCTGGTTCTTGGCCATCCTTGGTTAAAGCTACACAACCCACAGATTGACTGGACCACTGGAAAGGTAACCAACCACTTGGAGTTAATTTTGTCACTCTAATGGTTTACATTCTGCCCTTCCCCCTGCCTTGTCTGTGCCCCGGTTCATTCCAGAACCTCCGGACCTGTTATCAGATCCTCCCGAGTATCACAATCTAGCTCCTGTGTTCAGCAAACACCACGCCCTGTCGCTGCCGCCTCATCGGCCATACGATGCACCATTGACCTCCAGCCTGGAGCGCCTCTCCCCAGTAGCCGGTTGTTTACAATTGTAACTGCTCTCATCCCGAGCAAGAAGCTATGGAGAGGTACATCCAGGATTCTCTGGCAGCAGGACTTATCAAGCCAAGGATTGGTCACTGAGGCCATGCATAGACTTCCGTGGGCTGAATAATTTCACTATTAAGAACAAGTACCCCTTGCCACTCATCAGCTCTGCTTTTTCCCCCCTCTATGGTGCCACGATGTTTACCAAACTCGACCTCCGGAATGCCTACCACCTTGTCCACATAAGAAAGGGAGACGAGTGGAAGACAGCATTCAACACACCACTTGGCCGCTTTGTATTTGGTCATGCCTTTTGGTCTTACTATCACCCCTGCTGTTTTCCAGAATCTAGTCAATGACATGCTGAGATGCAGTGCCTTGCGAAAGTTTTCGGCCCCCTTGAACTTTGTGACCTTTTGCCACATTTCAGGCTTCAAATATAAAGATATAAAACTGTATTTTTTTGTGAAGAATCAACAACAAGTGGGACACAATCATGAAACATTTATTGGATATTTCAAACTTTTTTAACAAATCAAAAACTGAAAAATTGGGCGTGCAAAATTATTCAGCCCCCTTAAGTTAATACTTTGTAGCGCCAGCTTTTGCTGTGATTACAGCTGTAAGTCGCTTGGGGTATGTCTCTATCAGTTTTGCACATCGAGAGACTGACATTTTTTCCCATTCCTCCTTGCAAAACAGCTCAAGCTCAGTGAGGTTGGATGGAGAGCATTTGTGAACAGCAGTTTTCAGTTCTTTCCACAGATTCTCGATTGGATTCAGGTCTGGACTTTGACTTGGCCATTCTAACACCTGGATATGTTTATTTTTGAACCATTCCATTGTAGATTTTGCTTTATGTTTTGGATCATTGTCTTGTTGGAAGACAAATCTCCGTCCCAGTCTCAGGTCTTTTGCAGACTCCATCAGGTTTTCTTCCAGAATGGTCCTGTATTTGGCTCCATCCATCTTCCCATCAATTTTAACCATCTTCCCTGTCCCTGCTGAAGAAAAGCAGGCCCAAACCATGATGCTGCCACCACCATGTTTGACAGTGGGGATGGTGTGTTCAGCTGTGTTGCTTTTACGCCAAACATAACGTCTTGCATTGTTGCCAAAAAGTTCAATTTTGGTTTCATCTGACCAGAGCACCTTCTTCCACATGTTTGGTGTGTCTCCCAGGTGGCTTGTGGCAAACTTTAAACAACACTTTTTATGGATATCTTTAAGAAATGGCTTTCTTCTTGCCACTCTTCCATAAAGGCCAGATTTGTGCAATATACGACTGATTGTTGTCCTATGGACAGAGTCTCCCACCTCAGCTGTAGATCTCTGCAGTTCATCCAGAGTGATCATGGGCCTCTTGGCTGCATCTCTGATCAGTCTTCTCCTTGTATGAGCTGAAAGTTTAGAGGGACGGCCAGGTCTTGGTAGATTTGCAGTGGTCTGATACTCCTTCCATTTCAATATTATCGCTTGCACAGTGCTCCTTGGGATGTTTAAAGCTTGGGAAATATTTTTGTATCCAAATCCGGCTTTAAACTTCTTCACAACAGTATCTCGGACATGCCTGGTGTGTTCCTTGTTCTTCATGATGCTCTCTGCGCTTTTAACGGACCTCTGAGACTATCACAGTGCAGGTGCATTTATACGGAGACTTGAATACACACAGGTGGATTGTATTTATCATCATTAGTCATTTAGGTCAACATTGGATCATTCAGAGATCCTCACTGAACTTCTGGAGAGAGTTTGCTGCACTGAAAGTAAAGGGGCTGAATAATTTTGCACGCCCAATTTTTCAGTTTTTGATTTGTTAAAAAAGTTTGAAATATCCAATAAATGTCGTTCCACTTCATGATTGTGTCCCACTTGTTGTTGATTCTTCACAAAAAAATACAGTTTTATATCTTTATGTTTGAAGCCTGAAATGTGGCAAAAGGTCGCAAAGTTCAAGGGGGCCGAATACTTTCGCAAGGCACTTTATGTGATTGGACGCTTTGTTTTTGTCTCTGACATCCTGATTTTTTTCCAAGGACCTTGAGGCTCACCAGCAACAAGTTCTTCAACGGCTGTTGGATAATTTGCTTTTTGTTAAAGCAAAAAAATGTGAGTTCCATGCTGTCAGTGTCTTTCCTGCGTTATATTATTGCCCAGGGACAGTTACGTATGGACCCCGCCAAGGTCATGGCAGTCAGAGTGCCCTGCGCCCTCCAACCTGCAGCAGCTACAGCGTTTCCGGGGATTTTCAATTTTTTTGACGTTTCATCCGCAACTACAGCCGTCTGGCTGCACCTCTCACCTCCACCTCCACCTCCACTCCGTTCCACTGGACTCCTGAGGCAGAGGCAGCATTCATGGAACTCAAGCGTCGCTTCACCTCCGCTCCGATCCTTACTCAGCCCGACCCAGAACTCCAGTTCATCATGGAGGTGGACGCCTCTGACACCGGGTAGGTGCTGTTCTGACTCAACATTCCCCCTCTGATCAGAAGGTCCACCCATGTGCATTCTTTTCCCGTAAGCTCTTAGCTGCAGAGGAATTTTGACATCGGAATCCGGGAACTCCTGGCAGTTAAGCTGGCTGTGGCGGAATTGCGTCACTGGTGGAGGGCTCTATAACCTCCTTCATAATGTGGACTGACCATAAAAACCTGTCCTACATCCAGACCTCCAAACATCTGAACTCCCGGCAAGCCAGGTGGGACTTGTTCTTTGGTAGATTCAATTTCAATCACTTATCACCCCGGTTCGAAGAATACCAAGCCTGATGCCCTCTCTCACCAGTTCACCACTGACAACAAGGGTACCGAGTGGCTCACTTCATTCCTCTCTCCAAGCTCCTCCAGGGAGACTGCGGACCTGTTAGTATCCCATGTGTTTCATCTGCATGGCATTCCCACTGACATCATTTCTGACTGAGGACCTCAGTTTAACTCCCAGGTATGGAGATCCTTCTGTTCAGCTCTTGGTATCAATGTCAGTCTTTCTTCTGGATATCACCCCCAGACCAACTGCCAGACTGAACGGGCCAACCAAGGGATGCAGACTGCCCTACGCTGCGTGACATCTGCTAACCCTTCCACCAGGAGCACTCAGCTACCCAGAGTTGAATATGCCCACAACAAGATCACCAATGCCTCGTCAGGTACAGTTGAAGTCGGAAGTTTACAGTTTTTCACAATTCCTGACATTTAATCCAAGTAAAAACTAGCTGTTTTAGGTCAGTTAGGATCACCACTTTATTTTAAGAATGTGAAATGTCAGAATAATATTAGAGAGAATGATTTATTTCAGCATTTCTTTCTTTCATCACATTCCCAGTGGGTCAGAAGGTTACATACACTCAATTAGTATTTGGTAGCATTGGCTTTAAATTGTTTAAATTGGGTCAAGCGTTCCGGGTAGCCTTCCACAAGCTTCCCACAACAAGTTGAGTGATTTTTGGTCTATTCCTGCTGACAGAGCTGGTGTACCTGAGTCAGATTTGTAGGCCTCCTTGCTCGCACACGCTTTTTCAGTTCTGCCCACAAATTTTCTATTGGATTGAGGTCAGAGCTTTGTGATGGCCACTCCAATGCCTGGGGTCATTGTCCATTTGGAAGACCCATTTGCGACCAAGCTTTAACTTCCTGACTGATGTCTTGAGATGTTGCTTCAATATATCCACAGAAATTCCTTCCTCATGAAGCCATATATTTTGTGAAGTGCACCAGCCCCTCCTGCAGCAAAGCACCCCCAAAGAATGATGCTGCTACTCCTGTGCGTCAACATTGGGAGAGTGTTCTTCGGCTTGCAAGCCTCCACATTTTTCATCCTAACATAACCATGGTCGTTATGGCCAAACAGTTATATTTTTGTTTCATCAGACCAGAGGACATTTCTCCAAAAAGTACGATCTTTGTCCCCATGTGCAGTTGCAAACCGTAGTCTGGCTTTTGTATGGCAGTTTTGGAGCAGTTGCTTCTTCCTTGCTGAGCGGCCTTTCAGGTTATGTCAATATAGGACTCGTTTTACTGTGGATATAGATACTTTTGTACCCGTTTCCTCCAGCATCTTCACAAGGTCCTTTGCTGTTGTTCTGGGATTGATTTGCACTTTTTGCACCAGATTACTTTCATCTCTAGGAGACAGAACATGTCTCCTTCCTGAGCGGTATGACGGCTGCGTGGTCCCATGGTATTTATACTTGCGTACTATTGTTTGTACAGATGAACGTGGTACCTTCAGGGGTTTCGAAATTGCCCCCAAGGATGAATCACACTTGTGGAGGTCTACAAATGTTTTTTTTCTGAGGTCTTGGCTGATTTATTTTGATTTTCCCATGATATCAAGCAAACAGGCCCTGAGTTTGAAGGTAGGCCTTGAAATACATCCACAGGTACACCTCCAATTGACTCAAATGATGTCAAATATCCTATCAGAAGCTTCTGAAGCTATAACATAATTTTCTGGAATTTTCCAAGCTGTTTAAATTCACAGTCAACTTAGTGTATGTAAACTTCTGACCCACTGGAATTGTGATAGAGTGAATTATAAGTGAATTAATCTGTTGTTGGACAACAATTGTTGGAAAAATGACTTGTGTCATGCACAAAGTAGATGTCCTAGCCGACTTGCCAAAACTATAGTTTGTCAACAAGAAATTTGTGGAGTGGTTGAAAAACAAGTTTTAATCATGCCAAACTAAGTGTATGTAAACTTCCGACTTCAACTGTATGTCACCCTTCGAGTGTGCTCTACCAACCCCCCCTCTTTGTGCCTCCGACAGGACCCAGTCCCAAGCCTCCATCACATTCTGGACCCCTCCCTCTTTCAGGATTTCTATACCTCACACCCAGATAAGCCTAAATTCCTGAAACGCCCTCTACTGCTTGTTCCTGAAACGCCCTCTACTGCTCATCCTGTGTCTCCTTGACCTACCGCCACTCCCCCAGTACTCTCTCCCTCTCTCTATGTGGGTGGAGACAGGTGTGCTGGAGTCAGAGCTTATCCCCACCAGCTGCAACCTGTTCCATAATCAAGACCTCTACAAATAGTCAGCCCTGCCACTTCCACGCTGCCAGATCGTAATCTCTGCTCAGTCAGTCTATGTTAATAGCCGATTTTTACTATTCAGATCCTGTCGTCCTGTTGTGCCTGATTTCCTTGCCTGACGCTGTTTTCCTCTTTGCTATAGTTCTGCCATCTCTGACTCTGGTCCCTGTCTCCAGTCCCACATCTCGTCATCCTGCTACTCTGTCTTGGATTCCCCACTCTACTACTCCCTTGGATTCCCATCCAGACCTGCTTACCCTGTCTCAACCCTCTCGCCTCAGCCTCCGCACCTGGTTTCCAGCAACCCACTCCATCTCCCCCCGTGTGTCAAAAAAATACATTGGTTACTTCATCCCAGTCTCCTCTTCTGAGTCTGCTCTTGGGTTCCCCTGTTCCACTCAGCATAACAATTATAGATACATCAAGATGGCGCAGCAGTAAGACGTGTTTGTTTTCATCCCATGTAAACATGGTCTTTTTCTTTTTTTTTGTATACATTTAATTATATTTCAATCTCTTTTTTTCCATTTTGAATGAAATACAGTGCCTTGCGAAAGTATTCGGCCCCCTTGAACTTTGCGACCTTTTGCCACATTTCAGGCTTCAAACATAAAGATATAAAATTGTATTTTCTTGTGAAGAATCAACAACAAGTGGGACACAATCATGAAGTGGAATGACATTTATTGGATATTTCAAACTTTTTTAACAAATCAAAAACTGAAAAATTGGGCGTGCAAAATTATTCAGCCCCCTTAAGTTAATAATTTGTAGCGCCACCTTTTGCTGCGATTACAGCTGTAAGTCGCTTGGGGTATGTCTCTATCAGTTTTGCACATCGAGAGACTGACATTTTTTCCCATTCCTCCTTGCAAAACAGCTCGAGCTCAGTGAGGTTGGATGGAGAGCATTTGTGAACAGCAGTTTTCAGTTCTTTCCACAGATTCTCTATTGGATTCAGGTCTGGACTTTGACTTGGCCATTCTAACACCTGGATATGTTTATTTTTGAACCATTCCATTGTAGATTTTGGTTTATGTTTTGGATCATTGTCTTGTTGGAAGACAAATCTCCGTCCCAGTCTCAGGTCTTTTGCAGACTCCATCAGGTTTTCTTCCAGAATGGTCCTGTATTTGGCTCCATCCATCTTCCCATCAATTTTAACCATCTTCCCTGTCCCTGCTGAAGAAAATCAGGCCCAAACCATGATGCTGCCACCACCATGTTTGACAGTGGGGATGGTGTGTTCAGGGTGATGCGCTGTGTTGCTTTTACGCCAAACATAACGTTTTGCATTGTTGCCAAAAAGTTCAAATTTGGTTTCATCTGACCAGAGCACCTTCTTCCACATGTTTGGTGTGTCTCCCAGGTGGCTTGTGGCAAACTTTAAACGACACTTTTTATGGATATCTTTAAGAAATGGCTTTCTTCTTGCCACTCTTCCATAAAGGCCAGATTTGTGCAATATACGACTGATTGTTGTCCTATGGACAGAGTCTCCCACCTCAGCTGTAGATCTCTGCAGTTCATCCAGAGTGATCATGGGCCTCTTGGCTGCATCTCTGATCAGTCTTCTCCTTGTATGAGCTGAAAGTTTAGAGGGACGGCCAGGTCTTGGTAGATTTGCAGTGGTCTGATACTCCTTCCATTTCAATATTATCGCTTGCACAGTGCTCATTGGGATGTTTAAAGCTTGGGAAATATTTTTGTATCCAAATCCGGCTTTAAACTTCTTCACAACAGTATCTCGGACCTGCCTGGTGTGTTCCTTGTTCTTCATGATGCTCTCTGCGCTTTTAACGGACCTCTGAGACTATCACAGTGCAGGTGCATTTATACGGAGACTTGATTACACACAGGTGGATTGTATTTATCATCATTAGTCATTTAGGTCAACATTGGATCATTCAGAGATCCTCACTGAACTTCTGGAGAGAGTTTGCTGCACTGAAAGTAAAGGGGCTGAATAATTTTGCACGCCCAATTTTTCAGTTTTTGATTTGTTAAAAAAGTTTGAAATATCCAATAAATGTCGTTCCACTTCATGATTGTGTCCCACTTGTTGTTGATTCTTCACAAAAAAATACAGTTTTATATCTTTATGTTTGAAGCCTGAAATGTGGCAAAAGGTCGCAAAGTTCAAGGGGGCCGAATACTTTCACAAGGCACTGTATACCTTTCTGCAACCCACCTCACCCAATGTGGTACAGATAGGCTTTTTCTTTAGACCTTATAACTGGAACCTCCATCAGAAGCTAGCCAGATAATTAGCTACTAGCTATTTAGTTATTGTTAGCCTCTGCTAGCGGTCTTTACATTTAGCTCGCACTCTAGTCGCTTTTGCCCGGACAATACCTACCATTCTGCACAGCGCAATGTCAGCCCTGAGCATATCGGACTGCTTTTTTCCACTATGCTCTGGACCATTACACCGGATCTTCACAGCTAGCTAGTTGCTACCGAGTGGCTATTGTGGCTAACGCCCTTGTCCAAAAGCATGCACCAGTTAGCCTCGAGCTAGGCCCATCTCCCGGCTAGCAAAATAAGTACACCAACTTCAATACCTCTCTTGCCAATTGGCCTGGACCCTTTGTCGGGGTCCAGGCCAATTGGAGCCACGCCGATCCATCATATCTGGTCTGCTGACATAATTCTGCCAATGTGCTCTCAACCGGCCTCTGCGTCGTGGATGTTGATGATCCATCTGCTAGCCTGTGTCTCCCGCTCGCCTAGCATAGTAATCGACTACCGAACGGCTTCCTGTTTCATCTATTGCTGCTCATTGGACCCTATGATCACTTGGCTACATAGCTGATGCCTGCTAGACTGTTCATTAACACGGTACTTCATTTAGTTTCTGTCTGCCCCAGTCTCAAACTCAGGCCCTGTGTGTAGCTAACTGACCCTCTCTGCTCATTCATCGCCATTTTGCCGTTGTTGTCCTAGCTGTTTACCCGTTGTTGTCTCACCCATTGTTGTCTTAGCTCTCCCAATCAACACCTGTGATTGCTTTATGCCTTTCTCTAATGTCAATATGCCTTGTATACTGTTGTTTAGGGCAGATCTCATTGTTTTATTTTACTGCAGAGCCCCTAGTCCTGCTCAACATGCCTCAGATAGCCCCCTTGTCCCATCCCCCCAAGCATGTGGAGACCGCACCTAGCTTAACTGACTCCTCCAGAGATGCAACCTCTCTCATTGTCATTCAATGCCTAGGTTTACCTCCACTGTACTCGCACCCTACCGTACCCTTGTCTGTACACTATGCCCTGAATCTATTCTACCACGCCCAGAAATCTGCTCCTTTTATTCTCTGTTCCCAAAGCACTAGACGACCAGTTCTCATAGTCTTTAGCCGTACCCTCATCCTACTCCTGTTCCTCTGGTGATGTAGAGGTTAACCAAGCCCTGTGTGTCCCCAGGCGCTCTCATTTGTTGACTTCTGCAACTGTAAAAGCCTTGGGTTCATGCATGTTAACATCAGAACCCTCCTCCCTAAGTTTGTTTTATTCACCGCTTTAGCACACTCCGCCAACCCTGATTTCCTAGCTGTGTCTGAATTGGTTCACTCCAGACTTGACTGCCCTGGACCAGCACAAAAACACCCTGTGGCGTACTGCACTAGCTTCGAATAGTCCCCGCGATATGCAACTGTTCAGGGAAGTCAGGAACCAATACACAGTCAGTTTGGAAAGCAAAGGTTAGCTTTTTCAAGCAGAAATTTGCATCCTGTAGCACTAATTCCAAAAAGTTTTGGGACACTGTAAAGTCCATGGAGAATAAGAGCACCTCCTCTCAGCTGCCCACTGCACTGAGACTAGGAAACACTGTCACCACTGATAAATCCACGATAATTGAGAATTTCAATAGGCATTTCTCTACGGCTGGCCATGCTTTCCACCTGGCTACCCCGACCCCGGCCAACAGCTCTGCACCCCCCGCAGCAACTGGCCTATGCCCCCCCCCTCCTCTTCTCCATCACCTAATTCCAGACAGCTGATGTTCTGAAAGAGCTGCAAAACCTGGACCCCTACAAATCAGCTGGGCTAGACAATCTGGACCCTTTCTTTCTAAAATGATCTGCCGAAATTGTTGCAACCCCTACTACTAGCCGTTCAACCTCTCTTTCGTGTCGTCTGAGATTCCCAAAGATTGGAAAGCGGCTGCGGTCACCCCCCTCTTCAAAGGGGGGGACACTCTTGACCCAACTGCTACAGACCTATATCTATCCTACCCTGCCTTTCTAAGGTCTTCGGAAGCCAAGTCAACAAACAGTTTACCGACCATTTCGAATCCCACCGCACCTTCTCCGCTATGCAATATGGTTTCAGAGCTGGTCATGGGTGCATCTCAGCCACGCTCAAGGTCCTAAATGATATCTTAAACGCCATCAATAAGAAACAATACTGTGCAGCCGTATTCATTGACCTGGTCAAAGCTTTCGACTCTGTCAATCACCACATCCTCATCGGCAGACTCGATAGCCTTGGTTTCTCAAATGATTGCCTTGCCTGGTTCACCAACTACTTCTCTGATAGAGTTCAATGTGTCAAATCGGAGGGCCTGTTGTCCAGGCCTCTGGCAGTCTCTATGGGGGTGCCACAGGGTTCAATTCTTGGGCCCACTCTCTTCTCTGTATACATCAGTGATGTCGCTCTTGCTGCTGGTGAGTCTCTGATCCACCTCTACGCAGATGACACCATTCTGTATACTTCTGGCCCTTCTTTGGACACTGTGTTAACAACCCTCCAGACGAGCTTCAATGCCATACAACTGTCCTTCCATGGCCTCCAACTGCTCTTAAATACAAGTAAAACTAAATGCATGCTCTTCAACCGATCTCTGCCTGCAACTGCCCGCCCGTCCAGCATCACTACTCTGGACGGTTCTGACTTAGAATATGTGGACAACTACAAATACCTAGATGTCTGGTTAGACTGTAAACTCTCCTTCCAGACGCACATCAAATATCTGCAATCCAAAGTTAAATCTAGAATTGGCTTCCTATTTAGCAACAAAGCATCCTTCACTCATGCTGCCAATCATACCCTCGTAAAACTGACCATCCTACCGATCCTCATCTTCTGCGATGTTATTTACAAAATAGCCTCCAATACCCTACTCAATAAATTGTATGCAGTCTATCACAGTGCCATCCGTTTTGTCACCAAAGCCCCATATACTACATGGCACTGCGACCTGTACGCTCTCGTTGGCTGGCCCTCACTTCATACTCGTCGCCAAACCCACTGGCTCCAGGTCATCTACAAGACCCTGCTAGGTAAAGTCCCCCCTTATCTCAGCTCGCTGGTCACCATAGCATCACCCACCTGTAGCACGCGCTCCAGCAGGTATATCTCTCTGGTCACCCCCAAAACCAATTATTTCTTTGGCCGCCTCTCCTTCCAGTTCTCTGCTGCCAATGACTGGAACGAACTAAAAAAATCTCTGAAACTGGAAACACTTATCTCCCTCACTAGCTTTAAGCACCAGCTGTCAGAGCAGCTCACAGATTACTGCACCTGTACATAGCCCATCTATAATTTAGCCCAAACAACTACCCCTTCCCCTACTGTATTTATTTATTTATTTTGCTCCTTTGCACCCCATTATTTATATTTCTACTTTGCACATTCTTCCACTGCAAATCTACCATTCCAGTATTTTACTTTATTTAATTCGCCATCATGGCCTTTTTTTTGCCTTTACCTCCCTAATCTCACCTCATTTGCTCACATCAAAAATATAAGTATTTTTCTATTTAACTTTTTTTACCCCTTTTCTCCCCAATTTCGTGGTATCCAATTGTTTAGTAGCTACTATCTGGTCTCATTGCTACAACACCCGTACGGGCTCGGGAGAGCCCTGGCAACCTTGGTTAGCGCGCACTGCGACCTTGGCCAATTGTGCGTCGCTGCACGGACCTCCCGGTCGCGCCCGGTTGTGATAGAGCCTGTGCGGGAACCCAGAGTCTCTGGTGGCACAGCTGGTGCTGCAGTACAGCGCCCTTAACCACTGCGGCACCGGGGGGCCCATAGACTTATTTTTCTACTGTATTATTTACAGTATGTTTGTTTTACTCCATGTGTAACTCTGTGTTGTTGTATGTGTCGAACTCCTTTGCTTTATCTTGGCCAGGTCGCAATTGTAAATGAGAACTTGTTCTCAACTTGCCTACCTGGTTAAATAAAGGTGAAATAAATAAAATGAAAACATCTGCAAGTGTGACCTGTCTATTCAATGAAACTCCCATGTTCCATGACTGAATTGAATTTAACTTTCTGTCACTCAAACTCACTTCTACATCCTGTGGGGTGTGGCCAATTCAATTTGAATTTCAACTCATGAGTTAAATAGGAGTCAATTCCAAAATTCCGAATTGAGCCCAATCCTGGTATGTTTGTGTATGAATACTTTATTTGTCCATCTGATTGGACCATTTAGAGTTTGAATTTGTCTTTTTGACCTAGTATAACTTTGTTATTTTTCAGAATTAATGAGCATTAATTAACATGGTTACTTTGCCTCCGTTGGTGACCCTGGCATCTAATTTGTACTGAAGTCCATTTTGCTTTGTGTGGAGAGAGCAGAGTAGAGTTGGTGTGTGTAGGTCTCTACGCTACGAGCAGTGTGTCGCTCTTGGCTGGCATAAAGGCTATTCCATTAATAAGGCTATCTGATGAGCAGTATAATAGAGCTAAATGATTCATACCAACCCAGAAGCAATTGGATGGTTTACCATTAAGCTAATTGAACTATGCCACATCAAAACGATCTGCCAGGGCACAAAAGGAGGAGCAGGAAAAACACACTATAGGGCCTTCAATCTCAACTCTGGACTTCAAAACCAGTTCCACTGCATTTATTTATTTATTGTTGCCCTCTAATCAGGGACTGATTTAGACCTGTGGCACCAGGTGGCTGTAATTCATTATCAGGAAGAACAGAAAACCAGCACTCTTTGGACCTTGTAGGGTAAGAGTTGAGTACCCCTGCTATAGGGAATGAGATGGACCCCTTGGACGGTGACGTGGTTTACTCTTTCTTCAGGAGAAAAGACTGATTATGTTAACTGGTTGGTAGAGGACTGCTCTATAGACGCAGGATGTGAAAATAGTGATTGAAAACAACTCCCACGTCATGTATTCAAATGCACCCCTGCACAGTATGCATCAATAAGGACATGATTTCCTGTTTGGCTGATTGTTCTTGTTCTTGGACAGCTGGTAGTGAAGTGTATTATGGGTAAACAAACAATATTTGTTCTGCTGACAGATTTCACTTGCATTGATTATAGGCTCTGGCTAGTCTGATTCTGAACCCCTCTCTCTCTATCTCCTTTGCTTTCTCACCCCCCCCCCCCTATATCTCTGGTCTTGTCCGATTATTAACATTAACAGCCATGCAATGAATGACCAATGTTTAAAGATAAAAATGATTCCTGTTCTGGCACAGAGAACAGAGTGGCGAGCCTCATGTAAATCATATTACATTAAAGAATGAATAGGCAACATTTGTATTCTATAAATCAGAAGGGCAACCTCCAGGACGTAATACTTTCAGAATCTACCCAGGAAACTCTAGGCCAAGACTAATGGTTTAGCTGTATAAGTGATGGTGATGACCAAACGTTACAGGTTCAAATCCCCGCCGTACAGCTATCGTGCTCGAGACCGAGTCATGCAATCGGAGTCCCCTCACTAAATGTCCCGCCCGACAACTTATTATCTGTGCAAATTGATTAGGAAAGGATTTGGTACAAATATATGTAGCCTACAACTGTATAGTGGATTCATGCAAGTAGAGGATGTAAGCCAGCCAGACCCTGTCATGTGATGTCAGATGCAGTGGTGGACACTATCAGTCTCCATGATATCCTTTGATGCATTACATCATTCAACAATAAGCACATTCTGGATATCTGAGGCTTACAAATAACATTTTATAAGAAATATAAAATGTGACTACTTCCAAATAGCTTATAGTATATCAAAAGACTGGTTATATATGCTTAGTGCTATGACTGACAGCATATAGTACCATTATCATAAAGTATAAAACAAACAGATCATCAAAGGCGGGGCAATGTGACAGAATCACCTCTAGCTCACAAACACACAGATTACTACTGTTTTGTGAACTGAAAGAAGGAACTCGCTGCCAACCATAGCGATCATATTACATTACTTAATGTAGGCCTATTTTAATTCCTAATTCTATTCTGCCAACCTTCGGAGCGCCCTGACAACACGCCTATTACCGTGACATCAAGTGAACCAAGTGATATTCTGACAGCCTACACACCGATTAGTTTAGCAGAATCTCGCAGACAAAGAAGGACGGATTTTGCTCGGGACAGTCAGTGCGTTCCCAGAGCGCAGCGCGACATGCCGAGCCGATAGACCAACACACCTACACACACACTGATGGTTTGCTGTTGGGTCCGTGTGCTCCGGAGTAAGAGACAGAAAAAAAGCAAACGCGTGAGCACGCACAGGCACTGAGACAGCTGCGAACACAATCCAGCACAGTGACCATAATTATCCAGCTGTAGGCTATCGTAGCATACTCTTGTGGGTCTCCTTGTCGTTTTTTTTACGCGCGTCCTGGAGGGGTTCTCGACGGTTGGGTAGATTACGTCCGACATGTCAACGGTTACAGCTTCGGTCGTTGATGTTTCCAGAACTATTTATTCAACCAAAAACGGCAACCGTGGCCGTAATTATACAGGTAAGCGAGCTTCAGGATGTATCCAATGTGGTGATAAATGTCATGCCATTAGTACAGTGCCTACTTTATTGGAGGCATTATGGTGTTGTTTAATGGATTTGTTAAATATAGCTGTAAACTGTGTGAGTATACCATCACAGAGTAGGCCTACCAACATGTAGACTAATTTTGGGGAGAAAATGCATTCCATGACACACAAATAGCTCTTAATTTATACGATGTATCTGTACTCAATGAATTGCATTGCAGGAAAACAACATTAGGCCTACTTTCTGCAAGCTACGCATAATATGTTTGCAAACTATCACATGACAACAAAACATACATGTAATAAAAGGTCTTAACGTTTTATAAGCTATGGCTGTAATGGAATAATAGAGTAGCCAGCCTATGTTTATTCTGAGCCTGCACTGTAAATAAGGACAAAATAATGGAAAGGGCGAAGTGAGAGTGTGTTCCTATAGATCACATGGTCTGAGAAGCTGCAGGTGGCTTTCAGAATGCACTGTTTCTTAGTTTCACACCAACTAACACTGCGGTTGTACTGAGCTAGGATGTACAGCTACACTTTTAAACACACACATGCTCACTCTCTCTCTCTCTCTCTCTCTCTCTCTCTCTCTCTCTCTCTCTCTCTCTCACACACACACACACACACACACACACACACTCACAAGTTACATAAAATTGTCCTTGTGTACTAAATTTCTTTTGCATAAATATGGTGTTTTCTGTGGATCTGTTCTGGCTGGTGAGGTTTCATCAAGGCCTACTCAGCAATTTAACTCACCCTGCCAGCCCAGCCCAACTGACAGAGAAAACTGATATCTTTGATAAGAAATCTATGAGTCACAGACTGCTGGAGAGCGCTGTCTGCCTGCCCTGCAGAAATGATGGTTTATGAATTAGCCTACCATCCAATAGTCAGTCAGCAACATAACTCTCTTGCTTGCTGACTCTCTCTGTCTCTCTTTCTCACTCTTTCTCTCTCTCTCATTCTCTCTTGCTATAATTCAAAGGAATACTCTCATGAGTCTCAGAAGTCTTGGAATTTACTAACACTATTTCAAACCTTATCTGAATTAAAACAACTTGGTTTCTCTTTCAGATACGTTGAGTTCAGGAAGTAATTTCTTGAACATGTAGGACCTCTTGTGGTGGCAAGAAAAGACTGCAACAATTCCTAAACAATCGTAATAGGCCTAGGCTACATGATTTCACAGACAATGTCATTTGAAAATAGTGTTCGTAAATTCCAAAACTTCTGAGATTCGTGAGAGTATTCCTTTGAATTATAGTGAGAGAGAATGAGAGATTAATTACATTTTAATTTAATTACATTTCCGTTATACTCTTGAGGTGATAAGATGTGATGTGATGTGTTCCCAGTGAATGTGTTATTTGTTATATTAACCAATTACAGTAGCACAGCCAGTGTAGAAACAATTGACTGAACACGCTTCACAGGATGTGACATAGCTGTTTTGTTTATCCACAAGCTGTGGCTTACTTTGATTCCTTCCGAAATACACTCCTGTATATTTGCATTAGAGCAGTGTCATTCTGTTAAGGGTCATAGTTCAGTATGAAAACCAGAGCTCACAGCGGGAGTCAATTTTCCTGCTGCACCGTGCTGAGTCTGAAAACCAGCTGTTTAACATGGCCACAAATGGGACCTGAGTTTCTGCCAAGCTAGCAGGCCATTTATTTAATGATTTATCATGTTTCCTGCTTTGATACCATCAGCATTAGATGCAGCAAAGCGTACGGCTGCAGATTTGGTGTGTGTTTTTCTCACGCAATACTGAGCAGCCCCCAACAGGATTCGATGCAGAGTGTTCTGTAATGTAGTGTTCTGTGCTGAAAGGACGCAGCAGCATTCCATTGTGAGGGTTCCATGTGGTGCTCTCTCCTCTGAAAGTTCTGTTCTAGTTTGAGTTATCTGTTATGCTCACATATGGCTGTATATACCATAGTTACCGTCTCCCATCACCCCCTCCAGGCCAGTGCACGCCCATGCCCCAGCCCGCCCTGGGCACCCAGAAGATCATTCAGGGGAATGGCACCAATGTGGGCACGGTGATCACCCTGCAGTGCCCATCCAGACACCATCTGGTGGGGGGAAATGAGGTGTCCTGTGTTTGGGGCAGCAACAGTACCCAGTGGTCAGGAGGCTCTCCATGGTGTAAACGTATGTATCTGTGTCGTTCCACGAAAAGAGTGCCTTTTGCAACCCTTTGATATTTTATGTAGAAATTGTGGACAAATATAGAATTTTAAAAAGCCTGTTATATTAAATTAAGTGTAATTTAATATGAATGAAGGCTTGCTAAAGTGAAGTTCCAAAATTCAGAATTTTGACATGTCCCTCCTTCACACCTGTGTCACTTCTAGATATGTTTTATCTCACTTAATCCCCAAATTAATCTAAACAAACAATGAGCATTTAATAGTCAAATCATAGAGTAAAAGCAAGTGAGCTGTTTCTACTCTTTTTGGCCTTTTTCTGGTGTTTTGTGATAGAAAACTGAGTGGGTTGAGCGTAACATGTCAACCCCGTTACCCATAGATAGACGGGGTAGGAGTATTTTACCACATTTATTTTTGGTGTGAATCTTGCATTCAATTGTCACTCCCTGTTGTACAGAACAAGCTTTCATTCCTCCTGTCACGAGGGGATTCATTTTCTGATTTAAGAAGAAATCGTCAACCCTGTTACAGTCAACTCTGTTACTATGTTTGGTACTTAATAGGCACTTACTATATTATATATTTTTTATTTCAACTCTTGAGATGGGAAAACCTGTTTTTTATTAAGTTGAACATCTGCGATTTGAAAAACATTTTAGAAAGTTACACTTCTCAAAAGGCACCGAATGAGTCGAATGACTCATCTAATGCTGAGAGGATACTCACACATTTATGTACCACTGGTCTTTACTTGTAGGTGTTATAGTTACAGTTACAGTATGTTAGTATATGGCAGAGTTATGGCAGAGTTGGTCTGAGGACACCAGTCTACTCCTTTAGGACATGTTGTCATAGAAAATGACATACCAGCCAGCAATTAAAGCACTCCGCATTAGTACATTGCCAGTTATGTTTGTTCTTGAAATATTCATAGACGTCCTTTTCATATTTATAAGCCACTTATGTATAGCAGATTTGTATTCAATGAGGAACCGAAGTCCAAATGAGAGACTGTTAGGTTTGTCACTCTCTCACCCTTCTCCATCTGACTCTAGGGAGTCAGCTCATCTGGCCAATCAATGGCAGAGAGCATGTGAAGACAGCTGTCGCTTCAGTCATACACTATGGATGAGTCAGACTCTGCTTTATTGTGAAAATGAAAGTTGTCCTCTTAGGAAAGTGTGTGTGTGTGTGTGTGTGTGTGTGTGTGTGTGTGTGTGTGTGTGTGTGTGTGTGTGTGTGTGTGTGTGTGTGTGTGTGTGTGTGTGTGTGTGTGTGTGTGTGTGTGTGTGTGTGTGTGTGTGTGCGTGCATGCATGTGTAGGAGTATATTAAAGCTTCAGAATGCATTGAGTGGAAAAAGTGCATGGATTGCAAACTCCCTGCCTGTCAGCCTCTTAATTATTCTGAAATAGAGGAATATAGAGGAATATATTGGAGATAGTTTTATGTGCTCTCTGACCATGGGCAGTGTTATGTAGATGTCAATGTCATACTTTAGGTACCATGGTACCAAGGTACTTAATGATGTCTGTTATAAATGGATGCAATACACTTAAAAAGGCATTCAAATATATTTCCATCACTTTCTGGAGTGATTTGTTTTTATATATCTTGTTTGTTATCTGTAGACAGATCTCATAAATTAATTGATAGATGTTTTATCTTTTCTTCCAGCGGTGTCCCCGTCGGAAGACTTTGGGTTCCGTGTGGCAGTGGTGGCATCCATCATCAGCTGTGCCATCATCCTCCTCATGTCCATTGCCTTCATCACCTGCTGTCTGCTCGACTGTGTCACGGAGGAGGAGAAGAAGAAGGAGGAGAGGTGAGAGGAGAGATGGAGGGAGGAGAGGAGGTGAGGAGAGAGAGCGAGAGAAGAGCAGAGGAGGAGAGGAAGAAGGGTGAGAGGAGTGATGGAGGGAAAATGGGAGGAGAGGTGAGAGGAGTGAGGGAGGAGACAGGAGAGGCCGGGGGGAGAGATGGAAGTAGGATGGAAGGAGAGGTGAGAAGGAGAGACAGACTGGATATGTGAGAGTAGATAGTAGATGAGGACAGAGGTAGGAGAGGGAGGAGCCATGACTAGTGGAATGGGAGAAGGAGGAGAGGAGACCAAAAGATGAGACAGGACACATGAGAAGGAGAGTTGAACGGAAGAAAGGGGGGAGAGAAAGGAAAAGAGAAGACAGGTAGAGGTGAGAAACAAGCAAAAGATGGAGAGCTGTAATTTATACAATGTGGTAAAGGGGATTGATAGCAATATTGAGATGTACAGTAGCTATTGACAGTACAACATTTACATTTTAGCAGATGTCTTTATCCAGAGCAACTTAGTGAGTATATACATTTTCAGGTTTACAGTAATGACTACATACATTTTCATACTAGTCCCCCACGGGGATTGAACACACAAGCCTGGGGTTACAAGCATCATCCTCTACCAAGTAAGCAACATGGGACTATACAGATGTAGGATCTTAATTTAAGCCAGTTTGCTATAGCAGGAAAATAATCTTGCAGCAACAGGAAATGTGAATTATTTTGTGAATTATCATTAATGACATTTTTTGTGTGGGTTGATACATTTTTCTTTAGGGCAAATCAAGTCTGAAATTTCAAAGTCGAAATTATTAACTTTAGAAGCCTTTTTAAATCTCAAATACACTACAAGTTTGGATTTCCCACTGTTCAGGAAAATTCTCAGCAACAAAAGAGTGAACAAATTAAGATCCTACATCTGTAAAAACTTTTTTGGCGTTGCCAGGGAGACGCGTCTGTGGCACCAGCTAGAGCAAGTGGAACTGGAAGAGAACAGGGCCTCTCGCTATGGCCACAATGGCAGGAACAACAATAACAACACCCAGGAGAAGGCACTTACACCATGGGTCAACCATGACCCTTCAATGTGTGACAATAAGAGACCCAGCTGGTGAGGACTGTGTGTGTGTGTGTGTGTGTGTGTGTGTGTGTGTGTGTGTGTGTGTGTGTGTGTGTGTGTGTGTGTGTGTGTGTGTGTGTGTGTGTGTGTGTGTGTGTGTGTGCCTGCGTGCATATGCATGCGTGAGTGAGTGAGTGAGTGAGTGAGTGCATGCCTGTTCATGCTTGTCTGCCTTGCAAAGCTCAATGTCTCTGTGTCTGTCCTCTACAGGTATCATCAGTACCCCTATGCTCTGACTGGTCCAGTCCAGGCCTCCCCCACTGGCCCAGCCCTCAACTCAGCTCCTCTTCCCTGCAGAGGCTACAACCAGCCCATCCTCCCACACATCTCAGGCCTCTACCACAACCCAGGTCTGCCACACAATCCGGGCCTACTTCAAAACCCTATCCCAACCCAGTATCCAGGTCCACCTCGGACCACGGGCCAGGTTCCGAACCAAGTGGTACCCCCAGGCTCAGGCCTGGTCAGGCAGTATAGAGAACAGGAGGGCAGTGTATCTCCACTTCTGGAGAAGCCCTACAGGATGTGTCGACACCCCCTCTATGTCAAGGAGCGCCCCGTACGGGTCATATCCGTGTGAGGTCACAACCAGGAAGTGACTGAACATAGACCTCAGGGTCATGGATAAACTGAACATCAACCAGCTGGAAACTATATCCAAAAGGAAAGAGGACCACCTGAATTGTTATCAAGCCTATGCCATTATTAAGCAGGCACCAATGAATATCGCCGGACTCAATGACCACATGACCATTTATTAGTCATTTGACATTGACCTGCAGTAGACCATTCAGTGACAAGGCAGCATTTATAGGGTGCATCAGACATGTGCCTTAAACGCAGACCCTATCCCTCTGTACACTGCCTGAAGCGGAAAGTTGCGCTTACAGGGGAGAACTGTCTTTCTTCCATAGGAATCACTTATTATGTTGCTGCCTGATTTCACAGTGTTCCTCCTGGAAATGTACAATAGTAATAAACATGTGCACAGTAAATATTTCAGTTCTGAAATGGAATGTCCTGTATCTCTGAGCCATGAACTCTAGTAATTATGATTCTGGAAAGAATCATGTTGTACAGTATTCAGCATTTTTTTTATGTTTGATGCTTCTGCTTTGATGGATCAAGGGTTAGCATGTGTAGGCCTACATTTCCCAATCCTGTTGTGTACAATGTGGGATGGTACTTCATGGTATAAATAACTCTAACATGTTATTCTGTACTATTGGAATGTGAAGGGAATTTTGTGATACTTTTTAAAATTTTCCTATAGCCTACTGACAATGATGGTACGTTGTGCAAGTTGATTAGTCCCACTGCAGATGGATTGACAATTAATCATGTAATAAATGATATGTCCTTGAACTTTTCCAATCAATGAACAAAAATGTGGCAGAACCTTGCATGATCATCAGTTAGGAATACGATTGTAAAGGAGTTTTTACCAAAATAATCGAATCGAACCAAAATAGTCAGTCACCGAGTTAGGATGAGAGGTTTGCCGTCAATAAAACAACCAATCAATGAACAGACTATTTTTGAGTGATCCAAGAGACTCAATATTATACTCATGTGGGTGCCATATAAAACATATATAAGTTACATAGGCTACAGTGTAATTACAGTGTAGGTACACATTCTTGCATATTTTAGATCTCAGTCAGTGACGTGACAAATTAATTGTCATTAGTGCACCACTACAGTGGGGTCGGGGTGTTCGGCCGGGTGTGCGGTCATCACGGGAAGAGCGTCAAATTAGGGAGAGGAGAAAGTTAGCGAAGAGGCAGTCATTGGCGGCGAAGAGGCATCCGTTTTCTTCCATGGCAGGTTATTGAATTTGAATATAGCTTTTGTGGCTTTTGATTTATGGGTGAATCATGAGCTGCAGAGTACAATCTGTCACAACTGTCCACTATGTCTTCTCACCACCCCGGAACCTGTTGCATGCTGACCTTCTCAAGCTACAACAACTCAAACGAAAGTATTTAGTATTTAACTTCATTATTTTACCAACATGAAAGTAGATCCAAAATAATTGCAAGTGCTGTAAATTAGATTTTAGATTTTAATGTTTAGGCCTATATTGGCTAAACATTAATAAAATCAGGACCCTGTCTTTCAAAGATAATTTGTAAAAATCCAAATAACTTCACAGATCTTCATTGTAAAAGGTTTTAACACTGTTTCCCATGCTTGTTCAATGAACCATAAACAATCAATGAACATGCACCTGTGGAACGGTCGTTAAGACACTAACAGCTTACAGAAGGAAGGCAATTAAGGTCACAGTTATGAAAACATAGGACACTAAAGAGGCCTTTCTACTTACTCTGAAAAACACCAAAAGAAAGATGCCCAGTGTCCCAGCTCATCTGTGTGAACGTGCCGTAGGCATGCTGCAAGGAGGCATGAGGACTACAGATGTGGCTAGGGCAATAAATTGCAATGTCCGTACTGTGAGACGCCTAAGACAGTGCTACAGGACGGACAGCTGATCGTCCTCGCAGTGGCAGACCACGTGTAACAACACCTTCACAGGATCAGTACATCCGAACATTACACCTGCATGACAGGTACAGGATGGCAACATCAACTGCCCGAGTTACACCAGGAACGCACAATTCCTCCATCAGTGTTCAGACTATCCGCAATAGGTTGAGAGAGGCCGAACGGAGGACTTCACCAGACATCACTGGAAACAATGTCGCCTATGGGCACAAACCCACCATCACTGGACTAGCAAACAATGCACTTCACTTCACTCAATCCCATTGAGCACATCTGGGACCTGTTGGATTGGAGGTGGCAAATCTGGTGCAGTCCATGAGGAGGAGATGCACTGCAGTACTTAATGCAGCTGGTGGCCACACCAGATACTGACTGTTACTTTTGTGTCCCTTTGTTCAGGGGCACGTTATTCCATTTATGTTAGTCACATGTCTGTGGAAATTGTTCAGTTTATGTCTCAGTTGTTGAATCTTGTTATGTTCTTACAAATATGTACACGTTAAGTTTGCTGAAAATAAACGCAGTTGACAGTGAGAGGACGTCTTTTTTTGGCAGAGTTTATACATCTTCTAATTAAGGTGCTGCCCAAATGTGTGTTCTTTGTACCCTATTTCCTGTATTCCCCAGCTCCCTGGTCAGGCTCAGACAGCTACCATGAGCAGCTAAAAAGGAACTCCAAGTTCCTGTGTTTAGACCAGAGGATGCACACTGAGCTGGTGGGCAGGCTGGTGCTGCAGCTCAACAGGACCAACCCTCAAATACTTACTGACAAGGAGGCCCAGAGGGTAAGTAGCCTAGTGAGTATGCTAACTCTCTGAAGGGATTTAGGTTCACTACAGGTTGCACACAGCTTTACATCACTTTCGCCAGACCACCCTTACCCTCTAGGCTTTTACATATCTAGCTCTACATGGTCTTGCAATTTGTTGTGTTGTATTTTGTGATTCTAGGGAATACTGGGCAATAATAAGTCAGGATGAAGGCCTTATTACAGATCCATCAATGCATTATGGTTAATTGGACAGTTGACTGGACACTTGAGATTGGATGCTTGTCTAATTCTACAGTTCAGGAACCTGAGCGTGCCTACTGCGGTGCGATTGGCTGAGCTGCTGGTGTACTTACAGGGGAAGGGCGAGGAGGAGTTTCATGAGTTCTACAGGGGGCTTCAGATCCACACTGACAAGTTCTACTTTAACCCGCCTACCAGAGTCAGCCGAAGAAGAGGTACTGCAAGGAGAGGCAATGTGTGTGTCATTTTTTTTTCTCTCTCTCTCTCTCTCTCTCTCTCTCTGGCTGTCTGTCTCTGAGTGTGTTTCTCTCACTGTCTTTCTCTAACTGTCTGTCTTCCTCATTCTGTCTGTTTCCTGCAGTTGTATGCCTACTGTTTCTTTGTGATGCTGTGGAGACTGACTAACCGTGTTCCGTGTGTCTCTGTTCTAGAGCCTGCAGACCCAAAGGAGACTAACTGTGGGCCAAAGGAGACTAACTGTGGGCCGCCACATGGAGAGATATGTACTTAATGACAGGGGTAAATATACCCCATTACAGGGATAATAATAACTAACAACTTCAGATTAAGCCAAAGAAAACGTTGTGATACATTTAATAAACACAGAATACCAACAAAATAGATAAAACGGTGTAGCAGTAGCAGGAATAATTGCATCTAATTGGTAAAACCTGGTACTTTCACACTCATTTCTGTGGAGAAATGGCTAATTTCTCTGAAATTAAATGGAATGACTCTTATGTGTTGGAGCATCTGGTCCCTACTTGTCTGTACTACTCAACCCCTCCAGTGTTTCTATATGCAGGATAGTCCTGCCCCTCTCTGTTCTGATTATATAGTTTGATGCTTTATTTAAAGAGCAACACACATGTATATAACCTGTGAGCTTGTAAATATCCAGTGTTCGTGTAGATATACACTATATAAACAAATGTATGTTGTATCCCCTTCAAATTAGTGGATTCGGTGATTTCAGCCACACCCGTTGCTGACAGGCATATAAAATTGAGGACACAGCCATTGAATCTCCATAGACAAACATTGGCAGTAGAATGACCTCACAGAAGAGCTCTGTGACTTTCAACTTGGCACTGTCATAGGATGCCACCTTTCTAACAAGACAGTTTGTCAAAATGTCTGCCCTGCTACAGCTGCATAAAATCACCATGCGCAATGCCAAGAGTCAGCTGGAGTGGTGTAAAGCTTGCTGCCATTGGACTTTGGAGCAGTGGAAATGGATTCTGCCAAAATGGTTGCCAACCCTATTACTAGCCTGTTCAACCTCCCTTTCGTGTCGTCTGAGATTCCCAAAGATTGGAAAGCAGCTGCGGTCATCCCCATCTTCAAAGGGGGGGGACACTCTTGACCCAAACTGCTACAGACCTATATCTATCCTACCCTGCCTTTCTAAGGTCTTCGAAAGCCAAGTCAACAAACAGATTACCGACCATTTCGAATCTCACCATACCTTCTCTGCTATGCAATCTGGTTTCAGAGCTGGTCATGGGTGCACCTCAGCCACACTCAAGGTCCTAAACGATATCTTAACCTCCATCGATAAGAAACATTACTGTGCAGGCGTATTCATTGATCTGGCCAAGGCTTTCGACTCAGTCAATCACCACATCCTCATCGACAGACTCGACAGCCTTGGTTTCTCAAATGATTGCCTCGCCTGGTTCACCAACTACTTCTCTGATAGAGTTCAGTGTGTCAAATCGGAGGGTCTGCTGTCCAGACCTCTGGGAGTCTCTATGGGGGTGCCACAGGGTTCAATTATTGTACCGACTCTCTTCTCTGTATACATCAATGATGTCACTCTTGCTGCTGGTGAGTCTCTGATCCACCTCTACGCAGACAACACCATTCTGTATACTTCTGGCCCTTCTTTGGACACTGTGTTAACAACCTTCCAGGCAAGCTTCAATGCCATACAACTGTCCTTCCGTGGCCTCCAATTGCTCTTAAATACAAGTAAAACTAAATGCATGCTCTTCAACCGATCGCTGCCTGCACCAGCCCGCCTGTCCAACATCACTACTCAGGACGGCTCTGACTTTGAATACGTGGACAACTACAAATACCTAGGTGTCTGGTTAGACTGTAAACTCTCCTTCCAGACCCACATCAAACATCTCCAATCCAAAGTTAAATCTAGAATTGGCTTCCTATTTCGCAACAAAGCATCCTTCACTCATGCTGCCAAACATACCCTTGTTAAACTGACCATCCTACCAATCCTCGACTTTGGCGATGCCATTTACAAAATGGCCTCCAATACCCTACTCAACAAATTGGATTCAGTCTATCACAGTGCCATCCGTTTTGTCACCAAAGCCCCATATACTACCCACCATTGCGATCTGTACGCTCTCGTTGGCTGGCCCTCGCTTCATACTCGTCGCCAAACCCACTGGCTCCATGTCATCTACAAGACCCTGCTAGGTAAAGTCCCCCCTTATCTCTGCTCGCTGGTCACCATAGCATCACCCACCTGTAGCACGCGCTCCAGCAGGTATATCTCTCTGGTCACCCCCAAAACAAATTATTTATTTGGCTGCCTCTCCTTCCAGTTCTCTGCTGCCAATGACTGGAACGAACTACAAAAATCTCTGAAACTGGAAACACTTATCTCCCTCACTAGCTTTAAGCACCAGCTGTCAGAGCAGCTCACAGATTACTGCACCTGTACATAGCCCATCTATAATTTAGCCCAAACAACTACCCCTTCCCCTACTGTATTTATTTATTTATTTTGCTCCTTTGCACCCCATATACTACCCACCATTGCGACCTGTACGCTCTCGTTGGCTGGCCCTCGCTTCATACTCGTCACCAAACCCACTGGCTCCATGTCATCTACAAGACCCTGCTAGGTAAAGTCCCCCCTTATCTCAGCTCGCTGGTCACCATAGCATCACCCACCTGTAGCACGCGCTCCAGCAGGTATATCTCTGGTCACCCCCAAAACCAATTATTTCTTTGGCCGCCTCTCCTTCCAGTTCTCTGCTGCCAATGACTGGAACGAACTACAAAAATCTCTGAAACTGGAAACACTTATCTCCCTCACTAGCTTTAAGCATCAACTGTCAGAGCAGCTCACAGATTACTGCACCTGTACATAGCCTACCTATAATTTAGCCCAAACATCTACCTCTTTCCCTACTGTATTTATTTGATTTATTTTGCTCCTTTGCATCTATTATTTGTATTTCTACTTTGCACATTCTTCCACTGCAAATCTACCATTCCAGTGTTTTACTTGCTATATTGTATTTACTTTGCCACCATGGACTTTTTTTTGCCTTTACCTCCCTTATCTCACCTCATTTGCTCACATCGTATATAGACTTGTTTATACTGTATTATTGACTGTATGTTTGTTTTACTCCACGTGTAACTCTGTGTCGTTGTATGTGTCGAACTGCTTTGCTTTATCTTGGCCAGGTCACAATTGTAAATGAGAACTTGTTCTCAACTTGCCTACCTGGTTAAATAAAGGTGAAATAATAAAAAATAAAAAAATAAAACATTCTCTGGAGTGAAGAAACACGATTCACCATCTGGCAGTCCGACGGACGAATCTGGGTTTGGCGGATGCCAGGAGAACACTAACAGCCCGAATGTGTGCCAACTGTAAAATTTGGTGGAGGAGGAATAATGGTCTGGGGCTGTTTCTCATGATTTGGGCTAGACCCTATAGTTCCAGTGAAGGAAAATCTTAACACTATAGCATACAATGACATTCTAGACGATTCTGTGCTTCCAACTTTGTGGCAATGCCCTGTGCATAAAGCAAGGCCCATACAGAAATGGTTTGTAAAGATCGGTGTGGAAGAACTTGACTGACCTGCACAGAGCCCTGACCTCAACCCTATTGAACACCTTTGGGATGAATTGGAACTGCAACTGCAAGCCAGCCCTAATCGCCCAACATTAGTGCCCGACTTCACTAATGCTCTTGTGGCTGAATGGAAGCAAGTCCCCGCAGCAATGTCCAACATCTAGTGGGAAGCCTTCCCAGAAGAGTGGAGGCTGTTATAGCAGCAAAGGGGGGACCAACTCCATAATAACGCCCATGATTTCACGAGCATGTATCTACATACTTTTGGTAATATACAGGGTATTCGAAAACTATTCAGACCCTGTAACTTTTTCCACATTATGTTACTTTACAGCCTTAATATAAAATGGATTAAATTGTTTTTTCCCCTCATCAATCTACACACAATACCCCATAATCACAAAGTAAAAACAGGTTTTTAGAAATGTTGGCTAATTTATAAAAAACTGAAATATCACATTTACATAAGTATTCAGACCCTCTACTCAGTACTTTGTTGAAGCACCTTTGGCAGCGATTACAGCCTTGAGTCTTGTTAGGTATGATGCTGCAAGCTTGGCACATCTGTATTTGGGGAGTTTCTCCCATTCTTCTTTGCAGCTCCTCTCAAGGTATGTCAGGTTGGATGGGGAGAGTCGCTGCCCAGCTATTTTCAGGTCTTTCCAGAGATGTTAGATAGGGTTCAAGTCAAGGTTCTGGCTGATCCACTCAAGGACATTCAGAGACTTGTCCCGAAGCCAGTTTTGCATTGTCTTGGCTGTGTGCTTAGGGTCGTAGTCCTATTGGAAGGTGAACCTTCACCTCAGTCTGAGGTCCTGAGCACTCTGGAGCAGGTTTTCATCAAGGATCTCTCTGTACTTTGCTTTCCCTCGATCCTGACTAGTCACACCTGCCACTGAATAACATCCCCAAAGCATGATGCTGCCACCACCATGCTTCACCGTAGGGATGGTGCCAGGTTTCCTCCAGATGTGACCCTTGACATTCAGGCCAAAGAGTTCAATCCCGGTTTCATCAGAACAGAGAATCTTGGTTCTCATGGTCTGAGAGTCTTTAGGTGCCTTTTTGAAAACTCCAAGCGGGCTGTCATGTGCCTTTTACTGAGGAGTGGCTTCCATCTGGCCACTCTACCATAAAGGCCTGATTGGTGGAGTGCTGCTGAGAAGGTTGTCCTTCTTGGATTTTATCCCATCTCCACAGAGGAACTCTGGAGCTCTGTCAGAGTGACAAAGTTTTGGTGGTTTCAAATTTCTTCCATTTAAGAATGATGGAGGACACTGTGTTCTTAGGGACATTCAATGCTGCAGCATTTTTTGGGGATCCTTCCCCAGACCTGTGCCTCAATACAATTCCTTCGACCTCATGGCTTGGTTTTTGATCTGACATGCACTGTCAACTTGGGGATCTTACATAGACAGGTGTGTGCCTACCAAATCATGTCCAATCTATTGAATTTACAACAGGTGGACTCCAATCAAGTTGTAGAAACATTTCAATGATGATCAATGGAAACAGGATGCACCTGAGGTCAATTTTGAGTCTCATAGTAAAGGGTCTGAATATATAAATAAGGTATTTCTGTTTTTTTATTTTATTTTTTGCTAACATTTCCAAAAACCTGTTTTCGCTTTGTCGTTATGGGGTATAGTGTGTAGACTGTTGAGAAAAATAAATAAATGTAATCCATTTTAGAATAAGTCTGTAATGTAACAAAATGTGGAAAAAGTCAAGGGGTCTGAATACTTTCCAAATGCAGTGTAGTGTACTTTATAAAGCACCTGTAGTTTTCTTTTAGAATGCACATTTTATGGATACCTAACAACTGTATAGTATGAATGTGTTTCTGTTTTAAATGCATTTGACTATTTTGGAAAAGAGTTTTGTCGAACTGCTGCTTCTTATCGAAGTATCCACCCCATAAATGTAATCAAGATTTGTTTTGCATTCAGCCCTGTCACCTCCAAAGCATGTGGTTAATTAATATTTTAGTATTCCTCCATTCAGAGTATAATCAGTCCCTACGCTCTGCTTTTACCCACACACACACGTAAACCAACCTCCTCATTCCTTTGAAGATGTTGTTATGCTTACAGTAGGTCAAAGGTAATGTCAGACAGAAAAGTGCGTCATCTCTGATATACAGCTCTAATGAACCGGTAACTGCTAATCACGTGACAAAGAAAGGGATGTTTTCTTTAGAGGAAGCCATGTGCATAACGTCACTCAGTATGATGATGCTGCCTGCCTGCCTGCCTGCCTGCCTGCCTGCCTGCCTGTCTGTCTGTCTGTCTGTTTGTCTGTCTCTACCTCTCTCTGCCGGACCTCTGTTCTTTCTGAGTTGTTTTAGTCTTGCAGTGGGCTAAGCCTCCATAGCAATAGAGAATATTGCTATGGAGGTAAGTCCTTCAGTCAGGGAGAAGGTTTACCATTAAATAATTGAAAATAACATAGAAACTGATGTGCAGTGTGCAATTACGTGCACAATGATGTGCACAGAGCATGTTTTAATGTTTCATGCCTTTGTGTCATCAATGGCACAAGGGCACCTATCTTGCTCTCATTCACATCTCTCTGTTTGTCTCTCCCTGCCTCTCCATTCATCCTGTACTCTATTTCTCCCTTCTGTCCCCTCTGTCTCATACCAACAGAGGGTAATTTGAGTGGTACTGGTCCATTTCTGAGCTTCTCAGTGCTGGGACTGGGCAGTGGGGCCAGTGAGGTTCTCTTAGCCAATGCCAAGGACTGATCCAGAATACAATAAAGTCATATTTGGGGAGAAATGCTCAATAAATATATTTTGGGAAAATGCTAAACAAATCTCTTTGCAATGCCAAACGTTCACCAGCAGGGGAAACCTTTTTTAAAGGATGTGTACATGCTTTGTAAGTGAATTGTACTTTAACAGTACCCCTGAATTTTTAAATTGACATTTGACCTATTCACTATATATGTGAGAGTCAGTGCCTCTATGTTCTGTGTCATCTACGCCTACTGGATTTAAAACCCATCTTAAACACCACAGGAAAACAAAATGCCCTGGTTAACTTAATCTGAACCTTTAAATCTAAGTGAAATTCCTAAACATTTAGTTTGAAGGTCTACAGCTCAGAGCAAATGTACGGCCTTTTTCAAAGGGAATGGATGATTTCTCCACATATCAGGATTATAAGTGTGCAGACTGAACACCTCACTCGTCTGTTGTTTGAACGTTGTCACTGTTTTGTGTGACACTGAGTGTTTGGACAAATCTCAAATGACACCCTATTCCATTTAAAGTGCACTGTGTTGGTTTGACCAAGTTGAGACTAAGGCTTGTCTCATGTAGTCCCACATGGACACACAGCCTCTGTCCTCACCAACACGTTCACTGTCACCGCTCACCGCCTTCTAAAACTGTGATCAATAATCAACAGCTTGTTGACAGTCTCCAAGACAACCGTATGCATTACTACTGGCATGTCTTCCCATGTAGTTGTACTGAGAGTCTTGTTAAATACTGAAAGCACTTATGTCTTACCCCTTGTTACCATAGAACTGAGGAATATCACCATAATAAACTGAAAACTTTGTTCAAGTCTAATCTTGAGTTTTCTTTTGATTGGCAGGGGTTAAAAATACTGTACACCAGCATAGGGTAAAAAAAAAAAAAAGAGGCAAACACAAGGAAGAAACATCTGGTAAAACTTATTTGATAAAACACCAAACCCTATGTCAAGACCTGACCATAGAGAGCCATTGTTTCTCTATGGTGTAGTATGTCAGGGCATGACTGGAGTTATTCTAGTTCATTATTTCTATGTGGTGTTCTAGTTAAATGTTTCTATGTTGGTGATTTGTATGATTCCCAATTAGAGGCAGATGGTAATCGTTGTCTCTAAATGGGGATCATATTTAAGTAGTGTTTGTGGGGTATTGTATTTTGAGTTAGTGTATGTAGCACCTCTGTAGTCATGGTTCATTGTTCGTTTCTTCTTTTGTTTAAAGTTTCGCGTTTGATAAATGATGTGGAACTCAACATCCGCTGCGCCTTGGTCCGTCTCTACAAACGAACGTGACACCCTAAGAAAATCAGGGTTGGGAAACTAAAAATCCACAACCTCACACTTATAGACAGTCAACATTTGAATGGTTTACATAGATTTACACATTTAAGTATTCACAAAACCAGAGACAGAAAAGTGATTATTTTACCAATAACAATGCACATAAATCAAGTGCTTTTGGAGTACATGGGAGAAAGCGAAAATACTCTTATGTACTCTCAGAAGATGCTTCTGATGTTAGATTCTGCTACCAGAGCAGGAGAAAGATCTGTGATAAAGCTAATGTAATATTGTGTAATACAAAGATCTATCTTTATTTACCCTTTCATTTTGTTTACATTTTTTCACTGTCTCTATGCACATTCTACACACTGCCACTCCAACACACTCACACAGACACTTTATTTGCTCACATACACAACACGCACACACATTCATACTGACCACACACACACACACACACACACACACACACACACACACACACACACACACACACACACACACACACACACACACACACATACAATAATCATATATGCTGCTGCTACTCTGTTTATCATATATCCTGATGCCTAGTTACCTTACATACATATCTAACCTACAGTGGAGGCTACTGAGGGGAGGATGGCTCAAAAATAATGGCTGGAATGGAGTCAATGGAATGGTATCAAACATGTGGTTTGATACCATTCCATTGACTCCATTCCAGACATTAACGTGAGGCATCCTCCCCCCCAGCAGCCTCCACTTCTAACCTACCACTCCAATATCCCTGCACAATATAAATATGGTATTGGCACTGACCCTGGAACTGACACTGTATATGGTTTACTTACTTTCTCGTGTTCTTCTTATTTCTATTTATTGTGTTTTTGTTCTACTTTACTTTTTTAAAATGTAAATGAATTTCACTGTGTTAGTGCACGTGAGAATAAAAGCTCTCACGTCATTGCAATGGCACCAAATATACCACTAGAGTGCTCTGCTGACCTGGCTCAGAGACTTCTATGGCAAAGGATGATGATGAAATGAGCTCCTATGAAGATAATAAAAAAGTGCCAGAGTAGTTTTATACTTTCATTCCTTTCTGCAGGCGATAGGAACTGACAGGTTAGGTGTACTAGCATTCTGCAGATACATCCAGTTGTTTCTCTTCAAAGGCAACTACTCTAAGCAGGGGCGCATCAAGATACAATGATACAATGTATTTTTTTGAACAATGCATTTTCCAAACATCCCTGATTGAAGAGGGGATGGTTAAAGAATAGTTAATAGTTAATAGTCAATACTGTGGATTTATTTCTGTATTTCATGGTTGCAACTTGTCTACAGTGTTCCTATCATCTAGTTTAAACAGTACTGCAAAAAAAGTTACATCCAGACTGCATCAAACATGATTTAGACCTTGTTTATGGAAAATGTTTATTTCTGTATTTCATAGTTACTACTTGCTGAAAATGGTCCACAGTGTTCCTATCATCTAGTTTAAACAGTACTGCAAAACAATTTACTTACAGAGTGCATCAAACATGATTTAGACCTTGTTTATGGAAAAGTGTTGATTTCTGTACTTCAATGTTGCAACTTGCTGAAAACTGTCCACAGTGTTCCTATCATCTAGTTTCAACAGTTCTGCAAAAAAAAAAGAATACTTCCAGAGTGCATCAAACATGATTTAGACCTTGTTTATGACAACGTGGTTATTTCTGTATTTCATGGGTGCAACTTGCTATAATTGTCCACAGTGTTCCTATCATCTAGTTTATACCGTACTGCAAACAATTTTCCTTAAAGATAGCATCAAACATGATTTAGACCTTGTTTATGGAAAATGTTTATTTCTGTATTTCATGTATGTATGAGTCTGAAAGTGAGTATTTGCGCGTGTGAGTAGATTGGGTGTTGAGGTCATAGGTGCAACTGTAAGCAATTCCGTTCTCAAATGTCTGTTTAATGTGAGAAACAAAATTAAAAACACCTGTTAGACCATTACAATGGGGACTGCCATGCATTTTTACTATTACCAACAAGACAACGAAGTGATACGTGCCATGGAGACTTATAACGGATACTTTCCAAACACCAAAAGTTCCCACGCTGAGCGATATTGTTTACTACACTATTATGCATACAATCCAAGTCATACGTTTTATTGTCATTCATACTCTTATTTTTTAACCAAATATCTTTGCAAAAGTGTTCATTGTGTCAATTCAGAGCTCGGAAATATTGGAATAATGTGCTTAAGGGGACTGACACCCAAGGCGCACAACAGGATAACACAACAACCACATTTTCAATTGACAAGCATTGCTTTATGGATGTGGTCGATAGATTTGTATAGGCATATATAAACAATGTATTTAACTTGTTAACCAAGATTGGATTAGTTGGTCTAAGCAACATGCACCTGGATAATCGCGTCATGAATCGGGACGGGCTCCTTCGTCCTCATATACACATTATGACATAATAAAGACTTTAATCTTTCACGAATTAAAGACATAGAAGCATACCCAATTATACAGGTTCTACACATTCCATTTTTCCATGGCAATAGAATGTCAACATTCTATTTTGCGCCAAACGTCGCCTACAACTCAATTCTAAGTGCAGCATATTGGACGACTCCACAGTCATTGATCATTCGCGACTTTAAGTCATTCCTGTTATCTCTAGAGCAACCCGTATGTCTATAGCGCTGCATTTCTTCCCCATCTTATCATGGATATGGTTTGGTGCATTCCGGAGTTCACTTGTGGTCCCACAATGGTAATCTTAGGAGAAATTCATTTTAGCATACTGTAAATGCCGGTGCATAATGTGAATAACAAAGCATCCTTATTTCATTTATTTTCATTCATTCTTCAAAGGAATTCTGTAGAAGTAGCCTTTATTTTCAGACTCTGCAGGCCTGCTGGAAGGAAACATATTACAATAAACAGGTAAGATCCATCCCATAAAAACATAAACAGAAAGAGAATTGTATTTCAAGACAGTTTAGAGAAGGTGGTCATAAGAGTTCTTAATATCACTTGCAAATTGTGGGGCATGAGAAGTTGTGAAATGTTGCGAGAGGCCCTTCTGAAAGCACATGATATGGTATTTCGTGGCACGGTCTCACACCTTACCTCATCTTGCAGAAGAAGCTCATGGTCCACTATCTGCTGCTCCAGAGTCAAGGCCAGGTCCCGCCCCATGTCACCACGGAGCATATGAGCAACTGGCTGGTGTCTCAGGGCAAAAAATCCCTTAGGGAGAGGTGAGTACCACGTCAGCACTCACCTTCACTGCCATTCCCTGCCACCAGCAGCACTCCAGGAGGTGTGGGGAAAATAACCAACAGAAAAATCAGAAGCCAGGAAAGTTGAATTGCTCTGTGTTTTATTTGAAGGGTGTGGAAGAAAACCCTGGAGGAGGGAAACGACCTCGCTCGGCTGGTAAGGGAATGAGAGGTAGAGACATACTACAAGTTAGTGAGCTCTTTACTAGCCTTTCAACAACGAGTTAGTACAGCAGAATAGATCTGTTGTGAAATTACACTAACGGGACTTCCTGTTTCATACTGCAGGCCTGGGAAGTAAACACTTGCCTAAAAATGATGGACATAGAGCACAAGGCTTTCTGCAAGCTCCGCCGCTCCATGCACCCCACCTCGCCAGCTGACATGTGAGTTCCATGTACTGCCCTGCATATGACTTGATCCATTTATCTACACATCTGGAACTACACAGAAACAGACTAAGACAGTGTTCTATGTGAGCACATTACACATTGTTTGTCTTTTTGTTGATTTCAGCGATTCTCAGGTCCACAGCATCTGGGCGAGCAGTCCAATGAGCCCCGTAGCAACCTGCTCAGCCCATCTCAGGTGGTGGTGGAGCCCAGGCTCCTCCTGGCCCTGTGGCTGCAACCAGAGGAAGGCCATTCAGAGCACCCAATCCTTATAAGCGGGATGGCCGTGGGGATGGTGGAGGCCGTAGTGGAGAAGCTCTCCTGCATGTTAAAGGACCCTTCCCTTCACATCCCCTTCTCCCGGGCTGCTGCTTTTGACTCTGTGCGGTTGATCCTTGGGAGAATCAGTCAGTCCTTCTCCACCGATGACCTGCAGAGTCCTTTTTATATGAGCTCTGTCTGTACCTTTGTGGCAGAAGAGTTGTAGAGCTGCTTCCAGCCCCCGGCAGCCACCCTACCAGTTCCCCCTGTCCTCGTGGTGGCCGTTTCCACCACACTACCAGCTGACATCCAAGCAGGTGAGTAGAAATGATAGAGAGCACTGACAGATGCCTGTTCTGATGACATCTTGGTCAGGATCAGGATTGTTGTTGTCACCCATAACACAGACCCGGCATCTTCCCATCTAGAGGTTGTAGACATCACCCCTAACACAGAGGCAGACCCAGCTTCTTCCCACCTGGAGGTTGAGGACATCACCCCTAACACAGAGGCAGACCCGGCATCTTCCCACCTGGAGGTTCAAGACATCACCACGAACACAGAGGCAGACCCAGATTCTTCCCACCTGGAGGTTGAGGACATCACCCCTAACACAGAGGCAGATCCGGCTTCTTTCCACCTGAATGTGGTGGACATCACCTCTAATACAGAGGCAGATCCGGCTTCTTCCCACCTGAATGTGGTGGACATCACCTCTAATACAGAGGCAGACCCGGCTTCTTCCCACCTGAATGTTGTGGACATCACCCCTAATACAGAGGCAGAGCCCATCTCTTCCCTGTTGGAGGTTGTGGACGTCACACCAGAAGAAAGGACTCTCACGATGGCCGTCTTCGCCACTCTGCCAGCTGACATCCAAGCAGGTGAGTAACACTTAGAGAGCACTCTGATAGGTACCGTTTGTCATGACATCTTAGTAGAACCTTTCAACTGGCCAGTGTTAAGAAGCTAAGGTTTGCATTTGTTTACATTCTGTTCCTATTTTTTCCCTTTCCAGAGGATGTTGCTGTGGTCATCCCGGATGTCACCCCACACGTCACCAAGGACGTGACACTGGATGTTCCATGCAGAGCTAGGAAAGGGGCAGTCCCTGCGATTATTTTGCAGGCTTTGGAGGGCAGTGTGCTGCTGTGCCTGCCACAAGGAAGAGGAGGAATAATATTAATTATTCATCAGACCTTCAGAAATGGGATTGAACCCTAGACCATTAAATTATTTGCATTATAATTGGATTCAATTCTGCTTTTCTGTTTACTACTTAATTTCAGAAAATTTCTATAAACTTTCACTTTGCAAGTGTGGAGTAGGTTATGTAAATAAGTGGGAAACATCACAATTTTAATGCTTTTAATAATTTACTTTGTAAATGTAAAAAAAAAAAAATCTTATTTGACAACCAAAAAACGGAGGGCGCTCAACCAACTTTCAGTTGGGGTGCAACCAAAAATTTGAATCATGGAAACTCTCATCAGTGCAACTCTTGCTCAATATAAAAAAATGCATTGTTTTATTCAGGCAAGGTTAAAAGATTAACGTTTCGGCCTAGTCTATGACGATATGCAAGTTGTGTTTGCCCAGGAAAAGGGTGACCCCAGACTCACCCTGATTTTTGAGGGTTGAAGACAGTGAAAAATGATCATTAACTAAATGGGACTTGTCAATTCTTGAATAAAAATCTTTAATGAACATGAATTTAAATACAATTGACTTGAGGATCAGAGCAGGCAGGCTGACTGGCTAGCCCTGAAGGCCCTCTGCCTCTACCTCTGTGTGGTCCATCTCAACCAAGAGGTTGTGTGGGTTGTCTTTCTCTCTGTGGGTGTGATTCACTATGACCTCTCCCTCTGCCTGCCATTTGGCTGATCAGAAGCCTTCTGCTCTTTCTTGCTCACATGAACAGGAGGAATGGCCTCTGGGGTAACCTCCTCCTCTATCTAACGCCTCTTCCACCTCCTCTTTCTGACTGTTCGACTGAGGTCACTCGTTCTCTCTCCCTGGGTGTTGGATAGTTCCCCCTCCTCTGTGTCTTTGTGAGGGTGAAGGGAGTTATCCTGTTCCGGCTCCCTCTAAGGGTGTGCACCGTAATCTCTTTCGGTGTGTTGAGGGGTTCAGTGGTTTGGAGGGAGTCTGAAGTTTGAACTCTAGCGATGAGTGTGGGGTCTGTCCCGTGGTGGTGTCCTCCACCCTCCTAAGGAGGAGCCACTGAGACATGTGATGAGGCCAATGAAGATTACTCTGCAAGGACGGGATAGGACACATCACAACACTGCTGCTCATTCATATTCAAACACACCTCAGATTACGGACACAAATTGATTTTTGAAAACAGAGAACAATCGACTGGAAAATGCCTGGGTGCTTTTCAAGACTGGCGGAGAGAGTGTGTGGACGTCGGCGGCCTACTGCGTCGACAGGTTGTTCAAATTCATTTGTGGCTTGTTTTTCTTGTCTTTTTCTGTTTTGCAGGGTTTGTGATCGTCGACAGGTGGACAGCGACAGCGACTTCGAAGAGGGTATGTGGAGTTTTAAACTCTTCTTTTACTACATTTAACAATGTCATTATAATTTGCGAAATGTTGTGTATTTCTATCATTCAGACTTGGTAAAAATGCTTGTGCTAGAGATGTTGTAGCTAGCTAGCTTGCTAGCTAACATTAACTTTAGTAAGACTTTTGCTACCTAGCTAGCTAGTATTAGCAATCTTGCTACATTTTCTCTCCTAACAATAGTTTATTTTATATTCCAATGTTCCTCATTTTAGAAACAACTGTCCTGGATGAGATCCAGTTGAATGTGCCATTGGATGATGTGCCAGATGTTCCACAGCTGCCAGTCCTCCTTGATGTCCAGAATGCTGCTATCATCCTTGAGGATGTGCCAGATGTGCAGACTATCCTTGAGGTACAATTTTCTGAAAGTTTGGGGTTTTATGTTTGAAAAATATCCCAGATATTCAAGTTGTGTCTCTTTGACATGAAACAAATCTCTTGTCTGCTTTCTGCTTTAGGAGCCCCCTGTACTGTGGGCCTGTTGTGATCAGGGTAAGAGATCCCCCCCCCCCCCCCCCATTAATATATTGTAATAACGCCGGTCCGGCGGTTAAAGCTTGGAGAACTTTCCAGTTCATCAGCCCCATCATCACCTACATGCGTGGGGGATCCCAGGTATGTGTCTTTGTAACTAGCTAATCCTAATCTACATGGTCAGTCATTTGATCTTGATGGAAATGTGTCACAGCAATTGCTGAAGTGGTTTTGTTGATGTTGTCTTGTTGTTTATCACAACAGCAGGTGGTGGTGAGGATGCACCACGTGAGTAGGGTGAGAGGCCTGGTGTTGAGTCAGCCAGGGATAGTCCAGAGGGCATCCCCTACTGTGCCACCAAAGTGCAGTCCATCCCTTGGATCCAGGTAAGACGTAAATACTACTGAAATAGTATTAGATTAGGCTTTTCTTCACTTATTCCATTTGGCCTTAACATGTATTCTCTCTCTGTCAGCGTGTGGCTGGCAGGGTGACCCACTATGCGTCTCACCTCCCCCACGGGACGTCTGTTGGACGTGACGCTTGGCTGCTACCAGGTAAATAAACTATTTCCTATGTATATAGACTAGACATTACTGGGCATTTTTGCATTAGATTTGGTGTGTTTTCTAATAACGTGTGTGTGGTAAACAGGTGTGTTGTGTGTGTTTTGAGCAGCAAACTGATGTCTCAGTGGTGTATGCCACTCACCACATGGGGCTGGACGGGCTTCTCTCTTCAGCGTGGTCGGAGGCTGCCTCCTTCTCTACGCCCACCACTCAGCAGTTCACTGACCCAGAGCCTGGGGGCCACAACTGCTATGAGGTCAGACGTTACACACACATACTATTGACTAGGAGCATTAAGATCCTTCCATTGACCGATCTGGTTGTTCAGCAATGAAACGTTCATGGCATAATGGGGATTGTCCTTCCCTGTGAAAAGAATAACAGGTGGGGGTTACTTTCTCACTTTTAGATAATGTAATACAATCTCCATCTCCATGAAAATATTGGTCCATGTTATTTATGGCTACATTGTCACAATGTTGACCACTAGTTCCAACTTGTGATGAGAAGGTCTTGATGAAACGATCAAGTCAACATTTTGTTAGACATTTCAGAGATAGCATTAGCAATTTACATGAGAGTGCTTCCAGATACTGAGGTATCTTCCTTCTGAAGTATGCAAAAAAATCTAGTGTGTGAGTACTCACATGAAAGGTATCCATGATTCTAGATTAAGCCAATCATGTATGGGTCAGCAATGTAATGATTTCTATACAGCTTTCAGGCAACATTATGTCTTGGGCCTGCATTAATCATTGAAATACAAGTAATATTGTAAATTTGTGATGCATAATTGCCATTGTAATTTGGAATATTCCATCAAAGTTATTTGTTTTGACAGTCAAAACAACTAACTCTTACGATTAATCACTTGACTTGAGTAACTTGAGTTGACGGAAGTAGCAACTTTATATTCTGACCAAGACACTGACTTGTGCAATGCCTAATGCATAATCTATGCATGTTATTGGCTCATCATAGTATATAGCCGAGGGTCTCATAGTCCAAAAACAGCATTGGCCATTGGACTGCTCAGTCAAAATAACTAACTTTTACGATTAATCACTTGACTGGAGTAACTTGAGTTCGGAACCTAAACATTAAAAGTAGGCTATAGCTTGACGCATAACCTTACCTTGGACAAGCGTATCCAAAAGGCCTATCCAGTCGTGCGTGAAGATACCTTTAGGCAGATAAAGGCGCGGTATGGGTTGAGACACGTTCGGTAATGTAAATCTGTAACACTGAGATAAAAGCATGTTTCATTTATAATTTACACTGTAGAATGACCTGCAAGCCAATCAGAATCTAGTTTTAAACAATACCGTGGGTTCCATGGAACGTCACAAACATATTAGGCCTCTTGCGTCACAGATTACAGTCACTGAACATGGGTTTAATAGCTATAATGGCTATATGTACAGTATATGCACATCGTATTGAATTGAGATTACATTTACTACTTATGTAGCCTATTCCTATGAGGACTATATGTGAAATGTCAGAATCATGGCACATGAAAACATAATTAAATTGACTGCAGATTATAAAATTCACGGTGACACAATATCCATGTAATTTAAATTAAATTACGTTGAACAAATGTGGAATAAACATTGAATTTATGTATGTGCCCAGTGGGAAGTGATCAATTCGAAATGATTAAATACATACAGTATTACAAAGAAAGAGATACAAAAATTGCTTCGAAAAGCTTGAAAAAGTCTCATTTCCCTGGGCCACCCAAAAGTAAAATGTATGTATGCATTACTGTACATCGTTTTGAATGAAAGCGTCTGCTTTCAAATCTCTGACTCTCACACATATTTACAATCTCGCAATGTTTATTTCTGCCGCTTTCACATTTGTGGGATTTTGTGAAGTAAATGATGCGCAGGAGAGCTCCATGAACTCAGCGACATGGTCAAGATGGCGACATGAGAGAGTGGAACATTTCTAGCTGAGGAACAATTTTAGGGTTTTCTCAAAGTTTTAGACTGCAGTTGTAATAAGTTTTTTTTTCACAAAAAAATTATCTAACCATACAATTAATAATTTTGTAATTAATCAAACCATTGACATATATTTTTGACGATGTCCAACGAACAAGCTAGCCATCGAAAAGTTTCAGCATGTGTAGTTAAGTTAGCCTGCTAAAGGCTTCATAGCTGACCGGTATAGTCGGAGATGTAGTCTTCGAATTTATGGAATAGCAGAAACATCTGATGAGAACATCAAAGCAAGAGTGAAGGACATTTGCAGGGCAATAGGTGGAGCGAAATGTTGTTGCAGGTTCTCTGGATGTAGTGCACCGCCTGGGTAGGCTGAGAGATGGGGAAAACAACCAGCCACCACGACCAGTGAGATTCATCTCCAGGACAGCGAGTGATATGACATGGAAAAGTGCAAAGAAAAATGACTATTTAAAGAAGAGCCACCTGAGGTTCAAGGAGGATCTGACAGCATTTGACAAAGAAGCTCGGAATCATCTGTGGCCGATGATTGAGAAAGCAAGGAAGGAAGGGAAAAGTGCATACTTTGATTGGAGCTAAGGCTTTTGTTAATGGAAGGGAAATTCACGCTGACGCCTAGTTTGTTGACTGCTGGATTTATCAAGTGAGTTGTGCAGGACTGAGTTTTATTTGCATCTGATAAAACGTAATATTTCTTGAGGAAAGAGCATTGTTTGTGTGAGCCAAACTTCTTTTAATGTATATTTTATGGCAGACAAATTCACACTGACACTTAACGTTAGCTTGATGGCTATTCATTTTTACCAATCTATTGTACAATGTTATTTGCAATTGTATAAAAAATATGTATATATATATAATTTAATATATATAATTTAGGTCAACCACTTGCGTGGTGCAAAGGACTGTTTTTATTTGCAACTAGTAAGAACTTTTATTTTCTGAAACCCTGATTCATGTGAACGTATACAAGTTTAATATTCTTCATATAGTCACTGTGGTAGTAAATGTCCATTTCTGTTTTTTCTATTAATGCCATGGGAATCTGTAATATTTTGAAAAGGAAATCTTTATTTTTGTATTGTAAGGGTAAGAGTGCCGACTTTTATTTCATTCAAGAAACTCATGCGTGTTCCACAGATACTGCGTTTTGGAAGTGTCAATGGGGAATGATATTTGGTTTTCATTTGGTACTAAATCGGTCAGCAGGTGTCACTATTTTAAAAGGCAACTTTAAGGGTCATATATTGAGTCATGAAGCAGATAATACAGGGAGATGGATTATACTATTGGTAGAGGTCAACCACATTCAATTCATTGTTGTAAATACTTATGCTTCCAATAACAAGTCAAGTAACTGTATTTTATTTAGAGACATTGAGAGGAAAATAAGTAAAATTATGTCTTAACTTCCATAAGTAATATGGGGTGGAGATTTTAATACAGTATTGCATGATAATCTAGATAGATGGTCTCCTAAGGATAGCAATTATGTTTGTGAGATAAGGAATATATGTCTAAGATTAGATATTTGGAGACATAAGAAGCCAGATAAGATTATGTTTACATGGAGTACCAAAGATTTATTCCATCTCGTATTAATTTCTGGCTGATATCTGAAGATATGGCTGACAAGATTGATACAGTCTCGATTGAACCATCGATTTTAACAGACCACAAAGGGATCTCAGTAAAGATAAATATGCATGGTTTGTCAACAAAAAAAGTTAGCAAAGGTTACTGGAAAATGAACAAGACTTTACTAGAGAAGGAAGTATTTAAGAAGGAAGTAGCAGGAATTAATGATAAATAAAGGAATTGTGCCTGTGTTATGAATACGTCTGGAAGTTACTGGGAGTTAATGAAATTTGATAAGAATTTTGGCTATTTCAATGGGGAAAGAAATTGCTCGTGCCAAGAGAGAGAGAAAGAATATGACATCATAAAGCAAATAATGGATTATACTAAAAAAAGTGAACTAACTAATCAGGAATTACTGGAGCTATCATCATGGCAAATGCAGTTAGACTGTATCTACGAGGAAAAGGCCCGGGAAGCGTTTGTAAGATCAAGACGAAAATGGATGGAAGAGGGAGGGAAAAATTGTTTAATTTCTTTAATTTAGAAAAAAAGGGCAGGCGAAATGACTTCCATATGTAAATTAATGATTAATAATACTCCCAATGAAAATCCAAAAGAAATCTCTCAGCATGTTGCCCAGTTTTATCAGAATCTGTATACATCAGCCCAGCCAACTTCCAATATGGATATTTTCTTAGACAATGTAGGAAACATTGCTAAGAAGATAGATAATGATTTCAGGGATTTTTGTGATGATGAGTTATCTGAAATTGAGATAAAAGACAAAGATAAGATAAAAGACTATTAAAAGCCTTAAGGACAATAGGTCCTCTGGAAATGATGGTTTAATAAGCGAGTTTTATAAAGCATTCAGGAATCCTGGCTCAGTAACAACCATGCTGTATATTCCCACAAGAGGGAGCCCCGGCACAAGCCCATGTGTGTTTTGGTCTAACTCCCTCATATTAAACTGATCAAAACTTTTGTTTTTATCAACCCACCCACCAACAAACCAACCAATCAGATGTCATAATTACCCATTGTAGGACACGGTCAGACCAGCCATCTGAACGTTGTCACACTTAGTGCCAGACTGCAGAGGGAGGAGGAGGTGGGCCATGAAGGAGGTGACGAAAGACAGCTGGGCTCCAGACACAACGCTTCATCAGTAGACCTCCCAGGAATATCCCCACCGCACGCACAGGCAGGTTCAACTCACCTGGAAAAGTTATACTCACACGTCTTTAGTGCTACCAGTGTACTGGAGTTTCATTTCCAATCATGTTCAACAAACCTACAGGGGATGGGAGAGAACAAAAAAAGTGTATTTAATGCCATTCAACATCAGTACTGAGAGGAGGAAACATTTCAGCTGGAGCATGTCCAGGTTTCTATGGCTTCGTTGAGGCAGGCAGCCCAATTCATTAATTATTTTGAGTAATTTGTATTTTGACCAATCAGATATGCTCTATATATGCTCTGAAAAAGAGCTGATATGATTGGTCAAAAATATCATAATTGGGCTGCCTGTCTAAATGCATCTCTTGTCTCTGTCTCTGAACCAAACTTCAGTCCTTGCATTGATTACAGAGGGCTGAAAAGGATTACGATTAAGAATCGTTACCCCCTAGCCGATGTCAGCTGCCTTGGAGTTGGCCCTAGGAGCCCAATTCTTCACCAAACTGGACCTCCGCGACGCTTAAAATCTGGAGAGAATCAGGGAGATGAGTGGAAAACTGCCTTTAACACCCCTAGTGGTCACTGAGTATTTAGTCATGACCTTTGGAATATCGAACTCACCGGCAGTCTTTCAAGCATTGATCAATGACACTCATAGGAATATGTTGAACCGGTTCGTATTTGTTTACCTCAACGACATCCTGATCTTCTCCAAAAACCCTCCGGAGCACATACGGCCCTGTCCCACCTCACTCAAGCAGGTTTTTGCAGGAATCCCGAGGCTGACGGCATTCTTAGAGCTCAAGGGACGTTTCACCTCCGAACCCATCCTCGTTCACCCTGATCCAACTCGCCCCTTTGTGGTAGAGGTGGACGCCTTGGACACCGGAGCTGGTGCGGTACTTTCACAGCTGAACGAGGAGGACAAGAAACTGCACCCATGCGCCTTTCTCTCCAAGTGGTTCTCGACCAGCGGAAGGCAACTACGATGTAGGCAACCGGGAGCTCTTGGAGGTTAAGTGGGCCCTTGAGGGCTGGAGACACTGGTTGGAACCACTGCTTTATCTTCTGGTCTCTTCTCTGCGCCTGGGTCCAACTTTACCACATCACAGTTAAAGCATCTCTGAAACCCTTCTCTTAACATGTATGGCCTCAAAACATAATCAAGGAGCTGACCAATTACGCAATACTTTAGTTCTAAATTAACTGAGATTAAATCAACAACTGGATACATTTCTTTATTTCTAAAGTGAAACTATCCTCCGCATTGGAGTATCTCTAGAGACACTCAAATGTTTTAGTACTATGTCTCTTGACACAATGATGAAAATAATCATGGCCTCTAAACCTTCAAGCTGCATTCGGGACCCTATTCCAACTAAACTACTGAAAGAGCTGCTTCCTGTGCTTGGCCCTCCTATGTTGAACATAATAAACGGCTCTCTATCCACCGGATGTGTACCAAACTCACTAAAAAAGTGGCAGTAATAAAGCCTCTCTTGAAAAAGCCAAACCTTGACGCAGAAAATTTAAAAAACTATCGGCCTATATTGGCTGTTGCGCAGCAACTCACTGCCTTCCTGAAGACAAACAATGTATATGAAATGCTTCAGTCTGGTTTTAGACCCCATCATAGCACTGAGACTGCACTTGTGAAGGTGGTAAATGACCTCTTAATGGCATCAGACCGAGGCTCTGTATCTGTCCTCGTGCTCCTAGACCTTAGTGCTGCTTTTGATACCATCGATCACCACATTCTTTTGGAGAGAATGGAATACCAAATTGGTCTACACGGACAAGTTCTGGCCTGGTTTAGATCTTATCTGTCGGAAAGATACCAGTTTGTCTCTGTGAAAGTCCTGTTCTCTGACAAATCAACTGTACATTTCGGTGTTTCTCAAGGTTCTGTTTTAGGACCACTATTGTTTTCACTATATATTTAACCTCTTGGGGATGTCTTTCGAAAACATAATGTTAACTTTTACTGCTATGCGGATGACACACAGCTGTACATTTAAATGAAACATGGTGAAGCCCCAAAATTGGATGGCTGCAACAGAGATGCTTGTTCTAGGTCCCAAGAAACAAAGAGATCTTCTGTTGAATCTGACAATTAATCTTAATGGTTGTACAGTCGTCTCAAATAAAACTGTGAAGGACCTCGGCGTTACTCTGGACCCTGATCTCTCTTTTGACGAACATATCAGGACTGTTTCAACGACAGCAGTTTTCCATCTACGTAACATTGCAAAAATCAGAAACTTTCTGTCCAAAAATGATGCCTAAAAATGTATCCATGCTTTTGTTACTTTTAGGTTAGACTACTGCAATGCTCTACTTTCCGGCTACCCAGATAAAGCACTAAATAAACTTCAGTTAGTGCTAGAATCCTGACTAGAACCAAAACATTTGATCATATTACTCCAGTGCTAGCCTCCCAACACTGGCTTCCTGGCAAGGCAAGGGCTGATTTTAAGGTTTTACTGCTAACCTACAAAGCATTACATTGTCTTGCTCCTACCTATCTCTCTGATTTGGTCCTGCTGTACATACCTACGCGTACACTACAGTCACAAGACGCAGGCCTCCTAATTGTCCCTAGAATTTCTAAGTAAACAGCTGGAGGCCGGGCTTTCTCCTATAGAGCTCCATTTTTATGGAATGGTCTACCTACCCATTTGAGAGACTCAGACTCGGTCTCAACCTTTAAGTCTTTACTGAAGACTCATCTCTTCAGTGGGTCATATGATTGAGTGTAGTCAGGCCCAGGAGTGTGAAGGTGAACAGAAAGGCTCTGGAGCAACGAACCGCCCCTGCTGTCTCTGCCTGGCCGGTTCCCCACTTTCCACTGGGATTCTCTGCCTCTAAACCTATTACAGGGGCTGAGTCACTGGCTTACTGGTGCTCTTTCATGCCATCCCTAGGAGGGGTGTGTCACTTGAGTGGGTTGAGTCACTGATGTGATCTTCCTGTCTGGGTTGGCGCCCCCCCTTGGGTTGTGCCGTGGCGGAGATCTTTGTGGGCTATACTCGGCCTTGTCTCAGGATGGTAAGTTGGTGGTTGAAGATATCCCTCTCGTGGTGTGGGGGCTGTGCTTTGGCAAAGTGGGTGGGGTTATATCCTTCCTGTTTGGCCCTGTCCGGGGTATCATCGGATGGGGCCACAGTGTCTCCTGACCCCTCCTGTCTCAGTCTCCAGCATTTATGCTGCAGTAGTTTATGTGTCGGGGGGCTAGGGTCAGTTTGTTACATCTGGAGTACTTCTCCTGTCTTATCCGGTGTCCTGTGTGAATTTAAGTATGCTCTCTCTTTCTCTCTCTCAGAGGACCTGAGCCCTAGGACCATGCCTCAGGACTACCTGGCATGATGACTCCTTGCTGTCCCCAGTCCACCTGGCCGTGCTGCTGCTCCAGTTTCAACTGTTCTGCCTGTGATTATTATTTTTGATCATGCTGCCTGCGGCTATGGAATCCTGACCTGTTCACCGGACGTGCTACCTTTCTATTATTTGACCATGCTGGTCATTATTGAACATTTGAACATCTTGGCCATGTTCTGTTATAATCTCCACCCGGCACAGCCAGAAGAGTACTAACCACCCATCATAGCCTGGTTCCACTCCAGGTTTCTTCTTAGGTTTTGGACTTTCTAGGTAGTTTTTCCTAGCCAACGTGCTTTAACACCTGCATTGCTTGCTGTTTGGGGTTTTAGGCTGGGTTTCTGTACAGCACTTTGAGATATCAGCTGATGTACGAGAAAATCACATTGTAGGATTTTTAATTAATTTATTTACAAATTATGGTGTAAAATAATTATTTGGTCACCTACAAACAAGCAAGATTTCTGGCTCTCACAGACCTGTAACTTCTTCTTTAAGAGGCTCCTCTGTCCTCCACTCGTTACCTGTATTAATGGCATCTGTTTGAACTTGTTATCAGTAAAAAAAGACACCTGTCCACAACCTCAAACAGTCACACTCCAAACTCCACTATGGCCAAGACCAAAGAGCTGTCAAAGGACACCAGAAATAAAATTGTAGACCTGCACCAGGCTGGAAAGACTGAATCTGCAATAGGTAAGCAGCTTGGTTTGAAGAAATCAACTGTGGGAGCAATTATTAGGAAATGGAAGACATAAAAGACCACTGATAATCTCCCTCGATCTGGGGCTCCACGCAAGATCTCACCCCGTGGGGTCAAAATGATCACAAGAACGGTGAGCAAAAATCCCAGAACCACACGGGGGGACCTAGTGAATGACCTGCAGAGAGCTAGGACCAAAGTAACAAAGCCTACCATCAGTAACACACTACGCCGCCAGGGACTCAAATCCTGCAGTGCCAGACGTGTCCCCCTGCTTTGGCCAGTACATGTCCAGGCCCGTCTGAAGTTTGCTAGAGAGCATTTGGATGATCCAGAGGAAGATTGGGAGAATGTCATATGGTCAGATTAAACCAAAATAGAACCTTTTGGTAAAAACTCAACTCGTCGTGTTTGGAGGACAAAGAATGCGGAGTTGCATCCAAAGAACACCATACCTACTGTTAAATATAGGTGTGGAAACATCATGCTTTGGGGCTGTTTTTCTGCAAAGGGACCAGGACGACTGATCCGTGTAAAGAAAATAATGAATGGGGCCATGTATCGTGAGATTTTGAGTGTAAACCTCCTTCCATCAGCAAGGGTTTTGAAGATGAAACGTGGCTGGGTGTTGCAGCATGACAATGATCCCAAACACACCGCCCGGGCAACAAATAAGTGGCTTCGTAAGAAGCATTTCAAGGTCCTGGAGTGGCCTAGCCAGTCTCCAGATCTCAACCCCATAGAACATCTTTGGAGGGAGTTGAAAGTCAGTGTTGCCCAGCAACAGCCCCAAAACATCACTGTTCTAGAGGAGATCTGCATGGAGGAATGGGTCAAAATACCAGCAACAGTGTGTGAAAACCTCGTGAAGACTTACAGAAAACGTTTGACCTCTGCCATTGCCAACAAAGGGTATATAACAAAGTATTGAGATAAACTTTTGTTATTGACCAAATACTTATTTTCCACCATAATTTGCAACTAAATTCATTAAAAATCCTACAATGTGATTTTCTGGATTTTTTTCTCTCATTTTGTCTGTCATAGTTGACGTGTACCTATGATGAAAATTACAGGCCTCTCTCATCTTCTTAAGTGGGAGAACTTGCACAATTGGTGGCTGACTAAATACTTTTTCACCCCACTGTATAGAATCAATCTTTAGGATGTTGTTAAAATAAATCTTCAATAATGTTCCAACCGGAGAATTCCTTTGTCTGTAGAATTGCGATGGAACAGAGCTCACTCTCATGTGAACGAGCGTCATGAGCTCAAGGCATTCACCCAGACCTCTGACTCATTCCCCTCTCATTCGCCCCCACCTCACAGTAGAAGCATCAAACAAGGTTCTAATGACTGTTGACATCTAATGGAAGCCTTTGGAAGTGCAACATGACCAATATCCCACTGTATCTTCAATAGGGAATGAGTTGAAAAACAACCAACCTCAGATTTCCCACTTCCTGGTTGGATTTTTTCTCAGGTTTTTGCCTGCTATATGTGTTCTGTTATACCCACAGACATCATTCAAACGGTTTTAGAAACTTCAGAGTGCTTTCTATCCAAATATACTAATAATATGCATATTGTAGCTTCTGGGACTGAGTAGCAGGCAGTTTACTCTGGGCACCTCTGGACAACTTATTCAGCCAAGCTACTCAATACTGCCCCCAGCCATAAGAAGATAAAAGACTCATCTATGTATCTGTGCCAATATAGTGTCTGTGACAGCACGGGCAGCGCCATTGAGGCTATCTTCATATTAAAGTAGTAACATTTCTTCTTCACTATTGTCTGAGCCCTTCTGATGACCCGATTGGACATGACTTCAACAGGGTCACCAGTAGGGCTCAGCCAATGAAGTTGGTAGTCCCACCCAGTTGACTAAATTCAAATTGTGAAAGTACATGCAAATGCAGCATTTTGCCCATTAGAGGCCAATATCTTTCTCTCTGTCTGGGCTACAATTGTAGACGGTTGCGTAATTATGCTTTTCACCTGTGAAAGGCTGTTGTGCTGCTAATGAGGGAGTTCTATTAACCTGAGCCGAGGTGCCCCGGTCCATGGCCCCTGACATGAATGGATAAAAGCGGTGAGGGCGGAGCACCCTTCCAAAATTGAACAGTAGCCTTATATTTAGGTATTTGTCCTAACACTACACAGCTGATTCAGATTAACAAAGCTGGATGATTATTTGAATCAGCTTTGTAGGGCTAGGGGAATAAAAATAAAATGTGCAGCCCTTTGGGATTCAGGTGACTGAGTGTGGGAAGCCTTTGTCATAGGGTAAAAGTTGCATACCGCTGGGCTGTAGGCTGCACACCTTGGGTCAAATATCAGGTTCTGTAGCTGTGTATTTTATCGGAACAATTCTGTTCTACAATGATTATTTTCCTTAGCTCAGGGTAAGTAGTAGCAGTTCTAGAAGAGTCTTATGCGACGCAAACATTTGAGTTGTGTTCATCCTCCTTTTAATCAATCATAATAATTTGTCAAATGCCTTACAGGTTGTTGTGCCTATTGATTGCAACTGTGGGCATACAAGCACAACAGACACCTTCTATAAGTATGCATTTTGCACCCTGCAAATTCAAGCAGTAAGTGTTTGATAATATATTTTTATGATTTTTAATAACTAACCTTTCCCATTCCAGATGACCTCAACGCTGAATGCCTTGGTAACGTTATTCGTTTAAGTGTCGCTCATCTTTTTGAAGAGGTTGATGCTGTCTTCAGTGAGTTTGCCTCTTATGATTATTTCTCTCCTTTCATAATTCATGGCTTGATATTGGTGTGAACACAATAGTTGACAAGCATCTCCATCCCTTCCAGATGACACACAAATCATAAACCTGACGCCTGGCCTTGCTACTCGGTGTGGATTCAGCTTTAAATTTGATCCCATGGGGAATGCCATGTTTTTTTGCTTCTCTTCAAAACTGCTTTTCCCAAAACATGGTAACCCTAAGCACTGTAGTGTTTGCTTGAACTTCAAATGGACAGTTTGCCTTTCAGTGTCACTGCATTTGCAACCCATAATGTAGCAATTTTATTTAACCTTTGACATGGAGTCATGGTGAGACCAGGCTCTTTTACAGATGAGCCCTGTATACACAAAGATACAAGTCAATATTTGCATCACTAGGTGGAAAAATGAAATAATTGAAAACTAACACATTCTTCAGTAAAAAGGTCCTCAATAAGCCTGAGTTGCCATAGAGGTGCTAATTCATACAATTTTAGAGCATGGAGGTTATTAGAAGTACGGTGCCAGAAACATTGAAGCAGTTTCACTGAATTCTGTGGATATCTCTTCCCTCTAAATTAACGATGACGTAAGGTACAGCAGAAGTTTGTGGAGGGCTTTCAGAGGGCCAGCCAACTTTCTGATACAGACTGCAGTGATGTGACCTGAACTCTTCTCCTGTAGTGTGGCTGTCATGTATTGTCATTATGTCTTGTTCCTGTTCTTTCTCTTCACTCCGTCTCCCTCTGCTGGTCGTATTAGGTTACCTTCTCTTCCTCTCCTTCCCCCAGCTGTTCCTCATCTTCTCTAACTACCTCGTTCACCCTTTTCCCACCTGTTCCTTTTTTCCCTCTGATTAGGTCTCTATTTCTCTCTCTGTTCCTGCTTCTGTCTTTGTCAGATTCTCGTTTGAGTTTCTCATGCCAGAACCAAACTATCGTCTTGTTTGCTTCACCCTTGTCCCGTCCTGTCGGAATCTGCCTGTTCATCTGATGCTACGTGTGATCAGGTACCTCTGTCCTCTACGACCCGCGCCTACCCAGAGAGACCAGCAGTCTGTCGCCGCTAACCCAGCTATTCTCCTCTGCTGCTAAGAAGGGGGACTCTTCTGTAAATATCAGAAGGACTTTATGATTCATTTGTCGCCCTCTCTGCGGGTTGTCCATTTTGCCATTATATACATCTGAAGAGGATCTATGTCTTCCCTGTGTTTTGACATTAAAGGACTCTGTTTTTGTTAAACCGCTTTTGGGTCCTCACTCACGTGCATAACAGTGGCTTCAATACAGTGGCAGCTGCATTCATATAGCTAATTTTGCTACAGTCTATAACTTGCATGAATGTCACCTGAATTTTTTGTTTTTTGCTATATGAGAGGCTTTTTTCCTTCCCCCTTCATTTTAGGGTGAGATGTTCAGCTTGGTCATGCAGTTCAGGCTGCCAGGAAACCACATGACTGATGTGTATAGAGTGGGCAAAACCTGTCGCTACACCCCCTGGACCTCCCGAGAGATTCTGTGCGACCGCAACTACATGGAGGCAAGTGAGCAGAGCATGCCCCAATGGACATGTTTACAGTCGCGCTTGTTGTACTGCCTGTATAAATGATCTGTCTAGAGCTACAACTGTCGTGTTTCATTTCTTCTGCGACACAACGTAGAGGTCTTGTTTCTCTCTCTCTCAATTCCACTCACCTCTTCAAAATGCACATAGGACAACTTTAGAGGTGAGGAATCTTGGACTATTCTCAATGCATTTTAAGGAGGCGAGTGGACAGATTGAGAACTGGCCATTGATTTCCTATTGTATGGGAGGGAGAAAATGCATAGGGAATAATGGCCTTCGTTCTCTAGGTGTCTGTCAGAAGGACTCTTCCAGACATCCAAACCGTCCCCGAACACCCCACCGGGGGCCCGAAAGCAAGGAGCGCCAACTTCCGGAGAGGAGCTGAGGTAGCCATAGTTCAGTTTCTGTAATTTCACTACAACATGACAGGATGGCGCTAAACAAAATGTGAGTTTGACAGTTTTGTTTAATTCATGTTTCCATTTCCTGAGACAGGCTGTTGCTTCAGGATACAAAATGACAGCAGTCGTCTTTAGTCCTAGCAAGAAGGTCATGAATGTGGATGAGGTCCAAAGAAAGGGCTATGCAATAGCCAACACTCCCACACGACTGGTATTAAGAAGCTCTCATAATGCAGAGAAGACATACCTCCAGAATGTAAGCTGACCTCCATGAACTGGGTCATGTTCAGTAGAGCAAACATTTGGAAACGGTGGCCCTACCTGAACTCCGCAACATATTGTTGATATGGTGTGCCCTACTGAATACGGCCCTGGTGTGGTTGCCCCCTGAACAGGTAGCTGGGGTTCCGATGCGGGTGCTCTCAACCTCAAACTTCTTTGAGCAGAAGTGGCTGGTTACTCGAGTAGATGCCACGGCTGTTTGTCCAACACCAAGTTGAGTGTGCAATTTAAGATCCTATAAGCCCAGTTCTTAATTGGCTCCAGACAAGACTTTCATGTAGCGTTCTGTTGGGAAAATGTTTTGGGGTGAACTTTCCAAATAATGGCAGTTTTCAGTTGCAAAATGTTCTGTTATGATGTGCACTTGGCTTCTTGTTTCACTGCAGAGGCAGTGGCCTTTACTCCAGAAGTGATCACCTGGTACATGCCCAAGCACATAGACCCACTTTTCTCCTCTGATGCCTTCACTATGTTGGAGGTGTACATGGGAATTGACGCTAAGAGGCTGGACACTGAAGAAATGGCTGCCAGAAACTACTCGGTTTTAGTCACAGAGGCTCATATTATTGTTGAAATTCCGGTGGGGGTGGTTGGCGGCTATTTCAAGGTCAGCGTTGGATGAGTAAAATGTTCCTGTTTAATTTCTAAATCTAATTTGTAGTGCCTTTTTTACTGCAGCAGTTGTCAGTGCTTTGCAGTAACCCTTTGCCATCTCTCATGGGTAAACTCCTAAACTTAGTCTTGTGTAAAATGTTTCTTATTGCGCAATTGTCTGCTTAATCGGGCTAATATACAATGGATTGCAAAATTGTGTGAATGTTGCATAAAATGACACTTAAACATACTCTACCGCTTGTCTTTGCAGTTTGTCCTTTAGCCGCTTGAAATTTGAGACCAAATATCCACACTAAAGTATTGTTTACCTGACTTTTTAGATAGCCGGTAGCTTTGCCACTGTCAACTGAATGCAAGCAACACTCGGCTGCTGTTTACATACTGTGCAAGTGTTTACTTTGCGTGTCAGTTGCTTTGAAAATGCACACCGCTGGAAATGCAAGTTGACAACCATATACCTACCAGCTCTAAAGTCTGGTAAACAATACTTTCCTTTGGATATTTTGTCTTAAATTACGAGCGGCTAAAAGACAAACTGCAAAGACAAGCGGTAGAATTGTATTTAACATTCTGGCTTATAAAGAACATTTACCTGTTTTTGCACTCCAATTGTGTATTACAGCCTGACTGCATCACTCGTCTCCCTTACAGAGCCATATTCAGGATGACCAGTACTTTGTCACTTATACCATTGAGCCCATGCTTGAGTTGCTGTGGATCGAGGAGGTCGCACACGAGGACTCCAGCTATAAAGTCCTCTTCCCTATCACAACACCTCCGATGGCCAGGCCTCCACAAGTTCGCAACTGTGAGTCTGGTTTAGTCAAATAGTGCCTACGGTAATTTGGGATGCCTGGGTTGTTCATTAGGCACAAAAAAGAAGAAAATGTACTGAAACGGGGAGGCAATACCTGGACTTACCCAATAACAAATGTCAATTTTCAACTTCCATCGTACCGCATTTCAAAATGTTTGCCAATGAACACACGCCCTTAGACACAGTTCCTGAGCTGGCAGTGTTTGTGCTTGAGTTGGGGACCTTCAACCTTGATGTGGAGCTGCTGAACATCACCTTTCCCACCATGGTGCTAACTGTTGCAGAGTGCAACGCCAGAGGCTTCAATGTTCAGGAGCAGAGATCCCCAGACAACACCTTGAAGACCTTCAGGATGGAGGTGCCCTTCTCAGAGACGGTGGTCTTTAAGGTGTGTTTCTGTTAAATGCAAAGCCACACGCAGTAATTTGTACATGCCCTAATAAGTGGGCCACCAACAAAATATAAATGGCACAAATGTACTTTGTATCCCTCATTTACTCAAGTTTTTTCATTATTTTGGCAGTTGTATGCATTCACTTTCCAATAGTGCTTGATTTAGAGGAATGAGTGCAACATTTAAGTATATAGTTTGTTTTAATAGTCCCCAAATGTACTTAGTTGACACTTGATGTTGACTAGAGTTCTGTTACAACAATAATGCTGACCAATTGACCAATGATTTTAACTTCACTATAGAGAAGGGCGGAACAAGGTGTCACAACCTTCACTCTTCAGCTGATCTACGGCCTGGTCATCTTTCCAGAGTATGAGCCTTTCTCTCACTCTGCCGTTGTGGACACTGTACTGCTGGACATTGGTATGTCTCTGGACTACGCCAAACTACTCTTGAATGGTTTCCTCTCCTTAATGATTGCCCTGAAAGGAAATTGGCAGTGAAAGCCCAACTAGCCATACTGTAGGTTTTCCCTATGCGGTCTCTCTACATAGAAAATGTTAAGCTTTAGAGTATTTGGACCCAGTTGTCCTGTTCCTGATTTTCCAGGATCGTGTTTATTCAGTCCCACCGTAGCAAAACATTTTGCAACCGAAAACAAGGGTTTCTTCTTGGACAAGTTGAAGTAGTACGTACCTTCCTGTTTTTTGTGCTTAATGAACACAACCCTGTTTGTCCTTGTAGTGCCACCCTCAGTCACTGGCAACTGATCAGGAGAACTTCCACATCACTGTGGACTACAGGAACCAAGAGCCCTTTTTCGTCTTGGTTGGCAAGCGGCTGCTTAACCATGAGCTTGCTCAACAGTATTTAACAGAGGGCGACGCAGACCTCACCATCACGTTGCCCTTCTCTTCGCCGGACGCAGTGTTTGAGGTACGACGCTCTCCCAAAACATGTTAACCTAAATTTCTGCAGCTAGCCTTGCTTTCCTTACCCTGATTACATGCATACAATAATGGACTAATGAACTCCCCCATTGGTTCCCAGTCGGTTCACTCGTCCTCTGTCAGGAGCAGACTGGATGTGGCTCTGTTGAATCCTTACAACAACATGACCATCAAATACTTTTCCCTGGATTGCAGCTTCCTCAAAACGCTGACTGGTTGGTTCTCAAACAATTACTTCCGATCAATAGTCGTTTGACATGGTTACCAAGCCTGGGTTCCTTGCAAATACTGTGAGTCTAATAGTAGTGCCAGATGGGCATGGTTTGCACTTTTGGTGCTATTCCATTGGTTCTACTGTGCTCGGCAAGCTCAATTAAGTGTAACAAATACAGAAGCCAGGTCTGATGGCTACCTGTCTTTTGCTCCCCCACCTACAAGAGTGTTTCTCTAACGGAACGATGACTGCGCTGGCGCTGAAGGTGGAGTCTGCTCCCGGTCTGAACCCCGGTCAGCTGACCCTGAGCGACCCCACCTGTGGTCCCACCTACTGCGACGATCGCTTCGCCTACTTCCACTTCACTGTGAACTCCTGTGGCACCACCAGGAAGGTAAAATGACTATTACCCTGAGGTGATGGGTACTGTGTATTTACGGACTGTTTGCTTCTGCAGGCTGTAATAAGCAATTCCCCTCTACTACGTAGTTTATCAACAATGTCATGCTGTATGAGAACGAAATCTCCTTGCCAGATGAACATGAGGTGAAGCTGAATGCCACGATGTCTTCAGAGGAGGAATTTCAGTAAGTGCATTACGCATCACAATTGTAGCTATTAGCTGTTAGAGGGTTTTTTTTCCTTCACCAATTGCTCAATACTTTGTATACAGGGAAAATGTGCCTCTACTACCAGTGTCCACTCCACTGCTTAAAATTCCCCTATTGACGTTGCCTACATCCCTCTTTAGGTTGAAGGTTTCCTGCTACTATGTGGCCAACATCACTCGCACATTAGCCTTCCTGACCAGGCCGCGTGACAACGAGCCTTTTGCCGAGACTGGGACGTGTCGACTAATGGTCAGAATGACACTCGCTCAGGGTAAGCGTGCACAAATTCAGAATTTCAACTTGACCCCTAGCCTCTAAAAGAATCTTGGAAGGTCTCCTTTACAAAACATTCCCAAAAATGTAAGCCTTATGATATTACTCTTGCGTTCTGAGATCTACAGGTGTGGCTATGGAGTAAAGGTGAGGCGCTGATTTGGGAATTTGTCAGAAGCGTCTGGTGGGGGAGGTAGTGTTGGCTATAAATGGCTTGTGTTCATCGGGGCACAACAGGATATGATAAACAAGCGTTTCTTAATGGACAAGTTCAGATGGTGCCCACTGAACATGACCCCCGGTTGTCTTGTTCTGTGTTCCAGACGCCTCGTATAACACGTTCCACCAGGAGGACTATCCAGTGGTGAGGTACCTGAGACAGTTGTTTTAGGGCCTAAACAAGTGTTAATCAACAGGTTGCCAATTACTCAGGAACCACACCTATCATGCTTGGCAGGCCATTTACTTTGGTTACCGTGGCTATGCCCCCATCCATAGGTCATGAGTGGTCACAATGCTTAAAAACGATGTGAGCCGTGTGCGGTCTGTCACCAGATCTCCACCCAATTTAACACTTATGGGAGATTCTGGCGCGTACGATCACATGCTTGTTATCACGGAGTGGTCCCTGCAGCAACAAACGACTCTAAACCGCGTTGTCTGAAAAGCATCTAAACAATGTTTTGTACTGATGAAAAATAAAGGTTTTCACAACTTTATTCCACCTTTGCTTGTAAAATATATAAATGGAAATGTTATGTTGTCGAAATAACAGTTTCGAAATAACAGACTTGTTTTATAATGTGATGCGGTACAAGGGTGCCATGTAAATCTAGTTAAAATATAGCAGCCATGTTTGTCAAGCAAGAACTCCCAGGATGCCGTTCACTGCGCCCGTTTCCTGAGGTCTTAACTTAGCTTAGCCACTTCAGCATGTGACAAATCTTTGTACTTGTTACGGCGTACACATGACAAGTAGTTTACATGTAACTAATCAAAAAGCTAATTGTCACCTCTGAAAATACAACCGTAGCACGAAAGCTAAACAGAATTGCAAGATATAGCTCAATCCATTTTTGGTGGTGTAAGTCCTTGGGGGAAGGTATTATGGAGAGGATGATGCAGGAAATCTTACTAAGATGGGCTATTTATCAACAAATAGCGGGGCAGACTTTTTTTTAAGCTAAATACCCCTGGAAAGGGGGGTCTGTTCTGGCAACCCTGAGGTACCATAGTTTACACTCTGATGCCGTGTTCAAATCAACTAATGACTTCAGTGCGTTCAAGACAATGGGGGTACTCCAGTTGAGATCACCATAAGTCTGACTGACGCTTACGTGATAACCTGACTGCATTGTATGCTGTTAGCTCATATTCAGTACCACCTTCAAAAGTGTTTTACACACGTGTCCATTACAATCTAGGCAAGAATCAGAACGCATGGATATAACGTTAAGTACATTATAATTACGGTACACTACAGTAGAAGCGAGAACACGTTACGCAGAAAATAAGGCACTTTGATAGGAATTCACGCATGTCCACAGTTATTTGTAAGGAAGGCAAATGTGCAAGGCCTGTATACTTGATCTGGGGAAGTGCTTGGGCTTTCTTTTGAAGGAAATTGGCTACTTTTGAATGAATGAGGCAAAATTAGCAGGTAGTGTGCTTTGGTCTGAGGTTAGTGCGGGTTAACTGTCCACATGTTGGAACGGTGAGTGCATTCTGACATCACGTGCATAAAATCAACTCCCACTGGGGTGACTGAAGATAGCTATTTCGAACTTGCGTGTGAAAAGGTTTGGCGTTACCTACACCTTTTTACTCAATGTTAGCATTTTGGTTTGGTACAGTTGTGTTCAGCCAAACTGATGGTCAGTCGAATGGAAATCAAGAACGGCTGGCAAGCTTGGCTTGCCTTTCCGATTGGTTTCAAACTGTTCTTAACACTGACTGAATACTTATTGGTTTTGGATTAAATTCGGGCACAAGTGACCTCTTGTTTAAAAACAGTTATTGCACTTAACATAAAGGATGGTTCAGACGCCTGTGCAGCATGGATGTTTGAAACTGAATAGGATCAGTTGACAGGATCCCCAGAAGTTGATGCCGCTTTCAATGGAATTTCCTGTCCTAGTTGCAAAACATGAACAAAAACCACAGTCAAGTGTAGCAGCATCTTGCTAACCTTATTTAGCTAGCTAATGTTCATATTTAAAATGTTACTACATTTTTGATTTGGGTGAGCACTTTGCCACAGATTTGTCCTACATTGTAATGGGCTACAATGACTTTGCCCATGATTATTCACACTGCAAATGTTTGGCCCTGTCCCTGTCCTGGGTGTCCTCGGATGGGGCCAGTGTCTCCTGATCCCTCCTGTCTCAGCCTCCAGTATTTATGCTGCAGTAGTTTGTGTCGGGGGGCTAGGGTCAGTTTGTTATCTGGAGTACTTCTCCTGTCCTATTCGGTGTCCTGTGTGAATCTAAGTGTGCTCTCTAATTCTCTCTCTCGGAGGACCTGAGCCCTAGGACCATGCCCCAGGACTACCTGACATGATGACTCCTTGCTGTCACCAGTCCACCTGGCCGTGCTGTTGCTCCAGTTTCTTTCAACTGTTCTGCCTTATTATTATTCGACCATGCTGGTCATTTATGAACATTTGAACATCTTGACCATGTTCTGTTATAATCTCCACCCGGCACAGCCAGAAGAGGACTGGCCACCCCACATAGCCTGGTTCCTCTCTAGGTTTCTTCCTAGGTTTTGGCCTTTCTAGGGAGTTTTTCCTAGCCACCGTGCTTCTACACCTGCATTGCTTGCTGTTTGGGGTTTTAGGCTGGGTTTCTGTACAGCACTTTGAGATATCAGCTGATGTACAAAGGGCTATATAAATAAATTTGATTTGATTTGAAATGGCACTTTATTTTGCGGGTGCCTTTTCAGTATCTGGGTACATGTTACACCAAGAAGTGTAGTGAAGCAACTTATTGTTCAAAACCATTCATTTGTGGGATCGGGTTTGCAAAATGCTATCAAATCATGTAATTTTACCATTTCTATGAAATGGTAGCAACCTAAATTTGGCCATGTGGACACGGAGTAACTTTGCAGCTGTTTATTAAATCAGCAAGTTATAGCGGTTTATACAACATTTTCAGCCTTTATCATAGGAAAATAAACAACATTCACATGGCTGTGCACGAAATGGGCAGTTCAGATGTCACTTCAGCTGCAACTATATCGTTGTGCCAAATCCTGGATTTGTACTGGTGTGGGTGTTTGTCTCAATGTAACGTCTTCAGATTTCACAAATCCCTTTTTGCTAATATCTAGCAGTTAATCAGTAAATGATAAACCTCCCGAAGATGCAAATGAAAGAAGTAGGCCTAAACTGTCAATGCGTAGGTTACTTTGTATAGTAGAGCTGTGCCCTTCACAGAAGTCCTCCGCGTGTGAATCCAACGAAAAGGTGTAGAATTTATTTTGTGACCAATTTTTCAGACAGCGGAAGAATTGCTCTGGCGCATTGCATGAAATCCTTAATTAAAATGAAGTACTTATTTTGAAAAATATGATTACCTTGATACCGACTGTCTATTCGGCAACTTTAGTTAAACCAGGGCAATTGATCAATATTCAGGTCCCCTGTAGTTTGACCATTCTGGATAATTTAGAATTAAGAACCATTTAGAGGGACATCTCACCTCATCTCAATGTAATTTACTATACTTGTTTGACATCCGTTACTTAACAAGCCATTGCAGTAGACCAAAATATTGTTGAAGGAAAGCCTAATTTCTGTACTTTAAAATAAATAAAACATTTATGAAATCAGATTCATCCAGGTCTGATGGGCCAAAATATCAGAAATAAAACCAACAAACCACTGTCGTGTCGTGACCTTGAATTATCTGAGGACTGTTTAATTGTTAGCCGACTCTAAATTAATCATGTTAGGATTTGGGGTGCCGGAAGCGGTTTTAAAGTTACCGTCTCCCAACTAAACTCTAGACGGTAGAAATCTATTACATTGATGGGCAACTTATTAACCATTACATCGTATCCTCCTTGCAGCTGCAAAAACCCCAGCCTTATGATTCAGTACTATACAAATTGGTTAAATTGAATTACTAGCTAACACAGGCTAAACAGACTGACACAATATGACAGCTTGTTACAAGATGCCCCCCCCCCCCCCCCCCCCCCCCGTTCCATAAGGGACACTTTCCGTTGATACATTTTTGAACACACGAACCGGCACCAGCATCGAGTAAATGCATGAATTTATTTGTGGGATGCCGCCGTGGAAATGTAGGTGGTTGGGTCTTCTCTCTGATTGGCTACATGAGGTCACAATGTCATTGGTTGTCCGTGGCTCCAATGACTAGTCTTGAACAGAACTACAGGATGGATTTTCCTTTCACTCGTTCTGGACGATGGGCTAATCAACCCTGTCGCTGATTCCTCAGTGGGTGATGAGTAGGATGGTTTGGATATAGTAGCAGAATGGTCCCACTTAAGTTCACTTTTCTAGGTACATGTGAGTTTAGGGAAGTTCCAAACGTGTAGCTTGCGCCTCACGGTTTTCTGGTCTAATCTTAATTTCTGTTACCATTTCTTTTGCACTCTGGCCGCCGGGGACAGTTCTGTCAGTCTGACCCGCTCTCTGATGTCCCTCTAACACGTTCAAAAGTGAATACTGGAACAATATTTCTAACATAAGACTGGTCAGAGATTAGCTATAGAAAATTAATGTCATATTGGTTTTTATTTTGTGATTTAAATTTTTTTTTTTTTACTAGAAACGTTCTCATTCCACAGGTAGGAAGTCTCGAGCCTTTACATTGTTTTGAAAAAACATATTTTATATACAAAGGTGATTTTTGTTGGGAAAAGCCTGTTAACAAAGACATTCCTTTAGTTCATACTGGAGGGGGAGAAAGAACCCACTTCTGCTGTAAATTGATCTGATCCTCACAGGACAGTCATGACACCACCACAAGACTTCGTACACAAGGCTGTTGGGGTTTGCAGTGTTTTGTTCGTAACTTAGTCCCTCTCTACATTGGCAGCTGTGAGAACCCAGAGGATCCATACCGTGTGGTTTTCCACCCGGTGGTAGCTGACGCCAGGGTCCACTTCCCCCCCCCCCCACGTCAAACGCTTTGAGGTCTATATGTTTTCCTTCGCCGAGGATGCGGTTGAGCAGAGTGGCCAGGCAACGAAGTTCACCCAACAAACTTTATTGGTTAATTTTGTGAGTGGCAATCATCCCTTTAAAAAAATAATCTGACACCATCAAATCTTTGATTCCTAGGTCTTTGTCCATTGTGATGTGGTGATCTGTGATGCCAGTAGTCCCTCTGGCGGCCCCTGTAGTGGACAATGTGTGAATCAGGACAACCCGAAAAGAGGTAGGTCTTGTTTGATGCTTTTCAGACCCTGTCAGACCATAACGGAACTAATAGGTTCTCTCTCTCAACAGGTCAATGACATGTCAAACACCTCTTTGAGGAGCGTAATTTATATGCTTCTTCTGGATACATTCTTTGGGTGTAATGTCTTGTTCTAACATGTCAAATAAAGTGTTATGTATATAAAACAATCCTAACCGTTGGAGCTACCTTAATTGTATCTGATTTGCATTTATCACCAAGGCGCATGTAGTAGGCTTGTCATCTGTGTATCAATCAACCCTTTTGTCAGCATGGAACTCTGAACCATCCACCGGAGGAAGATAAGTGTTGCGCACCAACTTCCCATCTAGGACAAACAATGGGTGTCAAAACAAAAGCTTTCGACTGTCCAGTAGGATGAACTGACTCAATGTTATAGCAGATGGTGGTTTGCCAAAGTGAAACCAGCAGGGCTGTGGTTGGATGCAGTGTTGGTAATTTTCAACTGAAATTACAACCTTCCTTGATACCTCTCACTAGCTTGGTTTCCATCCAAATATAGACATTACTACTTTAATGATATGCATGTCAATCTCTCATGGCTCAAATGGGAAGAGCTTGACTTCATCACTACTTGTTTGTGTAAGAAGTGTTGACAAGCTGAATGTACCGAGCTGTCTATTTAAACTACTAGCACACAGCTCGGACACCCATGCATTCCCCACAAGACATCTTGTCACACTCTCCAAGTCTGAACTACGGAAGGTACAGAGCCATGAATACGTTGCAATCTATTTCTCATCAGGATAAGATTTAAACACACACCGTACGGAACAGCGGGGACTGAAGAAACAATCCTTTAAGAGTTGGGAGCTTGCACCGCGGGACGGCTTCATTGCTCCAGACCACAAGGGGAGTATGCGTACTCATTATGCATTTGGGTCCCGAGGCTTTGACCAAAGACTTTATTTTGACGTGCCACCCTTGCTTTGTCAGCAATCTTCGTTGAGGGCCACAAAACAGATGGAAGTTGTCTTAACGAGTCAAGCTAATGTACAGTTTGAGAGGAATGTGTTAGTGTAGAGATGCGGCTATTTTTCTTGTCAAAATGAAATTGCCAAAATCGCTATTTAGCAAGTTACCAGACTAGCTAGTGTTAGGAGAATTAATTTGTAATTAGTCTTTTAGGGACTCCTGAGAACCAACAAACCAGGATGTTGTCTTGTGAAACAGTGGATGTAAAGAATCCAGCTGGCTAAAGCATTGACTGCACAATTGTAAGCTTGCCTTGCAATGCAGCTGAAGTAATATGGCTAGCTAACTATTTACTTGTGTTGGATTAAACTGTTGCCGCTCTGGGTATGGACCCTAAAACGTAAAGTTCTGAACTAATATTCATACCAATCTATGAACCTCAACTCTGAATGTCATTACTGAAGCCTAGAGTAGAATATACCTTTATTGTGCCAAGGATGCAAGACCTATATACACATGTATTTTAGTTATTGCCACGTATCAGATTCCCATATTGTAGCCTGTACATTGAATATATTCACCGATCATGTACTCTTCTTTGGCAAATAAAGGTGCAGTTCAGGTATGACATTCTTTTTCAGTCATATCAAACGATGCTGTCTCATGTGTTACAATTATACACTTAAACAGCGTTTACTGATCCTGGGATATGATTACACATTGCAACTATACAATAGACTAAACATGATTGATTTGTAATTCATATACGACAGAACCTATGCATATCTAATTCCATGAATCTGAAGACACAGGATAGTATTTCAACCAGTGGAGAATGTGAAACGCTTTATTGAAAGAAGTGCATTTTAATTGTAATTTAAGATCACTCTTAAGCGGGCAGGTGGGTAGAGCGTTGGACTAGTAACCAGAAGGTTGCAAGATCGAATCCCTGAGCTGAAAAGGTAAAAATTTGTCCGTCTGCCCCTGAACATGGCACTTCCTAAGCCGTCATTCTTATCTGACATGCCTAGTTAAAGGGTAACTACACCCCAAAATCGATAGCTCTTCATTTTTTTCCCAGACCTCAAGTGGTTTCCTGCTAGGGTTTTAAACGTTGTCCTGGACAGAACATCCAATCGTGTTATATATTTCTATTCTTTTTGGAGGGGGAGCAATCAGGCAAAACAGTGAAGGGATTTTACAGGGCCCTAATGGACTACAGACATTGACGGTCTCCTAGCCTAAAAACAAATGCTGAATGCACTGCCTAGATTTTGAGGTAAATGCACTGTCCATTATTTGATCAGGGCAGGGAAGCACTAACAAACTGCATTTAGTCCAATAAAAATACATTATTAGCGTGATAAATAAAAGGGAGTTGCTCCACCATGACACAAGAGAACCCTCTGCTGGAGCAAAATGCTTACAGCACCTGGTATTCCCAGGTGGTCTCCCATCCAAGTACTAACCAGGCCCGACCCTGCTTAGCTTCCAAGATTTAGGCTGGTATGGCCGTAAGCAAAGGCAATCTTTTGGTACACTAAAGTCAACGAGTCACTTACTCATAGGGGGACAGAGAAATGTCCACCTTGTGACACACCCTGAAAAAGCTCAAACCTTGCTTGCATTTCCAGATCATACATTTCACTCTTGTGGGGGAAAAAAAGAGGGCATATCCTAGGTTCATACTTATGACAACTTCATGGACTAGGGCCCTATAAAATACGACGCGCCCGCACGGAATCACGAAATACAGACATTAAACCGAAATTCAACAATATTAAATGCTTTGAACTAAGGAGGAAATTAACTCAATCCCTTCAACTTGTTAGAAAATCCATTAATTTGCCCAAGTGAATCATAAGACATGAACAAAATGCATCAGTGATTTGTATTTCCACGCAAAAGTAAAGAAAAAAAATGAACACAATTATCCACTAAAACCAATTAATAATTAAATACAAGTTTTCCATTTGATAGAATTTCAATAAAAGTACTCCCCCCACACAGTTTCCTCCACCGTATCTATATATCTCTATATAGGGCCCTAGTCCATGAAGTTGTCATAAGTATGAACCTAGGATATGCCCTCTTTTTTTCCCCCACAAGAGTGAAATGTATGATCTGGAAATGCAAGCAAGGTTTGAGCTTTTTCAGTGTGTGTCACAAGGTGGACATTTCTCTGTCCCCCTATGAGTAAGTGACTCGTTGACTTTAGTGTACCAAAAGATTGCCTTTGCTTACGGCCATACCAGCCTAGCGTACAGGTCGCAATGGTAGGTAGTATATGGGGCTTTGGTGACAAAACGGATGGCACTGTGATAGACTGCATACAATTTGTTGAGTAGGGTATTGGAGGCTATTTTGTAAATGACATCGCCGAAGTCGAGGATTGGTAGGATGGTCAGTTTTACAAGGGTATGTTTGGCAGCATGAGTGAAGGATGCTTTGTTGCTAAATAGGAAGCCAATTCTAGATTTAACTTTGGATTGGAGATGTTTGATGTGGGTCTGGAAGGAGAGTTTACAGTCTAACCAGACACCTAGGTATTTGTAGTTGTCCACATATTCTAAGTCAGAGCCGTCCAGAGTAGTGATGTTGGGCAGGTGCAGGCAGAGATCGGTTGAAGAGCATGCATTTAGTTTTACTTGTTTTTAATTGGAGGCCACGGAAGAGGAGTTGTATGGCATTGAAGCTTGCCTGGAGGGTTGTTAACAGTGTCCAAAGAAGGGCCAGAAGTATACAGAATGGTGTTGTCTGCGTAGAGGTGGATCAGGGACTCGCCAGCAGCAAGAGCGACATCATTGATGTATACAGAGAAGAGTGTCGGTCCAAGAATTGAACCCGGTGAGGCAATCATTTGAGAAACCAAGGCTGTCGAGTCTGCCGATGAGGATATGGTGATTGACAGAGTCGAAAGCCTTGGCCAGATCAATGAATACGGCTGCACAGTAATGTTTCTTATCGATGGCGGTTAAGATGTTGTTTAGGACCTTGAGCGTGGCTGAGATGCACCCATGACCAGGTCTGAAATCAGATTGCATAGCGGAGAAGGTATGGTGGGATTCGAAATGGTCAGTAATCTGTTTGTTGACTTGGCTTTCGAAGACCTTAGAAAGGCAGGGCAGGATAGGTCTGTAGCAGTTTGGGTCAATCCAGAGGCGCCACTCACTGCAGACTCGACCATCAGTCCAGTGGCGTTCTCTAGTCCGTGGTCGGCAGTGAGGGTTCCCACTCCAGAGACATTAAGTAAGTGGGAAGTGGAGCGGGGTCCACGTCCTGAGCCAGAGGCAGGGAGACTCTGGCGGATCCGGACGGTGACCCGTCGCGGTAGGTTCCGGACGGTGACCCGTCGTGGTAGGTTCCGGTCTGCGGCCGGATGCTCTGGATTGGGTACTGTTGCCGGACGTTCTGGACTGGTGAGGCGCACTGTCTGCCTGGTGCGTGGTGCCGGTACTGGTGGTACTGGGCCGAGGACACGCACCTCAGGGCGAGTGCGGGGAGGAGGAACAGGGCATACTGGACTGCCGAGGCGCACCATAGGCCTGGTGCGTGGTGCCGGCACTGGTGGTACCGGGCTGGAGACCCGCACCTCAGGGCGAGTGCGGGGAGAAGGTACTGGGCTGTGGAGGCGTACTGGAGGTCTGGCGCATGGTGTTTGAACTGGTGGTACTGGATAGACCGAACCGTGAAGACACACTGGAGGTCTTGAGCTATTGGCCTGCACAACCCGTCCTGGCTGGATGGTGACTCTAGCCCGGCACGTGCGGGGCGCAGGCACAGGACGTACTGGGCTGTGCAAACATACGGGAGACAGAGTGCGCAATGCCGGCGCAGGATATCCTGGCCCGAGGAGACACACTGGCTGTCTGGAGAGCAGGGCTGGCACCATCTGCCCTGGCTGGATCCTCACCCTTGCCCGGCAGATGCTGGGATATAGCGCACCGGGCTAAGCACGCGTACTGGGGACACCATGCGCTCCACCGCATAACACGGTGCCTGACCAGTACGACGCCCGCCACGGTAAGCACGAGGAGTTGGCTCAGGTCTCCTAACTCCTCGCCCCGCCCCCCAAAAAATATTGGGGCTACCTCTCGGGCTTCCGTGCTAGCCTTGTACCCATATACCGTCACCGTTCCTCCTGTGCTCTCTCCACCTGCTTCCATGGCAGGGTCTTGGCCCCTGCCATTACCTCTACCCAGGTCCAGGATGTTTTACCGTCCAGTATTTCTTCTTGAGTCCTAGATTCCACAAAGCGCTGTTCCTCCTTATCACGCTGCTTGGTCCTTTTAAGGTGGGTTATTGTCACGTTCGTCGTATGGAGGAGACCAAGGCGCAGCGTGATGTGAATACATGATATTTTAATGAAGACGAAGAACACTTAACAAACTATACAAAACAACAACCTGACCGTGAAGCTATATAAAACTAGTGCAGACACAGGCAACTAGACATAGACAATAACCCACGAAATACCCAAAGAAGATGGCTGCCTAAATAAGGTTCCCAATCAGAGACAACGATGAACAGCTGCCTCTAATTGAGAACCAATCTAGGAAACCATAGACATACATAAACTCCCTAGATAATATACACCCTCATAAACATACAAAACCCCTAGACAGTACAAAACGCATACATCACCATGTCACACCTTGACCTAACCAAAATAATAAAGAAATCAAAGAATACTAAGGTCAGGGCGTGACACCTAGTTCTTTTGACCACCTCTTTATTTATTAAAATCACCCACCACCCAGGAATACATCTTAAAATATTTTCTTGTACATATTCTCCAGTTATTTTACTTATCACATCATCTACTTCAACCACATTATCGTATATTGCCTGAAATGGAAGGAACCCCGGAAATAACTAATATGTTATATCACCAATCTGCCTCATCCCAGCCCTCATAAAATATTTACGAAACAACATATTATATTTTATCTTTGGATTTAAAAATATTGGCTGATTTTAAAATATTTTTTTAAATGGTACATTCATAATAAGTATTTGGTAAAAACTGCCCCCAGTTACTTCTCCATGTTACCCTTTGCACTTGAGGCTTTTCCATATACTTTTAAACACTCCATCACCCTTTTAACACTTCCCTCATCTCTAACAGCTTATCCTTTGTTTTCAATATACAGTGCCTTGCGAAAGTATTCGGCCCCCTTGAACTTTGCGACCTTTTGCCACATTTCAGGCTTCAAACATAAAGATATAAAACTGTATTTTCTTGTGAAGAATCAACAACAAGTGGGACACAATCATGAAGTGGAATGACATTTATTGGATATTTCAAACTTTTTTAACAAATCAAAAACTGAAAAATTGGGCGTGCAAAATTATTCAGCCCCCTTAAGTTAATACTTTGTAGCGCCACCTTTTGCTGCGATTACAGCTGTAAGTCGCTTGGGGTATGTCTCTATCAGTTTTGCACATCGAGAGACTGAAATTTTTTCCCATTCCTCCTTGCAAAACAGCTCGAGCTCAGTGAGGTTGGATGGAGAGCATTTGTGAACAGCAGTTTTCAGTTCTTTCCACAGATTCTCGATTGGATTCAGGTCTGGACTTTGACTTGGCCATTCTAACACCTGGATATGTTTATTTTTGAACCATTCCATTGTAGATTGTGCTTTGTTTTGGATCATTGTCTTGTTGGAAGACAAATATCTGTCCCAGTCTCAGGTCTTTTGCAGACTCCATCAGGTTTTCTTCCAGATTGGTCCTGTATTTGGCTCCATCCATCTTCCCATCAATTTTAACCATCTTCCCTGTCCCTGCTGAAGAAAAGCAGGCCCAAACCATGATGCTGCCAGCACCATGTTTGACAGTGGGGATGGTGTGTTCAGGGTGATGAGCTGTGTTGCTTTTACGCCAAACATAACGTCTTGCATTGTTGCCAAAAAGTTCAATTTTGGTTTCATCTGACCAGAGCACCTTCTTCCACATGTTTGGTGTGTCTCCCAGGTGGTTTGTGGCAAACTTTAAACAACACTTTTTATCGATATCTTTAAGAAATGGCTTTCTTCTTTCCACTCTTCCATAAAGGCCAGATTTGTGCAATATACAACTGATTGTTGTCCTATTGACAGTCTCCCACCTCAGCTGTAGATCTCTGCAGTTCGCAAAGTCTCGCAAAGTTCAAGGGGGCCGAATGCTTTCGCAAGGCACTGTATACTGGAAGATTCATGAAAGATACTACTAGCTCATTTACAATCATATTTTTCACCATGATCCTTGTATCTTTTATCATTAAACCATCCATTAAACGTTCCTTCCTTTTCCATTTCTCATTGTAACTTCGTACTTTCTTTCTCCTTTCATTTTATAACCCACCACCTCTCCGCACACATCCTTAATTGCTCATAGTAATTCCATCGTCATCACCTTTTCTTCTCCCACCAACTCCACTGCCACAGTAAGTTCTTTGCCATATTTCATTACTCCATGTTTCTTCCATTTAGAATTTTCTTTGTCCTTGTCCATTCCGTTCGTCGTTGCCATGTTGTCCGTCATAGAAATATAAAAAGAGACCTCAACTCTCCCCCAAGCAGCAAAACTTCAAGGGGGGAAAAACAAACCAAACTTAAACTTACTCAAATACAAAAATCTAAATTATACTTCGAAAAACGTTGAAAAATAACCAAAAAAGCTCTCAAGTAAACACTCTCGAGCAAACACACACTCATTCACAGCTCAATCACCTACACCTGTCTCACTTTCCAAACAGGAAGTGCTCACTCAGGTCTGGTATGGCCGTAAGCGAGAGAACATCTCTTGGTACAATATATAAAGTCAAAGTGAGTCTGATTAACAGACTTTGCATTTTCACATACGTATTAGATAAGCAGCTTCAACTTTGGGTCACTCAAAAAGTGGAAGAAATTACATATACTGTAGCCATCACTTTGTAGCACAGATGTTTGTATTTCATCCAACTAAACCTTGCTTGCAACAAAAGGAACAATTATCCTATTAATAGGACCGTGGAGACTAGCCCATACAAGATGCATTTAGTCAAATAAACATTCAGTATCAAATGAATACTACAAGGCAGTGTTGCCGATTAAATTATGTGGTGGACAAAAAGCTTACACCACCTGGTATTCCCAGGCGGTCTCCCATCCAAGTACCAACCAGGCCCGACCCTGCTTTGCTTCTGAGATCTGACGAGATCGGGCGTACTTTTAAAATAATTTTTCAAATGAAAAACAGACAATATTACAGCATTTCAATCATAATTATAGGATGAACAATTCACCCTTTTACAAAATCAGACAAATATACAATCAATTAATATTTAAATCACCCACTAAATCCAATTAGTTGTTAAACACAAGTTTTCCATTTGATAACATTCCAAAAAATTTACTCCCCACACAAACTGTTTTTCAAAATTGCCTCCACCATATCTATGTATTATCTCTATATTTTTCTCCAACATACTCTTAAAAAATACCTCCACACTCACACATTTCCCCTCATAATGACCCAAGTTCCTTCTTAATCTTACAGCATATCTAGCATGACTTAAAACATAATTAACCAAGTTAAAATTCAAAACTTTATTTTTCCCATTAAGGGAACATTTTGACACTTTCCATAGGGTTAGTGAGAAAGTCCACATTGCAAATGTACGAACCCTTACTAGACGTCCGACAACATTTCTAAAATTCGCAGACGGCGCAGGGACGGATCTTCCAGGAAGTCATCAAACTAAATCTCTCAGTTTTCAACCAGAGAGATTGAGACTCAGCGTATCCGTCTCAATCCTCCACAACTGCTTATGTTACCCCTCCATATCTGCAGTGAAAGATGGTGGACATAGATCGTTTTTTGTCAAACCATGAGACATACCTATAATCGGTCTTCTCACAAAAGCATCTGTAGCTTCCTACAAATTCGTATGAAGCAGTTGACCTGGGTTCGATTCCCGGCCAATGCAGAGCCTGAGGAATTCATTTGTTTTAGGGGCTGGATGTCATTTCAAGTGTATTACATTTGAATCATTATCGTTGTACTTGGAAGTCAGAATTGCTCCTACATTCTGCAGGTTATCTAAAATAATAAATGTTGTGCGACGTTGAACCAACAAGTGCATATCAAAATAGATTTGCAGTCCCATCGCCAAAACCATTCAACCACCTTGTCCTGCGCCCAAGAGGTGATAGTCGGCGTTCCGACCAGTGGCCCAAGATCTGCCTGTCTGAGATTGTTCAAGGATCTGCAAAAGGTCTCACCCGGGATTTGAACCCAGGACCTCTCGCAGCCTAAGCGAGAATCATACCCCTAGACCAACGAGCCTTATGCCAAAAGTTATTTTTCTGCTTTCTGCAGCAATCACAGTGAAGATATCGATTGACGTGTCCATGGTGCTTGGAACGATTGAACATCATGTGAGTGTTTTGTGCTTTACTTGTGAGCATAACAGTCTTCCAAAATCTTGACCATGCTTCAGTTCAAATCTTCTGTAGTTCATCTGCTGTGTCTTTCACATTCTGTCTTCTTCAGTCACGACAGCAAAATGATGACGAGTTTTTACAAATTAATAAAGTGCAAAATGAGATCAATTCATTTTTTTAAAGAGCAAATGAAAAAATAAGACTTCCAAAAGAATGGAACTAATTTATTTTGAGTCAAATGACGCAAAGGTACGTGAATCAAAGTCAATTAATGTTGAAAATACCCATTCAAATAGATCCGTTTTCAACTAGAGAGATTAAGACTCGGCGTATCCGTCTCAATCCTCCACAACTGCTTATGTTACCCCTCCATATCTGCAGTGAAAGATGGTGGACCTAGATCGGTTTTTGTCAAACCATGAGACAATACCTATAATCGGTCTTCTCACAAAAACATCTCTAGCTTCCGAACCGTTTGACCTACAAATTTGTATGATCACTCTCTGGAATGAGGAGACCCTCACGAACACTGTGGTATTCTCAATTTTTCTCTACATCCCCCACAAGTGTCAGGAGACTCGTCTGAAGTCACAACCGTCTATGTGCCAAGTTCTGTTTGTAGAATCCAAAATCTTGGGCTACAAACTAATGTGACCCCACTTGTCGCAATGTTCTCCGTTTTGCCCTACGTTCCCAACAAGTGTCACGGGACTAATCTGAAGGTAACCTGTAGTGATTAAAATGATAGATTTTTTAACCAGGGACCTCTCGCAACCTAAGCCATAATCATACACCTAAACCGTGAAAGTGAATTATCACTTTCCACCAAAATGACGGTCAAATTATGAGTCGATGTCTCAATGTTGCTACTGAGCTGCACATAGCATTGGTGGTATAGTGGTGAGCATAGCTGCCTTCCAAGCAGTTGACCCGGGTTCGATTCCCGGCCAATGCAGAGCCTGAGGAATTAATTTGTTTTAGGGGCTGGATGTCATTTCAAGTGTATTACATTTGAATCATTATCCTTGTACTTGGAAGTCAGAATTGCTCCTACATTCTGCAGGTTATTTAAAATAATAAATGTTGTGCGACGTTGAACCAACAAGTGCTTATCAAAATAGATTTGCAGTCCTATCGCCAAAACCATTCAGCCACCTTGTCCTGCGCCCAAGAGGTGATAGTCGGCGTTCCGACAAGATCTGCCTGTCTGAGATTGTTCAAGGATCTGCAAAAGGGCTCATCCGGGATTTGAACCCGGGACCTCTCGCACCCTAAGTGAGAATCATACCCCTAGACCAACGAGCCTTATACCAGAAGTTATTTTTTTGCTTTCTGCAGCAATGACAGTGAAGATATCGATTGACGTGTCCATGGTGCTTGGAACGATTGAACATCATGTGAGTGTTTTGTGCTTTACTTGTGAGCATAACAGTCTTCCAAAATCTTGACCATGTTTCAGTTCAAATCTTCTGTAGTTCATCTGCTGTGTCTTCACATTCTGTCTTGTTCAGTCGCGACAGCAAAATGATGACGAGTTTTTACAAATTAATAAAGTGCAAAATGAGATCAATTCATTTTTTAAAAAACAAATGAAAAAATAAGACTTCCAAAAGAATGGAACTCATTTATTTTGAGTCAAATGACGCAAAGGTACGTGAATCAAAGTCAATTAATTTTGAAAATACCCATTCAAATAGATCCGTTTTCAACTAGAGAGATTAAGACTCGGCGTATCCGTCTCAATCCTCCACAACTGCTTATGTTAACGCTCCATATTTGCAGTGAAAGATGGTGGACCTAGATCGGTTTTTGTCAAACCATGAGACAATACCTATAATCGGTCTTCTCACAAAAACATCTCTAGCTTCCGAACCGTTTGACCTACAAATTTGTATGATCACTCTCTGGAATGAGGAGACCCTCACGAACACGGTGGTATTCTCAATTTTTCTCTACATCCCCCACAAGTGTCAGGAGACTCGTCTGAAGTCAGAACCGTCTTTGTGCCAAGTTCTGTTTGTAGAATCCAAAATCTTGGGCTACAAACTAATGTGACCCCACTTGTCGCAATGTTCTCCGTTTTGCCCTACGTTCCCAACAAGTGTCACGGGACTAATCTGAAGGTAACCTGTAGTGATTAAAATGATAGATTTTTTAACCAGGGACCTCTCGCAACCTAAGCCATAATCATACACCTAAACCGTGAAAGTGAATTATCACTTTCCACCAAAATGACGGTCAAATTATGAGTCGATGTCTCAATGTTGCTACTGAGCTGCACATAGCATTGGTGGTATAGTGGTGAGCATAGCTGCCTTCCAAGCAGTTGACCCGGGTTCGATTCCCGGCCAATGCAGAGCCTGAGGAATTAATTTGTTTTAGGGGCTGGATGTCATTTCAAGTGTATTACATTTGAATCATTATCCTTGTACTTGGAAGTCAGAATTGCTCCTACATTCTGCAGGTTATCTAAAATAATAAATGTTGTGCGACGTTGAACCAACAAGTGCTTATCAAAATAGATTTGCAGTCCTATCGCCAAAACCATTCAGCCACCTTGTCCTGCGCCCAAGAGGTGATAGTCGGCGTTCCGACAAGATCTGCCTGTCTGAGATTGTTCAAGGATCTGCAAAAGGGCTCATCCGGGATTTGAACCCGGGACCTCTCGCACCCTAAGTGAGAATCATACCCCTAGACCAACGAGCCTTATACCAGAAGTTATTTTTTTGCTTTCTGCAGCAATGACAGTGAAGATATCGATTGACGTGTCCATGGTGCTTGGAACGATTGAACATCATGTGAGTGTTTTGTGCTTTACTTGTGAGCATAACAGTCTTCCAAAATCTTGACCATGTTTCAGTTCAAATCTTCTGTAGTTCATCTGCTGTGTCTTTCACATTCTGTCTTGTTCAGTCGCGACAGCAAAATGATGACGAGTTTTTACAAATTAATAAAGTGCAAAATGAGATCAATTCATTTTTTAAAAAACAAATGAAAAAATAAGACTTCCAAAAGAATGGAACTCATTTATTTTGAGTCAAATGACGCAAAGGTACGTGAATCAAAGTCAATTAATTTTGAAAATACCCATTCAAATAGATCCGTTTTCAACTAGAGAGATTAAGACTCGGCGTATCCGTCTCAATCCTCCACAACTGCTTATGTTAACGCTCCATATTTGCAGTGAAAGATGGTGGACCTAGATCGGTTTTTGTCAAACCATGAGACAATACCTATAATCGGTCTTCTCACAAAAACATCTCTAGCTTCCGAACCGTTTGACCTACAAATTTGTATGATCACTCTCTGGAATGAGGAGACCCTCACGAACACGGTGGTATTCTCAATTTTTCTCTACATCCCCCACAAGTGTCAGGAGACTCGTCTGAAGTCAGAACCGTCTTTGTGCCAAGTTCTGTTTGTAGAATCCAAAATCTTGGGCTACAAACTAATGTGACCCCACTTGTCGCAATGTTCTCCGTTTTGCCCTACGTTCCCAACAAGTGTCACGGGACTAATCTGAAGGTAACCTGTAGTGATTAAAATGATAGATTTTTTAACCAGGGACCTCTCGCAACCTAAGCCATAATCATACACCTAAACCGTGAAAGTGAATTATCACTTTCCACCAAAATGACGGTCAAATTATGAGTCGATGTCTCAATGTTGCTACTGAGCTGCACATAGCATTGGTGGTATAGTGGTGAGCATAGCTGCCTTCCAAGCAGTTGACCCGGGTTCGATTCCCGGCCAATGCAGAGCCTGAGGAATTAATTTGTTTTAGGGGCTGGATGTCATTTCAAGTGTATTACATTTGAATCATTATCCTTGTACTTGGAAGTCAGAATTGCTCCTACATTCTGCAGGTTATCTAAAATAATAAATGTTGTGCGACGTTGAACCAACAAGTGCTTATCAAAATAGATTTGCAGTCCTATCGCCAAAACCATTCAGCCACCTTGTCCTGCGCCCAAGAGGTGATAGTCGGCGTTCCGACAAGATCTGCCTGTCTGAGATTGTTCAAGGATCTGCAAAAGGGCTCATCCGGGATTTGAACCCGGGACCTCTCGCACCCTAAGTGAGAATCATACCCCTAGACCAACGAGCCTTATACCAGAAGTTATTTTTTTGCTTTCTGCAGCAATGACAGTGAAGATATCGATTGACGTGTCCATGGTGCTTGGAACGATTGAACATCATGTGAGTGTTTTGTGCTTTACTTGTGAGCATAACAGTCTTCCAAAATCTTGACCATGTTTCAGTTCAAATCTTCTGTAGTTCATCTGCTGTGTCTTTCACATTCTGTCTTGTTCAGTCGCGACAGCAAAATGATGACGAGTTTTTACAAATTAATAAAGTGCAAAATGAGATCAATTCATTTTTTAAAAAACAAATGAAAAAATAAGACTTCCAAAAGAATGGAACTCATTTATTTTGAGTCAAATGACGCAAAGGTACGTGAATCAAAGTCAATTAATTTTGAAAATACCCATTCAAATAGATCCGTTTTCAACTAGAGAGATTAAGACTCGGCGTATCCGTCTCAATCCTCCACAACTGCTTATGTTAACGCTCCATATTTGCAGTGAAAGATGGTGGACCTAGATCGGTTTTTGTCAAACCATGAGACAATACCTATAATCGGTCTTCTCACAAAAACATCTCTAGCTTCCGAACCGTTTGACCTACAAATTTGTATGATCACTCTCTGGAATGAGGAGACCCTCACGAACACGGTGGTATTCTCAATTTTTCTCTACATCCCCCACAAGTGTCAGGAGACTCGTCTGAAGTCAGAACCGTCTTTGTGCCAAGTTCTGTTTGTAGAATCCAAAATCTTGGGCTACAAACTAATGTGACCCCACTTGTCGCAATGTTCTCCGTTTTGCCCTACGTTCCCAACAAGTGTCACGGGACTAATCTGAAGGTAACCTGTAGTGATTAAAATGATAGATTTTTTAACCAGGGACCTCTCGCAACCTAAGCCATAATCATACACCTAAACCGTGAAAGTGAATTATCACTTTCCACCAAAATGACGGTCAAATTATGAGTCGATGTCTCAATGTTGCTACTGAGCTGCACATAGCATTGGTGGTATAGTGGTGAGCATAGCTGCCTTCCAAGCAGTTGACCCGGGTTCGATTCCCGGCCAATGCAGAGCCTGAGGAATTAATTTGTTTTAGGGGCTGGATGTCATTTCAAGTGTATTACATTTGAATCATTATCCTTGTACTTGGAAGTCAGAATTGCTCCTACATTCTGCAGGTTATCTAAAATAATAAATGTTGTGCGACGTTGAACCAACAAGTGCTTATCAAAATAGATTTGCAGTCCTATCGCCAAAACCATTCAGCCACCTTGTCCTGCGCCCAAGAGGTGATAGTCGGCGTTCCGACAAGATCTGCCTGTCTGAGATTGTTCAAGGATCTGCAAAAGGGCTCATCCGGGATTTGAACCCGGGACCTCTCGCACCCTAAGTGAGAATCATACCCCTAGACCAACGAGCCTTATACCAGAAGTTATTTTTTTGCTTTCTGCAGCAATGACAGTGAAGATATCGATTGACGTGTCCATGGTGCTTGGAACGATTGAACATCATGTGAGTGTTTTGTGCTTTACTTGTGAGCATAACAGTCTTCCAAAATCTTGACCATGTTTCAGTTCAAATCTTCTGTAGTTCATCTGCTGTGTCTTTCACATTCTGTCTTGTTCAGTCGCGACAGCAAAATGATGACGAGTTTTTACAAATTAATAAAGTGCAAAATGAGATCAATTCATTTTTTAAAAAACAAATGAAAAAATAAGACTTCCAAAAGAATGGAACTCATTTATTTTGAGTCAAATGACGCAAAGGTACGTGAATCAAAGTCAATTAATTTTGAAAATACCCATTCAAATAGATCCGTTTTCAACTAGAGAGATTAAGACTCGGCGTATCCGTCTCAATCCTCCACAACTGCTTATGTTAACGCTCCATATTTGCAGTGAAAGATGGTGGACCTAGATCGGTTTTTGTCAAACCATGAGACAATACCTATAATCGGTCTTCTCACAAAAACATCTCTAGCTTCCGAACCGTTTGACCTACAAATTCATATGACCACTCTCTGGAATGAGGAGACCCTCACGAACACGGTGGTATTCTCAATTTTTCTCTACATCCCCCACAAGTGTCAGGAGACTCGTCTGAATTCAGAACCGTCTTTGTGCCAAGTTCTGTTTGTAGAATCCAAAATCTTGGGCTACAAACTAATGTGACCCCACTTGTCGCAATGTTCTCCGTTTTGCCCTACGTTCCCAACAAGTGTCACGGGACTAATCTGAAGGTAACCTGTAGTGATTAAAATGATAGATTTTTTAACCAGGGACCTCTCGCAACCTAAGCCATAATCATACACCTAAACCGTGAAAGTGAATTATCACTTTCCACCAAAATGACGGTCAAATTATGAGTCGATGTCTCAATGTTGCTACTGAGCTGCACATAGCATTGGTGGTATAGTGGTGAGCATAGCTGCCTTCCAAGCAGTTGACCCGGGTTCGATTCCCGGCCAATGCAGAGCCTGAGGAATTAATTTGTTTTAGGGGCTGGATGTCATTTCAAGTGTATTACATTTGAATCATTATCCTTGTACTTGGAAGTCAGAATTGCTCCTACATTCTGCAGGTTATCTAAAATAATAAATGTTGTGCGACGTTGAACCAACAAGTGCTTATCAAAATAGATTTGCAGTCCTATCGCCAAAACCATTCAGCCACCTTGTCCTGCGCCCAAGAGGTGATAGTCGGCGTTCCGACAAGATCTGCCTGTCTGAGATTGTTCAAGGATCTGCAAAAGGGCTCATCCGGGATTTGAACCCGGGACCTCTCGCACCCTAAGTGAGAATCATACCCCTAGACCAACGAGCCTTATACCAGAAGTTATTTTTTTGCTTTCTGCAGCAATGACAGTGAAGATATCGATTGACGTGTCCATGGTGCTTGGAACGATTGAACATCATGTGAGTGTTTTGTGCTTTACTTGTGAGCATAACAGTCTTCCAAAATCTTGACCATGTTTCAGTTCAAATCTTCTGTAGTTCATCTGCTGTGTCTTTCACATTCTGTCTTGTTCAGTCGCGACAGCAAAATGATGACGAGTTTTTACAAATTAATAAAGTGCAAAATGAGATCAATTCATTTTTTAAAAAACAAATGAAAAAATAAGACTTCCAAAAGAATGGAACTCATTTATTTTGAGTCAAATGACGCAAAGGTACGTGAATCAAAGTCAATTAATTTTGAAAATACCCATTCAAATAGATCCGTTTTCAACTAGAGAGATTAAGACTCGGCGTATCCGTCTCAATCCTCCACAACTGCTTATGTTAACGCTCCATATTTGCAGTGAAAGATGGTGGACCTAGATCGGTTTTTGTCAAACCATGAGACAATACCTATAATCGGTCTTCTCACAAAAACATCTCTAGCTTCCGAACCGTTTGACCTACAAATTCATATGACCACTCTCTGGAATGAGGAGACCCTCACGAACACGGTGGTATTCTCAATTTTTCTCTACATCCCCCACAAGTGTCAGGAGACTCGTCTGAATTCAGAACCGTCTTTGTGCCAAGTTCTGTTTGTAGAATCCAAAATCTTGGGCTACAAACTAATGTGACCCCACTTGTCGCAATGTTCTCCGTTTTGCCCTACGTTCCCAACAAGTGTCACGGGACTAATCTGAAGGTAACCTGTAGTGATTAAAATGATAGATTTTTTAACCAGGGACCTCTCGCAACCTAAGCCATAATCATACACCTAAACCGTGAAAGTGAATTATCACTTTCCACCAAAATGACGGTCAAATTATGAGTCGATGTCTCAATGTTGCTACTGAGCTGCACATAGCATTGGTGGTATAGTGGTGAGCATAGCTGCCTTCCAAGCAGTTGACCCGGGTTCGATTCCCGGCCAATGCAGAGCCTGAGGAATTAATTTGTTTTAGGGGCTGGATGTCATTTCAAGTGTATTACATTTGAATCATTATCCTTGTACTTGGAAGTCAGAATTGCTCCTACATTCTGCAGGTTATCTAAAATAATAAATGTTGTGCGACGTTGAACCAACAAGTGCTTATCAAAATAGATTTGCAGTCCTATCGCCAAAACCATTCAGCCACCTTGTCCTGCGCCCAAGAGGTGATAGTCGGCGTTCCGACAAGATCTGCCTGTCTGAGATTGTTCAAGGATCTGCAAAAGGGCTCATCCGGGATTTGAACCCGGGACCTCTCACACCCTAAGTGAGAATCATACCCCTAGACCAACGAGCCTTATACCAGAAGTTATTTTTTTGCTTTCTGCAGCAATGACAGTGAAGATATCGATTGACGTGTCCATGGTGCTTGGAACGATTGAACATCATGTGAGTGTTTTGTGCTTTACTTGTGAGCATAACAGTCTTCCAAAATCTTGACCATGTTTCAGTTCAAATCTTCTGTAGTTCATCTGCTGTGTCTTTCACATTCTGTCTTGTTCAGTCGCGACAGCAAAATGATGACGAGTTTTTACAAATTAATAAAGTGCAAAATGAGATCAATTCATTTTTTAAAAAACAAATGAAAAAATAAGACTTCCAAAAGAATGGAACTCATTTATTTTGAGTCAAATGACGCAAAGGTACGTGAATCAAAGTCAATTAATTTTGAAAATACCCATTCAAATAGATCCGTTTTCAACTAGAGAGATTAAGACTCGGCGTATCCGTCTCAATCCTCCACAACTGCTTATGTTAACGCTCCATATTTGCAGTGAAAGATGGTGGACCTAGATCGGTTTTTGTCAAACCATGAGACAATACCTATAATCGGTCTTCTCACAAAAACATCTCTAGCTTCCGAACCGTTTGACCTACAAATTCATATGACCACTCTCTGGAATGAGGAGACCCTCACGAACACGGTGGTATTCTCAATTTTTCTCTACATCCCCCACAAGTGTCAGGAGACTCGTCTGAATTCAGAACCGTCTTTGTGCCAAGTTCTGTTTGTAGAATCCAAAATCTTGGGCTACAAACTAATGTGACCCCACTTGTCGCAATGTTCTCCGTTTTGCCCTACGTTCCCAACAAGTGTCACGGGACTAATCTGAAGGTAACCTGTAGTGATTAAAATGATAGATTTTTTAACCAGGGACCTCTCGCAACCTAAGCCATAATCATACACCTAAACCGTGAAAGTGAATTATCACTTTCCACCAAAATGACGGTCAAATTATGAGTCGATGTCTCAATGTTGCTACTGAGCTGCACATAGCATTGGTGGTATAGTGGTGAGCATAGCTGCCTTCCAAGCAGTTGACCCGGGTTCGATTCCCGGCCAATGCAGAGCCTGAGGAATTAATTTGTTTTAGGGGCTGGATGTCATTTCAAGTGTATTACATTTGAATCATTATCCTTGTACTTGGAAGTCAGAATTGCTCCTACATTCTGCAGGTTATCTAAAATAATAAATGTTGTGCGACGTTGAACCAACAAGTGCTTATCAAAATAGATTTGCAGTCCTATCGCCAAAACCATTCAGCCACCTTGTCCTGCGCCCAAGAGGTGATAGTCGGCGTTCCGACAAGATCTGCCTGTCTGAGATTGTTCAAGGATCTGCAAAAGGGCTCATCCGGGATTTGAACCCGGGACCTCTCACACCCTAAGTGAGAATCATACCCCTAGACCAACGAGCCTTATACCAGAAGTTATTTTTTTGCTTTCTGCAGCAATGACAGTGAAGATATCGATTGACGTGTCCATGGTGCTTGGAACGATTGAACATCATGTGAGTGTTTTGTGCTTTACTTGTGAGCATAACAGTCTTCCAAAATCTTGACCATGTTTCAGTTCAAATCTTCTGTAGTTCATCTGCTGTGTCTTTCACATTCTGTCTTGTTCAGTCGCGACAGCAAAATGATGACGAGTTTTTACAAATTAATAAAGTGCAAAATGAGATCAATTCATTTTTTAAAAAACAAATGAAAAAATAAGACTTCCAAAAGAATGGAACTCATTTATTTTGAGTCAAATGACGCAAAGGTACGTGAATCAAAGTCAATTAATTTTGAAAATACCCATTCAAATAGATCCGTTTTCAACTAGAGAGATTAAGACTCGGCGTATCCTTCTCAATCCTCCACAACTGCTTATGTTAACGCTCCATATTTGCAGTGAAAGATGGTGGACCTAGATCGGTTTTTGTCAAACCATGAGACAATACCTATAATCGGTCTTCTCACAAAAACATCTCTAGCTTCCGAACCGTTTGACCTACAAATTCATATGACCACTCTCTGGAATGAGGAGACCCCCACGAACACGGTGTTATTCTCAATTTTTCTCTACATCCCCCACAAGTGTCAGGAGACTCGTCTGAAGTCACAACCGTCTATGTGCCAAGTTCTGTTTGTAGAATCCAAAATCTTGGGCTACAAACTAATGTGACCCCACTTGTCGCAATGTTCTCCGTTTTGCCCTACGTTCCCAACAAGTGTCACGGGACTAATCTGAAGGTAACCTGTAGTGATTAAAATGATAGATTTTTTAACCAGGGACCTCTCGCAACCTAAGCCATAATCATACACCTAAACCGTGAAAGTGAATTATCACTTTCCACCAAAATGACGGTCAAATTATGAGTCGATGTCTCAATGTTGCTACTGAGCTGCACATAGCATTGGTGGTATAGTGGTGAGCATAGCTGCCTTCCAAGCAGTTGACCCGGGTTCGATTCCCGGCCAATGCAGAGCCTGAGGAATTAATTTGTTTTAGGGGCTGGATGTCATTTCAAGTGTATTACATTTGAATCATTATCCTTGTACTTGGAAGTCAGAATTGCTCCTACATTCTGCAGGTTATCTAAAATAATAAATGTTGTGCGACGTTGAACCAACAAGTGCTTATCAAAATAGATTTGCAGTCCTATCGCCAAAACCATTCAGCCACCTTGTCCTGCGCCCAAGAGGTGATAGTCGGCGTTCCGACAAGATCTGCCTGTCTGAGATTGTTCAAGGATCTGCAAAAGGGCTCATCCGGGATTTGAACCCGGGACCTCTCACACCCTAAGTGAGAATCATACCCCTAGACCAACGAGCCTTATACCAGAAGTTATTTTTTTGCTTTCTGCAGCAATGACAGTGAAGATATCGATTGACGTGTCCATGGTGCTTGGAACGATTGAACATCATGTGAGTGTTTTGTGCTTTACTTGTGAGCATAACAGTCTTCCAAAATCTTGACCATGTTTCAGTTCAAATCTTCTGTAGTTCATCTGCTGTGTCTTTCACATTCTGTCTTGTTCAGTCGCGACAGCAAAATGATGACGAGTTTTTACAAATTAATAAAGTGCAAAATGAGATCAATTCATTTTTTAAAAAACAAATGAAAAAATAAGACTTCCAAAAGAATGGAACTCATTTATTTTGAGTCAAATGACGCAAAGGTACGTGAATCAAAGTCAATTAATTTTGAAAATACCCATTCAAATAGATCCGTTTTCAACTAGAGAGATTAAGACTCGGCGTATCCGTCTCAATCCTCCACAACTGCTTATGTTAACGCTCCATATTTGCAGTGAAAGATGGTGGACCTAGATCGGTTTTTGTCAAACCATGAGACAATACCTATAATCGGTCTTCTCACAAAAACATCTCTAGCTTCCGAACCGTTTGACCTACAAATTCATATGACCACTCTCTGGAATGAGGAGACCCCCACGAACACGGTGTTATTCTCAATTTTTCTCTACATCCCCCACAAGTGTCAGGAGACTCGTCTGAAGTCACAACCGTCTATGTGCCAAGTTCTGTTTGTAGAATCCAAAATCTTGGGCTACAAACTAATGTGACCCCACTTGTCGCAATGTTCTCCGTTTTGCCCTACGTTCCCAACAAGTGTCACGGGACTAATCTGAAGGTAACCTGTAGTGATTAAAATGATAGATTTTTTAACCAGGGACCTCTCGCAACCTAAGCCATAATCATACACCTAAACCGTGAAAGTGAATTATCACTTTCCACCAAAATGACGGTCAAATTATGAGTCGATGTCTCAATGTTGCTACTGAGCTGCACATAGCATTGGTGGTATAGTGGTGAGCATAGCTGCCTTCCAAGCAGTTGACCCGGGTTCGATTCCCGGCCAATGCAGAGCCTGAGGAATTAATTTGTTTTAGGGGCTGGATGTCATTTCAAGTGTATTACATTTGAATCATTATCCTTGTACTTGGAAGTCAGAATTGCTCCTACATTCTGCAGGTTATCTAAAATAATAAATGTTGTGCGACGTTGAACCAACAAGTGCTTATCAAAATAGATTTGCAGTCCTATCGCCAAAACCATTCAGCCACCTTGTCCTGCGCCCAAGAGGTGATAGTCGGCGTTCCGACAAGATCTGCCTGTCTGAGATTGTTCAAGGATCTGCAAAAGGGCTCATCCGGGATTTGAACCCGGGACCTCTCACACCCTAAGTGAGAATCATACCCCTAGACCAACGAGCCTTATACCAGAAGTTATTTTTTTGCTTTCTGCAGCAATGACAGTGAAGATATCGATTGACGTGTCCATGGTGCTTGGAACGATTGAACATCATGTGAGTGTTTTGTGCTTTACTTGTGAGCATAACAGTCTTCCAAAATCTTGACCATGTTTCAGTTCAAATCTTCTGTAGTTCATCTGCTGTGTCTTTCACATTCTGTCTTGTTCAGTCGCGACAGCAAAATGATGACGAGTTTTTACAAATTAATAAAGTGCAAAATGAGATCAATTCATTTTTTAAAAAACAAATGAAAAAATAAGACTTCCAAAAGAATGGAACTCATTTATTTTGAGTCAAATGACGCAAAGGTACGTGAATCAAAGTCAATTAATTTTGAAAATACCCATTCAAATAGATCCGTTTTCAACTAGAGAGATTAAGACTCGGCGTATCCTTCTCAATCCTCCACAACTGCTTATGTTAACGCTCCATATTTGCAGTGAAAGATGGTGGACCTAGATCGGTTTTTGTCAAACCATGAGACAATACCTATAATCGGTCTTCTCACAAAAACATCTCTAGCTTCCGAACCGTTTGACCTACAAATTCATATGACCACTCTCTGGAATGAGGAGACCCCCACGAACACGGTGTTATTCTCAATTTTTCTCTACATCCCCCACAAGTGTCAGGAGACTCGTCTGAAGTCACAACCGTCTATGTGCCAAGTTCTGTTTGTAGAATCCAAAATCTTGGGCTACAAACTAATGTGACCCCACTTGTCGCAATGTTCTCCGTTTTGCCCTACGTTCCCAACAAGTGTCACGGGACTAATCTGAAGGTAACCTGTAGTGATTAAAATGATAGATTTTTTAACCAGGGACCTCTCGCAACCTAAGCCATAATCATACACCTAAACCGTGAAAGTGAATTATCACTTTCCACCAAAATGACGGTCAAATTATGAGTCGATGTCTCAATGTTGCTACTGAGCTGCACATAGCATTGGTGGTATAGTGGTGAGCATAGCTGCCTTCCAAGCAGTTGACCCGGGTTCGATTCCCGGCCAATGCAGAGCCTGAGGAATTAATTTGTTTTAGGGGCTGGATGTCATTTCAAGTGTATTACATTTGAATCATTATCCTTGTACTTGGAAGTCAGAATTGCTCCTACATTCTGCAGGTTATCTAAAATAATAAATGTTGTGCGACGTTGAACCAACAAGTGCTTATCAAAATAGATTTGCAGTCCTATCGCCAAAACCATTCAGCCACCTTGTCCTGCGCCCAAGAGGTGATAGTCGGCGTTCCGACAAGATCTGCCTGTCTGAGATTGTTCAAGGATCTGCAAAAGGGCTCATCCGGGATTTGAACCCGGGACCTCTCACACCCTAAGTGAGAATCATACCCCTAGACCAACGAGCCTTATACCAGAAGTTATTTTTTTGCTTTCTGCAGCAATGACAGTGAAGATATCGATTGACGTGTCCATGGTGCTTGGAACGATTGAACATCATGTGAGTGTTTTGTGCTTTACTTGTGAGCATAACAGTCTTCCAAAATCTTGACCATGTTTCAGTTCAAATCTTCTGTAGTTCATCTGCTGTGTCTTTCACATTCTGTCTTGTTCAGTCGCGACAGCAAAATGATGACGAGTTTTTACAAATTAATAAAGTGCAAAATGAGATCAATTCATTTTTTAAAAAACAAATGAAAAAATAAGACTTCCAAAAGAATGGAACTCATTTATTTTGAGTCAAATGACGCAAAGGTACGTGAATCAAAGTCAATTAATTTTGAAAATACCCATTCAAATAGATCCGTTTTCAACTAGAGAGATTAAGACTCGGCGTATCCGTCTCAATCCTCCACAACTGCTTATGTTAACGCTCCATATTTGCAGTGAAAGATGGTGGACCTAGATCGGTTTTTGTCAAACCATGAGACAATACCTATAATCGGTCTTCTCACAAAAACATCTCTAGCTTCCGAACCGTTTGACCTACAAATTCATATGACCACTCTCTGGAATGAGGAGACCCCCACGAACACGGTGGTATTCTCAATTTTTCTCTACATCCCCCACAAGTGTCAGGAGACTCGTCTGAAGTCACAACCGTCTATGTGCCAAGTTCTGTTTGTAGAATCCAAAATCTTGGGCTACAAACTAATGTGACCCCACTTGTCGCAATGTTCTCCGTTTTGCCCTACGTTCCCAACAAGTGTCACGGGACTAATCTGAAGGTAACCTGTAGTGATTAAAATGATAGATTTTTTAACCAGGGACCTCTCGCAACCTAAGCCATAATCATACACCTAAACCGTGAAAGTGAATTATCACTTTCCACCAAAATGACGGTCAAATTATGAGTCGATGTCTCAATGTTGCTACTGAGCTGCACATAGCATTGGTGGTATAGTGGTGAGCATAGCTGCCTTCCAAGCAGTTGACCCGGGTTCGATTCCCGGCCAATGCAGAGCCTGAGGAATTAATTTGTTTTAGGGGCTGGATGTCATTTCAAGTGTATTACATTTGAATCATTATCCTTGTACTTGGAAGTCAGAATTGCTCCTACATTCTGCAGGTTATCTAAAATAATAAATGTTGTGCGACGTTGAACCAACAAGTGCTTATCAAAATAGATTTGCAGTCCTATCGCCAAAACCATTCAGCCACCTTGTCCTGCGCCCAAGAGGTGATAGTCGGCGTTCCGACAAGATCTGCCTGTCTGAGATTGTTCAAGGATCTGCAAAAGGGCTCATCCGGGATTTGAACCCGGGACCTCTCACACCCTAAGTGAGAATCATACCCCTAGACCAACGAGCCTTATACCAGAAGTTATTTTTTTGCTTTCTGCAGCAATGACAGTGAAGATATCGATTGACGTGTCCATGGTGCTTGGAACGATTGAACATCATGTGAGTGTTTTGTGCTTTACTTGTGAGCATAACAGTCTTCCAAAATCTTGACCATGTTTCAGTTCAAATCTTCTGTAGTTCATCTGCTGTGTCTTTCACATTCTGTCTTGTTCAGTCGCGACAGCAAAATGATGACGAGTTTTTACAAATTAATAAAGTGCAAAATGAGATCAATTCATTTTTTAAAAAACAAATGAAAAAATAAGACTTCCAAAAGAATGGAACTCATTTATTTTGAGTCAAATGACGCAAAGGTACGTGAATCAAAGTCAATTAATTTTGAAAATACCCATTCAAATAGATCCGTTTTCAACTAGAGAGATTAAGACTCGGCGTATCCGTCTCAATCCTCCACAACTGCTTATGTTAACGCTCCATATTTGCAGTGAAAGATGGTGGACCTAGATCGGTTTTTGTCAAACCATGAGACAATACCTATAATCGGTCTTCTCACAAAAACATCTCTAGCTTCCGAACCGTTTGACCTACAAATTCATATGACCACTCTCTGGAATGAGGAGACCCCCACGAACACGGTGGTATTCTCAATTTTTCTCTACATCCCCCACAAGTGTCAGGAGACTCGTCTGAATTCAGAACCGTCTTTGTGCCAAGTTCTGTTTGTAGAATCCAAAATCTTGGGCTACAAACTAATGTGACCCCACTTGTCGCAATGTTCTCCGTTTTGCCCTACGTTCCCAACAAGTGTCACGGGACTAATCTGAAGGTAACCTGTAGTGATTAAAATGATAGATTTTTTAACCAGGGACCTCTCGCAACCTAAGCCATAATCATACACCTAAACCGTGAAAGTGAATTATCACTTTCCACCAAAATGACGGTCAAATTATGAGTCGATGTCTCAATGTTGCTACTGAGCTGCACATAGCATTGGTGGTATAGTGGTGAGCATAGCTGCCTTCCAAGCAGTTGACCCGGGTTCGATTCCCGGCCAATGCAGAGCCTGAGGAATTAATTTGTTTTAGGGGCTGGATGTCATTTCAAGTGTATTACATTTGAATCATTATCCTTGTACTTGGAAGTCAGAATTGCTCCTACATTCTGCAGGTTATCTAAAATAATAAATGTTGTCCGACGTTGAACCAACAAGTGCTTATCAAAATAGATTTGCAGTCCTATCGCCAAAACCATTCAGCCACCTTGTCCTGCGCCCAAGAGGTGATAGTCGGCGTTCCGACAAGATCTGCCTGTCTGAGATTGTTCAAGGATCTGCAAAAGGGCTCATCCGGGATTTGAACCCGGGACCTCTCGCACCCTAAGTGAGAATCATACCCCTAGACCAACGAGCCTTATACCAGAAGTTATTTTTTTGCTTTCTGCAGCAATGACAGTGAAGATATCGATTGACGTGTCCATGGTGCTTGGAACGATTGAACATCATGTGAGTGTTTTGTGCTTTACTTGTGAGCATAACAGTCTTCCAAAATCTTGACCATGTTTCAGTTCAAATCTTCTGTAGTTCATCTGCTGTGTCTTTCACATTCTGTCTTGTTCAGTCGCGACAGCAAAATGATGACGAGTTTTTACAAATTAATAAAGTGCAAAATGAGATCAATTCATTTTTTTAAAAACAAATGAAAAAATAAGACTTCCAAAAGAATGGAACTCATTTATTTTGAGTCAAATGACGCAAAGGTACGTGAATCAAAGTCAATTAATTTTGAAAATACCCATTCAAATAGATCCGTTTTCAACTAGAGAGATTAAGACTCGGCGTATCCGTCTCAATCCTCCACAACTGCTTATGTTAACGCTCCATATTTGCAGTGAAAGATGGTGGACCTAGATCGGTTTTTGTCAAACCATGAGACAATACCTATAATCGGTCTTCTCACAAAAACATCTCTAGCTTCCGAACCGTTTGACCTACAAATTCATATGACCACTCTCTGGAATGAGGAGACCCTCACGAACACGGTGGTATTCTCAATTTTTCTCTACATCCCCCACAAGTGTCAGGAGACTCGTCTGAATTCAGAACCGTCTTTGTGCCAAGTTCTGTTTGTAGAATCCAAAATCTTGGGCTACAAACTAATGTGACCCCACTTGTCGCAATGTTCTCCGTTTTGCCCTACGTTCCCAACAAGTGTCACGGGACTAATCTGAAGGTAACCTGTAGTGATTAAAATGATAGATTTTTTAACCAGGGACCTCTCGCAACCTAAGCCATAATCATACACCTAAACCGTGAAAGTGAATTATCACTTTCCACCAAAATGACGGTCAAATTATGAGTCGATGTCTCAATGTTGCTACTGAGCTGCACATAGCATTGGTGGTATAGTGGTGAGCATAGCTGCCTTCCAAGCAGTTGACCCGGGTTCGATTCCCGGCCAATGCAGAGCCTGAGGAATTAATTTGTTTTAGGGGCTGGATGTCATTTCAAGTGTATTACATTTGAATCATTATCCTTGTACTTGGAAGTCAGAATTGCTCCTACATTCTGCAGGTTATCTAAAATAATAAATGTTGTGCGACGTTGAACCAACAAGTGCTTATCAAAATAGATTTGCAGTCCTATCGCCAAAACCATTCAGCCACCTTGTCCTGCGCCCAAGAGGTGATAGTCGGCGTTCCGACAAGATCTGCCTGTCTGAGATTGTTCAAGGATCTGCAAAAGGGCTCATCCGGGATTTGAACCCGGGACCTCTCACACCCTAAGTGAGAATCATACCCCTAGACCAACGAGCCTTATACCAGAAGTTATTTTTTTGCTTTCTGCAGCAATGACAGTGAAGATATCGATTGACGTGTCCATGGTGCTTGGAACGATTGAACATCATGTGAGTGTTTTGTGCTTTACTTGTGAGCATAACAGTCTTCCAAAATCTTGACCATGTTTCAGTTCAAATCTTCTGTAGTTCATCTGCTGTGTCTTTCACATTCTGTCTTGTTCAGTCGCGACAGCAAAATGATGACGAGTTTTTACAAATTAATAAAGTGCAAAATGAGATCAATTCATTTTTTTAAAAACAAATGAAAAAATAAGACTTCCAAAAGAATGGAACTCATTTATTTTGAGTCAAATGACGCAAAGGTACGTGAATCAAAGTCAATTAATTTTGAAAATACCCATTCAAATAGATCCGTTTTCAACTAGAGAGATTAAGACTCGGCGTATCCGTCTCAATCCTCCACAACTGCTTATGTTAACGCTCCATATTTGCAGTGAAAGATGGTGGACCTAGATCGGTTTTTGTCAAACCATGAGACAATACCTATAATCGGTCTTCTCACAAAAACATCTCTAGCTTCCGAACCGTTTGACCTACAAATTCATATGACCACTCTCTGGAATGAGGAGACCCTCACGAACACGGTGGTATTCTCAATTTTTCTCTACATCCCCCACAAGTGTCAGGAGACTCGTCTGAATTCAGAACCGTCTTTGTGCCAAGTTCTGTTTGTAGAATCCAAAATCTTGGGCTACAAACTAATGTGACCCCACTTGTCGCAATGTTCTCCGTTTTGCCCTACGTTCCCAACAAGTGTCACGGGACTAATCTGAAGGTAACCTGTAGTGATTAAAATGATAGATTTTTTAACCAGGGACCTCTCGCAACCTAAGCCATAATCATACACCTAAACCGTGAAAGTGAATTATCACTTTCCACCAAAATGACGGTCAAATTATGAGTCGATGTCTCAATGTTGCTACTGAGCTGCACATAGCATTGGTGGTATAGTGGTGAGCATAGCTGCCTTCCAAGCAGTTGACCCGGGTTCGATTCCCGGCCAATGCAGAGCCTGAGGAATTAATTTGTTTTAGGGGCTGGATGTCATTTCAAGTGTATTACATTTGAATCATTATCCTTGTACTTGGAAGTCAGAATTGCTCCTACATTCTGCAGGTTATCTAAAATAATAAATGTTGTGCGACGTTGAACCAACAAGTGCTTATCAAAATAGATTTGCAGTCCTATCGCCAAAACCATTCAGCCACCTTGTCCTGCGCCCAAGAGGTGATAGTCGGCGTTCCGACAAGATCTGCCTGTCTGAGATTGTTCAAGGATCTGCAAAAGGGCTCATCCGGGATTTGAACCCGGGACCTCTCACACCCTAAGTGAGAATCATACCCCTAGACCAACGAGCCTTATACCAGAAGTTATTTTTTTGCTTTCTGCAGCAATGACAGTGAAGATATCGATTGACGTGTCCATGGTGCTTGGAACGATTGAACATCATGTGAGTGTTTTGTGCTTTACTTGTGAGCATAACAGTCTTCCAAAATCTTGACCATGTTTCAGTTCAAATCTTCTGTAGTTCATCTGCTGTGTCTTTCACATTCTGTCTTGTTCAGTCGCGACAGCAAAATGATGACGAGTTTTTACAAATTAATAAAGTGCAAAATGAGATCAATTCATTTTTTAAAAAACAAATGAAAAAATAAGACTTCCAAAAGAATGGAACTCATTTATTTTGAGTCAAATGACGCAAAGGTACGTGAATCAAAGTCAATTAATTTTGAAAATACCCATTCAAATAGATCCGTTTTCAACTAGAGAGATTAAGACTCGGCGTATCCGTCTCAATCCTCCACAACTGCTTATGTTAACGCTCCATATTTGCAGTGAAAGATGGTGGACCTAGATCGGTTTTTGTCAAACCATGAGACAATACCTATAATCGGTCTTCTCACAAAAACATCTCTAGCTTCCGAACCGTTTGACCTACAAATTCATATGACCACTCTCTGGAATGAGGAGACCCTCACGAACACGGTGGTATTCTCAATTTTTCTCTACATCCCCCACAAGTGTCAGGAGACTCGTCTGAATTCAGAACCGTCTTTGTGCCAAGTTCTGTTTGTAGAATCCAAAATCTTGGGCTACAAACTAATGTGACCCCACTTGTCGCAATGTTCTCCGTTTTGCCCTACGTTCCCAACAAGTGTCACGGGACTAATCTGAAGGTAACCTGTAGTGATTAAAATGATAGATTTTTTAACCAGGGACCTCTCGCAACCTAAGCCATAATCATACACCTAAACCGTGAAAGTGAATTATCACTTTCCACCAAAATGACGGTCAAATTATGAGTCGATGTCTCAATGTTGCTACTGAGCTGCACATAGCATTGGTGGTATAGTGGTGAGCATAGCTGCCTTCCAAGCAGTTGACCCGGGTTCGATTCCCGGCCAATGCAGAGCCTGAGGAATTAATTTGTTTTAGGGGCTGGATGTCATTTCAAGTGTATTACATTTGAATCATTATCCTTGTACTTGGAAGTCAGAATTGCTCCTACATTCTGCAGGTTATCTAAAATAATAAATGTTGTGCGACGTTGAACCAACAAGTGCTTATCAAAATAGATTTGCAGTCCTATCGCCAAAACCATTCAGCCACCTTGTCCTGCGCCCAAGAGGTGATAGTCGGCGTTCCGACAAGATCTGCCTGTCTGAGATTGTTCAAGGATCTGCAAAAGGGCTCATCCGGGATTTGAACCCGGGACCTCTCACACCCTAAGTGAGAATCATACCCCTAGACCAACGAGCCTTATACCAGAAGTTATTTTTTTGCTTTCTGCAGCAATGACAGTGAAGATATCGATTGACGTGTCCATGGTGCTTGGAACGATTGAACATCATGTGAGTGTTTTGTGCTTTACTTGTGAGCATAACAGTCTTCCAAAATCTTGACCATGTTTCAGTTCAAATCTTCTGTAGTTCATCTGCTGTGTCTTTCACATTCTGTCTTGTTCAGTCGCGACAGCAAAATGATGACGAGTTTTTACAAATTAATAAAGTGCAAAATGAGATCAATTCATTTTTTAAAAAACAAATGAAAAAATAAGACTTCCAAAAGAATGGAACTCATTTATTTTGAGTCAAATGACGCAAAGGTACGTGAATCAAAGTCAATTAATTTTGAAAATACCCATTCAAATAGATCCGTTTTCAACTAGAGAGATTAAGACTCGGCGTATCCGTCTCAATCCTCCACAACTGCTTATGTTAACGCTCCATATTTGCAGTGAAAGATGGTGAACCTAGATCGGTTTTTGTCAAACCATGAGACAATACCTATAATCGGTCTTCTCACAAAAACATCTCTAGCTTCCGAACCGTTTGACCTACAAATTCATATGACCACTCTCTGGAATGAGGAGACCCCCACGAACACGGTGGTATTCTCAATTTTTCTCTACATCCCCCACAAGTGTCAGGAGACTCGTCTGAAGTCACAACCGTCTATGTGCCAAGTTCTGTTTGTAGAATCCAAAATCTTGGGCTACAAACTAATGTGACCCCACTTGTCGCAATGTTCTCCGTTTTGCCCTACGTTCCCAACAAGTGTCACGGGACTAATCTGAAGGTAACCTGTAGTGATTAAAATGATAGATTTTTTAACCAGGGACCTCTCGCAACCTAAGCCATAATCATACACCTAAACCGTGAAAGTGAATTATCACTTTCCACCAAAATGACGGTCAAATTATGAGTCGATGTCTCAATGTTGCTACTGAGCTGCACATAGCATTGGTGGTATAGTGGTGAGCATAGCTGCCTTCCAAGCAGTTGACCCGGGTTCGATTCCCGGCCAATGCAGAGCCTGAGGAATTAATTTGTTTTAGGGGCTGGATGTCATTTCAAGTGTATTACATTTGAATCATTATCCTTGTACTTGGAAGTCAGAATTGCTCCTACATTCTGCAGGTTATCTAAAATAATAAATGTTGTGCGACGTTGAACCAACAAGTGCTTATCAAAATAGATTTGCAGTCCTATCGCCAAAACCATTCAGCCACCTTGTCCTGCGCCCAAGAGGTGATAGTCGGCGTTCCGACAAGATCTGCCTGTCTGAGATTGTTCAAGGATCTGCAAAAGGGCTCATCCGGGATTTGAACCCGGGACCTCTCACACCCTAAGTGAGAATCATACCCCTAGACCAACGAGCCTTATACCAGAAGTTATTTTTTTGCTTTCTGCAGCAATGACAGTGAAGATATCGATTGACGTGTCCATGGTGCTTGGAACGATTGAACATCATGTGAGTGTTTTGTGCTTTACTTGTGAGCATAACAGTCTTCCAAAATCTTGACCATGTTTCAGTTCAAATCTTCTGTAGTTCATCTGCTGTGTCTTTCACATTCTGTCTTGTTCAGTCGCGACAGCAAAATGATGACGAGTTTTTACAAATTAATAAAGTGCAAAATGAGATCAATTCATTTTTTAAAAAACAAATGAAAAAATAAGACTTCCAAAAGAATGGAACTCATTTATTTTGAGTCAAATGACGCAAAGGTACGTGAATCAAAGTCAATTAATTTTGAAAATACCCATTCAAATAGATCCGTTTTCAACTAGAGAGATTAAGACTCGGCGTATCCGTCTCAATCCTCCACAACTGCTTATGTTAACGCTCCATATTTGCAGTGAAAGATGGTGGACCTAGATCGGTTTTTGTCAAACCATGAGACAATACCTATAATCGATCTTCTCACAAAAACATCTCTAGCTTCCGAACCGTTTGACCTACAAATTCATATGACCACTCTCTGGAATGAGGAGACCCCCACGAACACGGTGGTATTCTCAATTTTTCTCTACATCCCCCACAAGTGTCAGGAGACTCGTCTGAAGTCACAACCGTCTATGTGCCAAGTTCTGTTTGTAGAATCCAAAATCTTGGGCTACAAACTAATGTGACCCCACTTGTCGCAATGTTCTCCGTTTTGCCCTACGTTCCCAACAAGTGTCACGGGACTAATCTGAAGGTAACCTGTAGTGATTAAAATGATAGATTTTTTAACCAGGGACCTCTCGCAACCTAAGCCATAATCATACACCTAAACCGTGAAAGTGAATTATCACTTTCCACCAAAATGACGGTCAAATTATGAGTCGATGTCTCAATGTTGCTACTGAGCTGCACATAGCATTGGTGGTATAGTGGTGAGCATAGCTGCCTTCCAAGCAGTTGACCCGGGTTCGATTCCCGGCCAATGCAGAGCCTGAGGAATTAATTTGTTTTAGGGGCTGGATGTCATTTCAAGTGTATTACATTTGAATCATTATCCTTGTACTTGGAAGTCAGAATTGCTCCTACATTCTGCAGGTTATCTAAAATAATAAATGTTGTGCGACGTTGAACCAACAAGTGCTTATCAAAATAGATTTGCAGTCCTATCGCCAAAACCATTCAGCCACCTTGTCCTGCGCCCAAGAGGTGATAGTCGGCGTTCCGACAAGATCTGCCTGTCTGAGATTGTTCAAGGATCTGCAAAAGGGCTCATCCAGGATTTGAACCCGGGACCTCTCGCACCCTAAGTGAGAATCATACCCCTAGACCAACGAGCCTTATACCAGAAGTTATTTTTTTGCTTTCTGCAGCAATGACAGTGAAGATATCGATTGACGTGTCCATGGTGCTTGGAACGATTGAACATCATGTGAGTGTTTTGTGCTTTACTTGTGAGCATAACAGTCTTCCAAAATCTTGACCATGTTTCAGTTCAAATCTTCTGTAGTTCATCTGCTGTGTCTTTCACATTCTGTCTTGTTCAGTCGCGACAGCAAAATGATGACGAGTTTTTACAAATTAATAAAGTGCAAAATGAGATCAATTCATTTTTTAAAAAACAAATGAAAAAATAAGACTTCCAAAAGAATGGAACTCATTTATTTTGAGTCAAATGACGCAAAGGTACGTGAATCAAAGTCAATTAATTTTGAAAATACCCATTCAAATAGATCCGTTTTCAACTAGAGAGATTAAGACTCGGCGTATCCGTCTCAATCCTCCACAACTGCTTATGTTAACCCTCCATATTTGCAGTGAAAGATGGTGGACCTAGATCGGTTTTTGTCAAACCATGAGACAATACCTATAATCGGTCTTCTCACAAAAACATCTCTAGCTTCCGAACCGTTTGACCTACAAATTCATATGACCACTCTCTGGAATGAGGAGACCCCCACGAACACGGTGGTATTCTCAATTTTTCTCTACATCCCCCACAAGTGTCAGGAGACTCGTCTGAAGTCACAACCGTCTATGTGCCAAGTTCTGTTTGTAGAATCCAAAATCTTGGGCTACAAACTAATGTGACCCCACTTGTCGCAATGTTCTCCGTTTTGCCCTACGTTCCCAACAAGTGTCACGGGACTAATCTGAAGGTAACCTGTAGTGATTAAAATGATAGATTTTTTAACCAGGGACCTCTCGCAACCTAAGCCATAATCATACACCTAAACCGTGAAAGTGAATTATCACTTTCCACCAAAATGACGGTCAAATTATGAGTCGATGTCTCAATGTTGCTACTGAGCTGCACATAGCATTGGTGGTATAGTGGTGAGCATAGCTGCCTTCCAAGCAGTTGACCCGGGTTCGATTCCCGGCCAATGCAGAGCCTGAGGAATTAATTTGTTTTAGGGGCTGGATGTCATTTCAAGTGTATTACATTTGAATCATTATCCTTGTACTTGGAAGTCAGAATTGCTCCTACATTCTGCAGGTTATCTAAAATAATAAATGTTGTGCGACGTTGAACCAACAAGTGCTTATCAAAATAGATTTGCAGTCCTATCGCCAAAACCATTCAGCCACCTTGTCCTGCGCCCAAGAGGTGATAGTCGGCGTTCCGACAAGATCTGCCTGTCTGAGATTGTTCAAGGATCTGCAAAAGGGCTCATCCAGGATTTGAACCCGGGACCTCTCGCACCCTAAGTGAGAATCATACCCCTAGACCAACGAGCCTTATACCAGAAGTTATTTTTTTGCTTTCTGCAGCAATGACAGTGAAGATATCGATTGACGTGTCCATGGTGCTTGGAACGATTGAACATCATGTGAGTGTTTTGTGCTTTACTTGTGAGCATAACAGTCTTCCAAAATCTTGACCATGTTTCAGTTCAAATCTTCTGTAGTTCATCTGCTGTGTCTTTCACATTCTGTCTTGTTCAGTCGCGACAGCAAAATGATGACGAGTTTTTACAAATTAATAAAGTGCAAAATGAGATCAATTCATTTTTTAAAAAACAAATGAAAAAATAAGACTTCCAAAAGAATGGAACTCATTTATTTTGAGTCAAATGACGCAAAGGTACGTGAATCAAAGTCAATTAATTTTGAAAATACCCATTCAAATAGATCCGTTTTCAACTAGAGAGATTAAGACTCGGCGTATCCGTCTCAATCCTCCACAACTGCTTATGTTAACCCTCCATATTTGCAGTGAAAGATGGTGGACCTAGATCGGTTTTTGTCAAACCATGAGACAATACCTATAATCGGTCTTCTCACAAAAACATCTCTAGCTTCCGAACCGTTTGACCTACAAATTCATATGACCACTCTCTGGAATGAGGAGACCCTCACGAACACGGTGGTATTCTCAATTTTTCTCTACATCCCCCACAAGTGTCAGGAGACTCGTCTGAAGTCACAACCGTCTATGTGCCAAGTTCTGTTTGTAGAATCCAAAATCTTGGGCTACAAACTAATGTGACCCCACTTGTCGCAATGTTCTCCGTTTTGCCCTACGTTCCCAACAAGTGTCACGGGACTAATCTGAAGGTAACCTGTAGTGATTAAAATGATAGATTTTTTAACCAGGGACCTCTCGCAACCTAAGCCATAATCATACACCTAAACCGTGAAAGTGAATTATCACTTTCCACCAAAATGACGGTCAAATTATGAGTCGATGTCTCAATGTTGCTACTGAGCTGCACATAGCATTGGTGGTATAGTGGTGAGCATAGCTGCCTTCCAAGCAGTTGACCCGGGTTCGATTCCCGGCCAATGCAGAGCCTGAGGAATTAATTTGTTTTAGGGGCTGGATGTCATTTCAAGTGTATTACATTTGAATCATTATCCTTGTACTTGGAAGTCAGAATTGCTCCTACATTCTGCAGGTTATCTAAAATAATAAATGTTGTGCGACGTTGAACCAACAAGTGCTTATCAAAATAGATTTGCAGTCCTATCGCCAAAACCATTCAGCCACCTTGTCCTGCGCCCAAGAGGTGATAGTCGGCGTTCCGACAAGATCTGCCTGTCTGAGATTGTTCAAGGATCTGCAAAAGGGCTCATCCAGGATTTGAACCCGGGACCTCTCGCACCCTAAGTGAGAATCATACCCCTAGACCAACGAGCCTTATACCAGAAGTTATTTTTTTGCTTTCTGCAGCAATGACAGTGAAGATATCGATTGACGTGTCCATGGTGCTTGGAACGATTGAACATCATGTGAGTGTTTTGTGCTTTACTTGTGAGCATAACAGTCTTCCAAAATCTTGACCATGTTTCAGTTCAAATCTTCTGTAGTTCATCTGCTGTGTCTTTCACATTCTGTCTTGTTCAGTCGCGACAGCAAAATGATGACGAGTTTTTACAAATTAATAAAGTGCAAAATGAGATCAATTCATTTTTTAAAAAACAAATGAAAAAATAAGACTTCCAAAAGAATGGAACTCATTTATTTTGAGTCAAATGACGCAAAGGTACGTGAATCAAAGTCAATTAATTTTGAAAATACCCATTCAAATAGATCCGTTTTCAACTAGAGAGATTAAGACTCGGCGTATCCGTCTCAATCCTCCACAACTGCTTATGTTAACCCTCCATATTTGCAGTGAAAGATGGTGGACCTAGATCGGTTTTTGTCAAACCATGAGACAATACCTATAATCGGTCTTCTCACAAAAACATCTCTAGCTTCCGAACCGTTTGACCTACAAATTCATATGACCACTCTCTGGAATGAGGAGACCCCCACGAACACGGTGGTATTCTCAATTTTTCTCTACATCCCCCACAAGTGTCAGGAGACTCGTCTGAAGTCACAACCGTCTATGTGCCAAGTTCTGTTTGTAGAATCCAAAATCT